>NC_142165.1:27649345-27960952 GCF_029865625.1 Vigna umbellata | reverse complement strand
GGTGGATTGTCATTTCATAAGAGAAAACTCTAGTTTAGAGATGTCATCACTAGATTTATCAACTCTAATAAACAATTGACTGACATATTCACCAAGTACTTAGGATAGGCGGGAAATAATTACTATCCTAGATGGAAAGAGGTGAAGAACTGGAGCTGACCGATTGAAGAGTTACTATCTTAACTATTGTAACAGTTAGGATAGGCGGGAAATAATTATAGTAAATAGAGCTATATTCTAGGGAAATATTCAGTATAAGATAATTATAGTAAATAGAGCTATATTCTAGGGAAATATTCAGTATAAGATAATTATAGTAAATAGAGCTATATTATAGGGAAATATTTAGTATAAGATAATTATAGTAAATAGAGCTATATTCTAGGGAAATATTCAGTATAAGATAATTATAGTAAATAGAACTATATTCTAGTGAAATATTTAATATAAATTAGAGCTAGATTCTAGTATTAGGGTTATGCTTTTGATTATTGAGTTTGTTAACAGGCGGCTACAGTCGTGTGAGGGAGGTTATGCTCCCAACTATCCTTGTTTAGAGAATTCTATTACCATTAATAAGAGAAGTTCATTCTTTCATTATCTTTTCTACCTACTGTGATCGTGGTTAATTACGATTCCTACTCAGGAACCTAACAATGTACGACTAGGAATGTTAAAATAAAAGAAATAAGGAGCTAATCCTATATAATAAATATTTAAATTACATATTTTTTATTGAATTGAGATATATAAAGCTTGCATTGGGATATTTATAATAATACCAATATCTAATAATTAGAGTCAGAATTATTAGAACATATTTTATAAACATCTCATATCATGTATTTATTATCATCAGCTTATATGAAAGGAACTCTTTTGTGGCGTCCACACAGCTGGCAGTTTATCTGCACAAGATCAGAGACTGGAGTGTACTGAACTTTATTGAAAGCAATAATTATTGAAATTTATAATCAATAATTATAGATTTATGTTAGAATTGTAGAGACAGAAACTGAGAAAATTGAAAGTATGTTTTTATTGAACTTACAGAAGAATGCAAAGGAGCTCTTCATGTGGAGCAATGAACAAAGGGATAAGATATGAGATCATATATAATTATATTACTGAATATGATCCAACTATATAACAAATTTACAGTTGGACGACTTCAAAAGTTAAACTCTAGCGGATGAAAATAAAGTGCAATTATTGGGCTTCTTATCAGTAACTCAAGCTTTTGGGATAGTTTATCCTTGATAATGAATTAGAGTCTCTATGATCGTCTGATTAGGATTTCGATCCTTGTAGTTCCCGTTCTTCTAAAGAAACTTGAATTTCAGCGTTTAGAGTGGGCTTGGACATTTTCCATCCTTCAAGCGCAAAGGATTCGTATATGAGGGGGCATGTTTCATACATCAACCAATATTGGGCTTTCATCTAATAAGTTAAGCTTTTAGGATAGTTGCCATATTGAAAGAAATTTTATATATTCTGGGCTTTCTCTTTTTTAGATGTATATATTGCGAGAAATATCTATATTCAGACTAGTATGTATTTTAGAAATAGAAGGCATCTAATAGTTTATGTCCCTATCGAATTTACCATTTTTTGTCTTTACTTTTTACAAAATCTGTTTTAGTCCCTCACTATCACATCAAGAGCGAACACATTATTTTTTAACTTTTAAATAAGGGATTAAAACAAAAATAAGCCATGTTTGTAATGCACTGAATTTAGACTTTATCTGAGCCTTTATGGTGTCGGGAGTTGGGACCACATGATAATTGATAGGACTACGAGTTTCTATGTTAGGAGAAAGGGAGTTAAAAAACAGAACATAGGTTGTTAGGAGGTTTGGGGTTGTTATAGTTTTCCTAGGGAGAAGACTATAGATTGGAGGGAGGGGTGTCTTGTAAAGGGGACGTTGTTTTGTAATTGAGAAGCATAGAGAGGGTCTGTAACATCCTGTGAGAAGGGAAGCGTTGTCCCTTGGCTGTATTCCAACATCCTGTTTGTTTTTGAAGTAATAAAAAGCTGTTTCCAGTTTTAAGTCTGAGTTTATGTTGTTTTTCTGGACCAAACCAGAACCAACAAGGTTTCTTGTCACCAAGAAACCTAACAATAATAATAGTACTTCTACTTTCCAAAAGCATACATGCTGCTTAAGAAATGTAATTACGATAATTATATTCTCTGGTAAATTGCATTCTTATCTATTCCTTTGAAATAATCCTGACTATACTTTCCCTTGGTTGAGAGCTTTTCACTCAAGTAATCTCACTCAATCATCGTTTTAAATTCTGTTTTTATTCACTCAAATATTCTTTCCGGCCTCAAATCTTTTGTATACATATTATATATTGATGAGAATCCATGGTTAAGAGAATCTTTACATTCCCTTGTTTTAGTGTCTCGGTCTACTACTGTTGTTGAGCTAAATGTTCCATTTTTGTTTTAAACATAATTGAGGGTTCACATTCTTGACTCTTATTGTTGGTGTTGTTGCATATGATATCAAGAGTCAAACAAATAGGTTATGTATTTTTCAATTGTTTTAATAAATTCTGAATAATCTCTTAAAGGTATGTGCATACAAAGATGAAGAGGTCATTATTGACACTGCTGCAGGAGTACTTGGTAAATATGATCCGCGTCCAGTTAAGCCTGATAGCCTTTTTCCAGTATTCTCTGTTACAAAGGGTATCACAGCAGGAATGGTACATTGGATGGTTGACAATGGGTATGTTGTAAAATTCTAAGACCATATAGTTTGTGTACACCTCTTTTGTTGCTATAATTTCTTGTTTGTTAGAATATAAAGTTTTAATCTCACATAGAAAAGGGACTATAGGTAGAGATATCAAAATGTGTTTCAACTCGTAAGCCAACCCGACATACCATAGATTCGAACCTGGTTGAGTTGGAAAAAATGTACATTTTTTAAATATGGGTGAAATTGGACCTAACTCACTTAATCAACATGTTAAACAGGTTCAAGCCGAGTTGAAGGTGTGTTGGTTTGCAACCCACCAACAACAACCCTTTATTAAATTTTTATCATTTTTTCACAACTTTTTATTATAATTATTCACTACTAATTGTGTAGGTTGACAATTTGATTTTTTAAAATACTAGAATGATGTTCAATAATATTTGAATAGTTTGGATGTTTAATTTATTTGTTTGTTAAGTTATGTAACTTAACACTTTAATATTCAACAACTATATTTATAATAATGTTTGGTAAAATAGGTGAACACTTTGATTGTACTCCTAAAAAATACTGCTATAAAATAATGACCACTGACTACTCCACTGACATTTGCTTTATAACTTACATTTCATGTAACCATAGTAGTTAATCCCAAATTGTTGTGCATAGCGGTTGACCACAAAATTCCTCTAGAACATAGCAGGATGACTGCTATTTTGAAATTTAAGATACACAACATAAATTATATTGCACGTACAGCAGGAAGAAAAAAAGAAAGTAAATACCTGACATTGAAGTCATATAGAAAAGGGCTTGGAACAGTAAACTCACTTTTTACATTCATCAGCATTTATTGATTCACACACACATATGAGCATGTTCTTCCATAATTAATTCAGCCTTTATGCTGATGATTACAATGATCGCTTCACTAAGCTTTGACTTGTGACTGACACAATTTATGCATTAATCAAGACTTTAATCATCTGTTGGATTGATATTTGTATGATTACACTTAAGATAAATCTTATAATTGTAGAAATAAGGAATATTAGGAGTGTTTTTATTTATTCCGGTATCATATACTTTTTTATTAGAGGATACCAAATCTCCTCTATTTTTTTTATTGATTCCTTTCTATCAATATAATTAAAAGCACCATTGTTGTCTAAAAAGCACACAGTTTCAACTCAACGTTTCTCTCTTTCCTAGAGTAAAATATAAATTTATCCATATTTTTTGACTGTCTTTTTCTATGCTTTAATTATTTAAGAAAGATTACCCATGGAATCTAGTTGTTGTAAGTAATTACTCAGTTTTAAATACTATCAAAGTTCGTATGTTAGTACCAGTTTTGTTAGTCAGGAATGCTTTCTTTGATTTAATTAAGATTCCTGTTTGTAAATTGTTATTGAAAGTTTAAAATCATATTTCATGCTCTATTTGAATTTGTAACGTCATGTTCTCTCTGTGCTTTTAACCTGAAATAAGTGTCTGCTTGATTATTGTCTTGCAGACAACTAAACCTTGAAGACAATGTAGCAAATATATGGCCAGGATTTGGATCAAATGGGAAGGATCTCATTAAGGTCTGATATTGAATTTTCTCCATACTAAAGTTTTGTGGCTATTATTTTTAATGATAATAATCAGAGAGTAATGCTGAAGGGAGAGGGATGCTGTAGAAAAATTATTATCTAGTTTTCTAATGAGAAAGGAATGTTGATGTGAAAGAGATGCTGTAAAAAAAGTATTATCTAATTTTCTAATGAGAAAGTGATAGTGTCAGGGTTTAAGTCAGGAAAAGGGGGGGGGGGGGGAGACAGAACATAAAATAGAATGGAGGGGGGAGTTGGTTAGGCAGTTACGTAGGAGGTTGTTTTAGGAGTTAGCTATATAAGGGGGAATGAGTGTCTGTCGGGGGACACATTTTGTATTGTTTGTAGTTGGGACAGGATCTGCACATCCTATGAGGGAGGAAGACAGGCTTCCTTGAAAGTGTTGTACATTGTTGTGTTTTTCTAAAATAAAGAAACAATGTTCTTTGTTGTGTTTCGTTTTCTGGAGTTAAACCAGAATAGTGTTCAAGGTTTCTTGCTCTTATGAAACTTAACAGTGGTCAGACCTGCCAAATATCAGAAAAGGGGCTAGTGATGGAGGGAAGAAACAGCACAATTGAAAGGTTGGTTAGCAAACAGGGAAGGGCTATTGAGGTGTTAAGAGATGGGCAGCAAGAACTCAAAGAAATGATGGGAGTTCTAATGAAAAACTCCAAGAAACCTGACAGAAGTTCGGAGGACAGCCAAGGGTCTGTGAATGGGGAGAAATGGGGAAAGAAGGATGAGATTGATGAGGAACTTGAAGTAGAAAGGGGAGAAACACAAAAAAGCTGGATGAAGAGAGTGGATTTGCCTACAAGAAGGGGTGGATCCGGTGGGATGGTTGTCTAGAGCAGAGAAGTTTTTTGATATCCAAAACGTTTCAGCAAAGGAAAGACAAAGACTGGCCTTCATCAGCATGGAGGGAGGGGACAACCACTGGTTCCAATTCTGGAAAAGGAAAACCAAGAATCCTTATTGGGAGGAGCTGAAAGAGGCATTAGTTTGGAGGTTTGGTGGTAAAGATAGGTGCACATGTTTGAAAAAATGGCTGCGATAAGGCAGAATGGGTCTGTGGAAGATTATATTCAAGAATTTGAGAGCCTAGTGGCACAAGCCACTGAGTTGACAGCGGAGCAGCTGTCGGGGTACTTCTTTGCAGGGCTGCAGGGGAATATCAGGAGCCAAATCAGATCCCACAACCCTAGAGAATTACTAAGGACTATGGAGATAGCCGGGGATGTCGAGGAGGTTACAGTAGATCCTAGACTTGACAACGGTGTGGTCACAAGGGAAAATCAATCTACAGGGGAGATTTCACAACATCCCTACCCTTCTTTACTTCTTTCTTTCCTTTCTTGTTGTCTTGCATAAATTCCTCTTTCCCTCCCCTTCTTGGTCTGTCAAGAGATTTCTCCCTTCCTTTTGAGTATTTCTTCTTGGATATTTCTTCTCCATTCTGCTAGCACCCTTGTCTGTTTGCTGGCCCACCTCTCCACAATATTGACTCTTCCTTTCAAAGTATTGATTCTTCCTTCCATCACGTTCTCCTCTCCAAGGGATCCAGCAGTACCAAACTTGATAGACTTCTTTAGTCAAGAAGTCGATCAACCCACTCGTTTTCTCTAGAACAAACAAAATATCACTGGATAATACTAGTGTTATTGAATGAATGAAAGAATTCAATGTAAAGGTTTTACACTCAAGGAAGCCTAACTTCCCTCCACTAGACTAAACTCCAGTCAAACTCAATTGTACAAAAAAATAGCTCTCTCCCACACAAGACCTCCCTGCCTTCTTATAAAGCCCCCCCCCCAACCAACCAACCAACTAACAATTAATTCCTAAATTGTTTCCTTCTCTCCTGCACCCATTAACCAACTAACAATTAATTCCTAAGTTGTTTCCCTCTGCACCCATTATATCCTGTCACCTTATATCCTATCATTGGATGTTGCCACGACATTTTGGTGACCTTGGAAGGAGTAGAGGTGAAGGATAAATTTTATCTATTTGAACTTGGAGGAGTAGATCTGATATTGGGGGTATCATGGTTGGCCTCATTAGGGGAAGTCAAGATCCACCGGAGAAAATTGACTATGAGTTTTTCTCATGGGGAAAGGGAGGTGATGATTAGAGGGGATCCTACTTTGGCCAGGAAATGGTGACTTCAGAGGCTTTATTAAAGGAAACTAAAATTGAGGCGGTGACTTTAGTTTGGAGTCTGGAAAAAACAAAGTTGGAAGAAAAAGAGGGAAGGGTGGATCAATTAACACCAAGACGGGAGAAGATTTTGGGGAAGTATGAGGAGATTTTCAGGGAACCAGTAGAGCTACCACCCAGGAGAGACCAGGATCATAGGATCCCTATTAAATCCGGAGTGGACCCTATCAACGTGAGGCCCTATAGATATTCTTACCTCTTGATATCAGAAATAGAAAAGCAGGTAGCTGAGATGCTAGGTACAGGTATAATCAGACCCAACATCAACCCTTTCTCTAGCCCAGTGATCTTGGTGAAGAAAAAGGAGGGCAGTTGGAGGTTTTGCATAGACTACTTAGCTTTGAACAAGGCCACCATCCCAAACAAGTTCCCTATTTCGGTGATTGAAGAATTGTTGGATGAAATGCAAGGGGCCAGTCTTTTCTCAAAGGTGGATCAACAGGCAGGATACCCTCAAATAAGGATGAAGGAAGAAGACATCCACAAAACAACATTTCGCACTCACCAAGGATACTATGAGTTTTTGGTTACGCCTTTCGGCCTAGCAAATGCACTTGCCACCTTTCAATGCATTATGAACACAGTTCTGAGGCAGTACCTAAGGAAGTGTGTATTGGTTTTTTTTGACATACTTATATATAGTAAGTCATGGGAGGAGCACCGAGAACACCTCCAACAAGTGATGCACACACTATGGCAACATTAATTCTTTGCCAACAGGAAGAAGTGTGAGTTTGGGCAAAGACAAATTAGATACTTGGGCCATGTCATTTAGGACAGGGGTAGCCATGGACCAGGAAAAAATCGATGCATTCTATAATGGCCTATTCCTAGATCAATAAATGCTTTAAAGGGCTTCCTAGGCCTCACTGGCTACTATAGGAGGTTTATAAGGAATTATGGGAGAATAGCGAAACCCCTCACGGACCTTTTAAAGAAGGGAAAGTTTGACTGGACCCTTGTCGGATACTTTTTTTCTGGTATCAGGGGGTACAATCTCCCATAACCTAATTTATCACTAATCCTTTCAACTTATATCAAGAGCCTAAAGTAAAAGACTTCAAATTATGTGCCTTCCCCCGGGACCACTGCCCATAGGAGTAAATTTTCAGAAACAGTGCCCACTTTCAGTTTGTTTATTTTTTTCTCTGCCATCACAGCTACCACCGAATAAAATATTAGCTGGTAAAATAACTGTCATCCACACCCTTTACTGCTCCTCTAATCTAACTTCTTTCAGTTACTCTTTTTATTCTTTCCGAAATACTTTCTAAGGCTTGACGCAATGCCTTTTACTGGCTCATCAGTTTTAATATTCTATTTCAGGTTCATCATGTGCTTAACCATACATCTGGTTTGCATAACGCGATGGGAGACATAACTCAAGAAAACCCTCTTCTGATGCTTGATTGGGATGGATGTTTAAATTGCATTAGTCAGTCAGTACCTGAGACTGAACCAGGCAAGGAGCAGTTTTATCATTATTTATCATTTGGCTGGTTGTGTGGTGGAATCATTGAGGTATGAATGCTTGCCCTTGCCCTTGTCAATTGCAATTTTTAATTCATATATAATTCTTATTCCTGTTCAAAACATATTCTCCAGTTTTATGCTTCACTCCACTGTCTGAGCAATTAAGGTTAAAAGCAGAGGATGATTTTATACATGAAAAATCATTTTATTTTGTTAAAAAGAGAGTAATACAACTTTGTTTTTAAAAAATACAGTAAGAGTGTGATGTTTTGTAACACTCTTGCCATGCTTGTAATGGTGGAAAAAGCTATTGGGTGATTGGTTGGTGGGTATGTGTGTACATAGCAACTTACATTTGTTTTTTAACACAAATGGTATAATTTCACATCGGAGTTTTAGAAATGGATAAATTTTAAAAATTTTATGTATGTGGGTAAGTCGTATTCAAAAGCACGATTTTGAAACAAAGAAATCGTGCTTCCAAGCATAAATTCGAGTCAAATAATCTTTGTTACGTAATTTTCTTGAAAATCTTTTTTATTGAAGTCGTGTTTCAAATACTATTTCTATTTTATTTTTCTTTTCAAGGTATGAGCTTTATTTTTTTATTGTATGGAAATTGTGTTTCAATAAACTATTTCCGTTCTTTTAGTTTTGCGCACAATATTTTTTTCTATGTAAGACTCTCGCAGAATAAGATTGTTAGAGATTTGTTGGTTGAATTGGATTGTAAGGACAACATGCAAGAACTGACTCACAATTGAATGTCTGAGACCGAAGAAAAAGAGTTGTCACTTGTCATACTTATGATAACTCATGATAAACCTCCAAACTCCATGATTACCAGCATAGTGCACTCTGGTTTGGTTATGGTATGAGATTTTTCATTGCACATGTTTAAATTAGATAAACTCCAAGTCCTATACATATTTTGTGTTGCAATTAACGAAAAAGCAGAAAACGGACTTCACATAAAGGTTGCTAATAATTAAAAACGCAGAAAAAATAGAGTCTATCAAAGCACGACTTCCATACACTCCAATGAAATAAAATAATGAATCTCATGTACAGTTTAAAAATAAAATACAAATTGTGGCTTAAAAAACGATTTAAAATGGAAATATATGAAATTCGTGCTTTGATAGGGGACTTTCTTTTTTTATTTTTTCTGCTTTTTTAATTAATAGCAACACAAATAATGTGTAAGGCGTTTCTTTTTGTTTTTTATGCTCCTTTTTAGTTAATAGTAACACAACACGTATATGGAGAGAGAACAGTGGTAAAATTTGAAGTTTATCAATATTAAATATGTGCAATGAAAAGCCTCACATACCTTATACTGAAAGAAGCCGCAAATAGTGTTGTATGTTTTCATATCATGGTGTTTGGAGGGTTATTAGGTGTTACCATAACTATAACAAGTGTTAACTGTATTTCTTTCGGCTCAGAATTCATGTGACTTTCATTTGCGGTTGCCTTTAATTGTTAAGTTCATGCATCTTGTCCTTACGACCCAATTCAACCAAAAGTTTATTAGTCTTATCCAACGATGAAAACAATAGTGTTCAAAACTAAAATAAAGGAAATCGTGCATAGAGGACAGTTTCCATACAATAAAAAAATAATGCTTATACCTTTCACCAGATTTGAAATAAAATAAAAGTCCCGTTTTGAATTACAACTTCAACAAAAAACAAAAATAAATTACGTAACAAATGGATTGTGTTTCAAAACTCAATTTCTAATTATTTGACTAAAATTCATACTTCCGAACACGACCTATGCACATAAGTCTTTTAAGATTTACCGACTTTGGTATGTACAAGGCAAAGTTACACCATTTGTTTAAAATAACCACTTTCACGCGTAAGGATTATGTGTTTATGCTTATGTATGGCATGTCTCTCCAATTTGTTTGTTGATGACATTCACTGTAGCACTTATTTGAGGTTGCCTATTTAAGTAAAATAGTTATTTTGGCATGGTTGCAGTTGGTTTAAGTTACTATTTTTTCACAAAGTTGCTAGTAAAATTTAGGCTTAATACCCTATTTTGTTCCCAGTTTCGGTCGAAAATGTCAAATTAGTCCATCTTTTAAAAAATGCGTCAATTACGTCCTCACTTAATAAAATTTGCATCAATGAAATCCCTTCCGTTAAATCCGTACAAACGGCGTTAATTATTTTTCTCTCTTATTAAGTAACGCAGTTTGTACAGATTTAACGGAAGGGATTTCATTGATGCAAATTTTATTAAGTGAGGACGTAATTAACGCATTTTTTAAAGGATGGACTAATTTGACATTTTCGAGCGAAACTGGGGACAAAATAGGGTATTAAGCCTAAAATTTACCTATCATTTGGGTTTCTCTCATGTTCTAATAATTTGTTTGGATTAAAACAGCATGCATCTGGGAAGAAATTTCAGGAGATTCTTGAAGAAGCAATAATTCGCCCCCTCCATATTGAAGGGGAGCTATATGTAGGGATTCCGCCAGGTAACTTTTGATGAGTATTATTTGTCATTTTATTTTATTTTGTGTAGCCCATCATAGATGGAGGGAACGAAATTTGGAACCTGTTTAGTACCAGATTTTTCTATCATTTTTTTATTTCTAGAAATAATTACAAAATGTCACCTTGTTTTATTTGGGTTTTAAATATTGTATAGATAACGTGGAAGCAACATGTTATTTTCATTGATTGTACTTTCGTTGTCATGTACAAATCTTTTAAATCACGAATCAATTTAAAAACAAAATGGCTTTGTTTTTATTATATGTGAAAATAATTTTTTTTTTTCTTACCGAATGTGTATAATAGTATTTCTCTTTTGATTTCTTTGTAAAGTATAACCATGGTTCAATGCTTATATTTTTAGGTGTGGAATCACGTCTTGCTGCCCTGACTGTAGATACTGATGATTTAAGCAAGTTATCAGCACTAAGTAATCGTTCTGACCTTCCCTCCACCTTCCAACCACAGCAAATTGCTCAAGTGGCAACCACTTTACCTGTTGTTTTCAATACACTGAATGCTCGTCGTGCAATCATACCAGCAGGCAATGGACATTTATCTGCCCGGGCACTTGCACGTTATTATGCAGCCCTAGCTAATGGGGGCAAGTTACCACCACCTCATTCCTCTGCTTCTAAGCCATTGCTTGGAAGCCATCCTCATATCCCCAAATTAAATTCTTCCCAGAAAGTCCCCAAAAAGCGAAAATGCATTGGACGGAAGCAAGCAACTGTGCCTGCTGTTAGTACTAACAGAAGTTATGAAAAAGTTTCATGTTCTGATGATTTAGAGGCTGATGAGGGCAGCAATATTAATAGACAAAGTAGCAGTAGCGATGATACAAGTAGTAGCAGAATTGGTAATAATCTTAAAACCCATGTTGCTGGAAAAGTCTACCGGAATCCTAGGATTATTGATGAATTCTTGGGTACAGGAGACTACGAGAATTTAGCTTTGCCAAATGGAGGTTTTGGCCTAGGATTCAAGAGGTTTACTTCTAAGGATGGATCATCCATTGCCTTTGGTCACTCGGGAATGGGTGGGTCCACAGGTTTTTGTGATGTCACCAATAAGTTCTCTATTGCTGTGACACTGAACAAAATGTCCTTTGGAGGTGTCACCGGAAAAATTGTCCAACTCGTATGTTCAGAGTTAAATATTCCTGTTCCGGATGATTTCTTGAGATTTGCTGTTGAGCAAAGGGGAGAGGATGCGCAATTACAAAAGGGAAGTCCTATGATTAATTGATGGTGAAAGGTTCATTTTAACCCTTTTTCACCACAATTTATCGTATAACTTTCTCGTTTACTTAAAGCTTTGATGATTATATGTACCGGGAATCTTTTGGTCCTCTTTATTGGCATTTGTAGCGACACATTCACGTGTACTCGCAAAGCTATAATTTTAATAAGATTACTTAGATGCAGTTACAACTGCTGTTGTTTTTAATTAAATTTTAAATTTTACTTTAAGAATTTGTATTTTATTAAATTTGTTGTATATTATGAAAATAAAATTTCAAATATGATTCAATGTCCGTTTAAAGTGTTCACCGACCACACAATTCCAACTGAACATGTGCAATTGTTAGACGCTTGGTTGAGGCACAAAAGCCTCACCCTTATTTCTCCTACGTGATTCAATTTCTTCATGTTGATGGATGGTGGAAGGTGTGGACACACCACGGTCTGAATATACCTTGTAAACCATCTTATCAGATATGTGTGTGATGGTGGTTGTATAATCGTGTTGTTCTTTAGAAACTTAAGGAATCTTTCTTGTATGTCCTTACACACATGAAATGGCGGTGTGTTGGAGGTAACACTTAAAACTTATGGAATGAGGTCTAGCTTATCACACCCTTGTTCATACCACGCTTGTTCTCTTTGCTGGTATCGTTTAAGCTAGCTTCAACATCGAGCCTAATATGTTCTTCAGATGCAGCACCGAATGCTATTTTTTTTTCCTTTCTTTGTCTCTCTTCTTCTTTGGCTTCAAAGGAAAATTCATTGGATTTGACTCTAACTCACATGAGTTTGGGTAAAAAAAGTTTACAAGAATTATAAAACTCATAAGAAAAAGTTCATGGACCTAAAATGCCAACAAAAACCCATGAAACATTTTTTAAGTAAAAATATTATTGAAAAATAAAAATGAAAAAACAATTACTTAAAAATTTTATATGCATAAACAACATTTACTCAATCTAAATCCAAACTCATTATGAGTAAATTTACATTAGTTAAGACCAATTATCAAATTAGGTTGAGATAACTCATGTCGAGTCAAATTGGGTTAGAATTATGTTGACCAACTTGGGTCATGCCTAAATTAGGTCTAGTTTAGCAACAACTAGGTTTATTTAAGATACTCCCAAGTCCATATGGATAGGGTTAGATCAGATTCAAGTTAAGAAGGTCAGTTGGGTCTAACTTAAACAAAGTCTAATTCAAGCCAAAGTGGATAAGGTTCATATTGGGCGTTGAATTGAGTCCATGTTAGTTTGAGTCAACCTAAGTCCATGACAAGTCAATAAGAAAACTGTCTAATCAACTTAAGTTGGACATACCTTAGGTCGAGTCGAATCGAGAACACTTAAGTTGAATGGAGCAGGATGCACCTTGGTCTAAATCAAGTCATATCCACCTTGTACTAAGTCGATTAGGGCCTACTTCAAGCCAAGTAAAGTTAACCCCCTCGAGTTAAGTTAAGTTGACCTATCTCGACCTAAGTCAAGTAAAGTCTAGTTAAGATTAGTTAAGTAAGGTCTATTAGGGCAAGTAGAGTAGCATCTATTAGGGCAAGTAGAGTAGCATCCATTTTAGACCTACATCAGCCTGAGTCAAGCTAAACCTATCTTAGGTCAAGTTGAATTACTTTCACTTAAGTTGTGTTTACTTGTACACACCTTAAGATTAATCGAGTTGAGAGTTTAGTTGAATCGATGCCACTTTAGATCGAGTTAAGGCGAGTCCATATCAAGTATAGTTAAGTTGGCTTAAGGTTATGACAAGTTGAGTCTGGGTCAGTCCAAATTGATTTATAACCACGTTTGATAAATCATGTTGGATTGAATAAGGTCGAACCCACTTAGAGTCAAGTAAAGTCGAACCTATATCAACTCAAGTAGAGTAAGGCCCATGTTGGACTAAGTAAAGTTGTGTCCACATTAGCTTGAGTAGAGTAGGGCTCATATTAGATAGAATTAAGTCAAGCTCATGTTAGATAAAGTCAATTCAGGTCCATGTTAGGAATAGTTTTGTTGTGTTCACAAGTGGCAAAGTCGAGTTAAATCCACGTTAAGGAAAATCTACTTGTGCCACTTCAAGTTGAGTTGAGTCAAGCTTTCCCCAGGCTATGTCGAGTCTTGCCCACCTTAGGTAGTGTAACGTCCCAAGTTTGGAAGTCACTTAGTGTGTCAAATACTAACGAATTTTTCTAATTCATAACATAATTAAAAATTTATAATAAATATAGCTATTAAAATTTTAAATATTAATTATCCATATCCAACACAAAAATAAATAGTTTAATAAAAATCCTTAATCCATTGCATAAGGTAAATAAAACTTTAAATAAACTCTCATTGCAACTCCTATCTCGTCAATCACATTTCTCTAACAACATCTGTCTTCCTATCTGAGCTCCCGTATAACTAACATGTGATACGATCATGACTACAAACACAAAACAGAACAAACAAATATATGGGTGAGTTAACCGAATAAACATCAACACCAATACAACACTTTTAACTCTGTTAATTTCTTACCAAAAGCATATGATATGATATAGCATAAACACATAATAAAACTATAACAAGCAATACAATGCCAACCCATACAACCCCCTTATAAGGAACTATGATCAACTCATTTGTTTTACACAAGTTGTCCCCTAAGGCACCTAGCCCAGCACCAACCATCTCTACAAACATATGTCTTCTTTTAAACATCATTGCACCATTCTTGTTTAATAAACGTGACAATTCAAGTCGTCATCTACCGTAGCTTTGGACCTATCTTCCCAACTTCTCAAGTTGCTCACATCAGCTCTAAAATCAACATGAGCCGGAATCCTACGGACGAGACATTCATCCCTTTCTACCTCCTCACAAGAGGAAAGGGTGACACTCGAAGAGACCCATCTCTTCCAACGCCTCTTAAAGATGAAGAGATCCACCTTTTTATGCCCTCACAAAAGGAAATGTGACTATCTTTCTACCCCGTCGAAAGAGGAAAGGTACAATCCTGGATTGATAAAGTATAACCAGAAGACATACTCAAAACATAACTTCCACCACCCATGGTTGCTCCAACATCGTAATTCTCCCACCAAGCTGAACAATGATCACAAAAAACCATTATCGCTCTTCTCATAACCCATCCTATTTCCCTCCTCATATAAGCGTAGAGTACCTCTTTCCACAACCTCGCATCGGTGAAAAAGAGACCCTAACTTTAGAGATATCACCGCCAACTATGCTAGATCACTTCCTAGTCTTGAATAAGTCAAAAGTAGTCATCTGAGTATCTTACAACCCACAATTGTCTTACATAAATCTGTCTATTTTCCTATCTAGACTCAAACTCATCCTAATTGAGTATATCCATTGATACTCGAAGAAAATACAATCATAACAAATCTGGACAACCTTCATTCCTTCCAATAATATACACCACAACACATATAATTGTTTATTATAAACAATACCCCATGTAGACAGATATAAACCAAACAAAACTCTCCATAAACACGTTCAATATGCTCATTACAAATTTCACAATAGTACAAGTGACCAATAGAATTGTATCACAGTTTCTGACCATATATCCAATCCAAACCGTCAAGCGTTGTAACCCCCAAGTCCTAAGACTACATCATTAATACATCTTGTAAACAAAATCAAATGTCATCCCTTTACTTTTAACCTCTGAATTAGCATGTATTGAATCAACCACTTACATAATGAACTTTAAAACAGTTAATACATATCAAAACAAAGTGAACCTAAAAAAAGTTACTATTGTTATCAACTTTAACAATGACGCTCACCTAATCTGGTATGTGCAACATATATCAGTGCAAGTATTCAATCATTTGATCACCATTCACTTATAACAAAGTATCAGTTATACATACACTTCCAACCCATATGACACTTCCTATAGAACACACCATGAAGCACAAAGTTCTAATAATCGTACAATTCAATCATGAAAATTAGATATGTGTTAAACACATGTTAGTTTATGCTTTAATCCCACCTAAAACAACTATCACCCTAACTCACTAACAAGATAATTCATTTAACAAAAGAGCATGGTGTTGGATCTGTCGAGGAGGAGGTTCCCTGTGGGTTACACAAACACCAGTAACATCTGAGCCAACTATATAAGGGATCGACACCACTCTTTACCCAAAACCTTAAGGCAATGAGTTAATGGGTCTTTCATCTTTATATACTGCTCTACTTTCTTATTTCTATCCAATGTGGGACTTAGACTCACACTTGGATTCCCAACATCTCCCCCTCAAGGGTGAGTCCCTTCCACATAGGTACACTCGCCCTCCAGCAGAGGCATTCCCAACCAGCCACAACTACAAGTAGCTCTTTCCAACCGTTTCTATCCAATGTGGGGCTTAGACTCAAACTTGGATTCCCAACACATGGTACTTATACTAATCCCAATGCTCTAAAGGTTCTAACTAATTGGCTGATTGATGGAAGCAGCCTCCACGTTCAAGATTGGAGCGGCTTCTCGGACCAGAAGTGGCAGTGGAATGGAGAATGGATAGAGATGTTCCGATGCTTGCAAGGTGTTTGAGAAAATGTGTGGCAGTGTTTGGATATGGTGTGGTGAGGAATTCTAACTCAGACGACTTTCCTTAGGGGAAAGGAGCTAGAGGGAAACAAGCTAAAACAACTTCAAGCAATGAACTCGAGAGAATGGATCAAGCTCAGGTTATCTTTTACAATGGATCAAGCTCTATTTTATAGATGAAGAGAAGCTTGGAAACGTGCAAGGTACATATGTAAAACATGTATGAGCTTAAGTGAAGTGTGCAAGAAGATGCTGCAATGGCTGGTAGTGTGTTCCAAGTGGAAGTCATTGAAAATGTACTCAAATGGAAGAAGCTTCACGGTAGGCTTGTGTTCCACGTGAGAAATATGTTGAATGTGCTTCAAATGAAAGAAGAAACACGGTTGTATGTGCTTCTCATGGAAAACGTGGAAAATATGCTCCAAAGAGAAGAAGCTACATGGCTTCACTTGTTTCCTTTGTACTCTCTTCCTTGTAAGCTTCCTAGGATCCTTCCAACCTTTATTATTGTCCTACAAAACAAGGTAAATGGATTTAGTTAACGAGAATTTATCTAAGACTTAGATAAGGAAAGATCTTTAGCAATCTTTATTCTACTTCCCTTTCTTTAGTCTTAGTTTTAGTTGATACTTCTTTGGATGGAAAGTCCCTAAAGGGGTTGCCATCATTGATGATCAACCGTGATACAAGGATCAACTACCAAGTGGCATACCACGTGCAAACTCATGAAAAATGTGCATAAAAACATCTTAAATGCAGCAAAGAAAGTTCTTGATGATGAAGTAGCCCTTGGCACCAATAACATGCATTGAACACCTCCTTGTTGAGCGAAGCATTCGATGTTGAGCAAGCATTTAAGTTTACCAAGCAAAGAAGTGGTGGATCCTTGCATTTGGTGCCTTCTCCTGCAACTCTTCTTGAATCTTCCTAGCCATGCTCCTTGTTATGGATTCATTGGTTGGACCCAAGTCATCATCTCCTCCCCTTGAGAAGGATTTCAAATTTCGAAGGTCCTCCTTAGCATCAAATTCTCCTGTAAAAGGTCAAAGGTCAGACACGTTAAAAGTTGTGTGAAATCCACATTTCTTGGGAAGATCTAACTAATCAACATTTTCGTTGACCTTCCTAAGAACTTTGAAAAGACTATCTCCTCGAGGATTAAGTTGGACTTTCTTTGTTTAGAAAATCTATATTATCTTAAATGAAGTCAAACTAAGTCCCTTCTTTAAAGATGATTTCTTTCATCCCCTTATTATTCTATTTTTTATATCTCTAAATTTGTTGCTGAAATTGAGTTTTAACCCTTTGATGAAGTTCCTTTATAAATTGAGATTTAGATACTCTTTTTTTATGAATAAAATCAAAAGAAGTAGGAAAAGATATTAAATTCATGTGAGGGTTAAAACCTTATACAACCTAAAAAAGGATATTTTAGTAGTCCAATGAACTACCCTATTATAAACAAACTCAATGGGGAAGATATTCATCCCAAGATTTGTGATTTTCCTTCAAGGTTATCCTCAACAAAGTAGATATAGAGCTCTATTAACTACTCCTATCTTTCCATTAGTTTGTGGATGACATGTAGTAGAAAAAGATAAATTAGTCCCTAATATAGACCATAAGGTCTTCCAAAAGTGACTAAGAAATTTTGTATCCCTATTAGAAATGATTGTGTAAGGTAAATCATGAAGTTTAATCACATCCCTAAAGAATAACTTTGTAGTATTGTTTGCATCATCTATCTTGTGGCATGGTATAAAATGAGTCATTTTGCTAAACTGATCCACAACCACAAAGATAGAATAAAAACCAATGGCACTTCTTGGAAGACCTAAGACAAAATCCATGCTAATGTCCTCTGAAAGGGTTGAAGCAATAGGCAAGGGAGTATAAAGTCCATGAGGCATTGTTGTAGACTTAGCTTATAAACATGTTATGCATCTATAACAATGTCTTTGAACTTCCTTCTTTATATAGGGCCAAAGGAATTTAAGTATACTCAAGGTTTTATCTACTCCGAAATGCCCATTAACCTTCCTTCATGCATTTCTTTGATGAGGAGTTTTCTATGTGAATTTTGGGGAATACAAAGCAATGGAGAAGTCGACCATAAAGAAAATGAAGAACCCGAATTTGATTGGAGGAAGCAAACCCGATATGTGATGATACACATGGAAAGCTGGAGTGTAGGGATGAAGGATGAAAAATTTAAGTTTATATAGGAGTTTTGTTGGATTAAACTTAATATTTTTGGGTTTATTAATAATCTTTTTTAAATATTTTTTAATATTAGTTTGATTTCTGATAGAGATAAGATAAAGACGAGTAGTTTTGATTTTCTATTATTGGATTGAGTGTAGTATTATTTTATTATTGACATAGATAGAGATGCATTAAGTAGTATTATTTAGATTAAGCACTTGAAATATTATCTTTTATTTTTATTCTTTATATTTGATTCAAGGTTCTATGTGCACCTATTTAAAAGATTGTCAAGGTTCAATGGAAAATCACCATAGTAAGTTAACAATGTAGATTATTTATGCATGTCATGTTGACCTTCTTTGACTCTTAATTGGCTCAACTTCATCATAGACATATGATGAGGATATGTCATCATTGTGTCTCTAAAGGATCATTCCAAGCATCATATGCATCTTTCTATGTGCATTCTATTATAAACTTCTTAGGACATAAAATAGATGATCAATTTCTTGGGGATGGTCTGGTAACTCCCCTTCTATGGACGAATCATGAAGGAGTTTTTTTTTTCCTTATGTTTAATGCCTTAATTCTTGGACATATGAGGCCTTAATTCTTGGACATATGAGGTCAGACACTCCTTGACTACTACCTGTTAAGAATTCAAGTGTGAGTCTAAGTTTCATATTGGGTAGAAATGAGAAAGTAGAACACTATACAAAGGTAAAGACTAATGAACCTTATTGGTATTGTATCTTCCTAATATGGTTGGGTTGAAATCTCATTGGTATTGTATCTTCTTAATGAATATCTTCCTTTATAAACCCAACACTACCTTAATAGATGTTCTAACTACTTGGTGAGGTTGTATTGTAGCAATCTTCAGCTTGAATCTCAACTGGTTCAACAACTTCCTTTACAAATACTATGGCCTCTTAGATGTGGTTGCCAGATGGTAGTGATACAGAGGTGGAGGCCATATTTATATTCCCCAATTTTGTGGGAACTCCATATTGTCTAACTTCTAGAGGCTTAACTTCTCCAAGTCCAAGAACTCAAGGTTGAGTAATTTCAGGTGATGTCAAGTTGCATCAACTTGACGTTGGTCATAGATAAAAAAATAGGTTGCTTCAAATTGCACGTACCCTTGATCAACAGCATATATCAAATTCATTTCCTCAAGTTCAAAAATATTTACATATGCTTCCTGCTTCCACGAAACTTAATTGACCAAAGAAGTGTATGGGACTGACAGCATCTCCTCACCAATCCTCTTGATAGTTCTTAATAAATTTAAATGTAAGAGATGATAAATTATGTATTTGGTGAGCTCGTTCTCATGACCTTTTGAGCCCTCATTTGGAATCAAAATTTTGTTGCACAACTGCTACCAAATCTTTTCCATGAGTTGAGCAAGTTTTGTACCACTTTTTCTAGAACTTTCTCATCTTTGAACGCCCTTTCATACAACCTCTTTTCAATCTCTCTATTATCCTGATAGTTCTCTTCCTAGCTAGAGTGAAAGAAATTTGAAATTTTATCGCAACCAGTGGCATCAACGATTGCTTGAGGGTTCAGGATAACATTGCATCCAAGAACGGATGACAAAATGTTGTATTCCCCCTCAACCCTCAGAGAAGAAATTCCTATTTCTGCATTTCTCAGAGAAGAAAGTCCTCAGGATTGAGGAAATGTTCCAGCAACAATGTGCATTCATTTGAATGCTTTCCATAAGCTGTTGTAGTGATCCCGATGAAGTTAACGGAGCACTATAATGTGTTGTTGTGAATATAGAAATAAGGCAAATATATTTGCATATAAAATATCTTAATCGCATTTGTAATCACTCAAGGTCCTGATTGATTTCATCATCCAATGATTCATTAAACATCTTTTCTCGAGTCTTGTTGGAATAATATATTTCAAAAAAATATAAAATAGTGTGTTGGATGTTTTGTTTTTGAATGAGACAAAATTCACTTGCAACTTTAAGAAATTTGTATCTTAACATTAATTATTAACTAAATTAATGGATCGTCTAGCACATCATAAACACTTGGAAGGTTTCTAATTAATATGTTAATCAAAACACATGTTAGTTTTTGAATATAGATTAATTCAATTATTTTATTTATATTTGTTTTCATCAAAACTTTGCATAAAGAGATAATATATCATTTATAGGCATATATATAAAGAAAAGGTTAAGGCTAAAATGATGAAAATTAAGATTTATCAATTGGGAATCTTTACTTAAAATCAAATAGTAAACTGGCTATTAAAAACTAAATATTATTGATAGGAAGATTATTGGGAATCAAACAAAGATAGAAATTTAGGGATATCTATCGATTTCAAAATGGTGTGATCATGAAGAGTATGTAATGTTTGTTTAAAACGAGGGAAGGGAATTTAGGGATATCTATCATTTCAAAATTCCAAGATGCATTTCTTTCAGACTTGTGTCTACATTGTGATACTGAAGGTATCCTTGCACTTCATTTGTTAGCTCAATCTTCACAAAAAATCTAAGACAACGTCAGTCACTAATTTATTTCTTAATAAAAATGTAACATATTAAATTTTAGTCCTTGGTCATTAATTTAAAAGAATAAATTGTCACTAATTCATTATATATTCAGTTATTAATTTTATAGTCACTATTTATCAATTTTTTTAGTGGTGTTTGTAGGAAAAAATTATAAATACATTCCAGAAAGGAGTTATGTGAAGACATGCACTGATTATTTAATATCTGGATATATCTTATAGAGAACATGGTTAATCACCTTAAAAGATGACCATTTTTGAAACATGATTAGTTGCATACAGAATGGAAAGTTGTCAACATAATGTGGATGTGTAATTAGTGTTGCAAGAGTAATCGTCTACAAAGTTTTATGAATAAAGTATTCTTATACTCTTCTAAGGATGAAAAATTAGGTATAAAATCCTCAAATTCTACAATGAATATGAATAATCAAATGTTAGTTTGTATCCGTTGCTGAGTTTCACTTGCCATTTTTTTAATTTACTTAGATTATGTAGTTATAATTTACAACAAAACGTACAGTTTTTCTGTATTTTTTTCATATTTCACTGTAAATTTTTATTAGATTTTCGTTTAGTGTAACTTAATTGAAATCATATTGATATTATATTCACGTTTACTTTCTATTTATTAGTCTGTCCATTTAAATTTTTAATCTGATCGAATATGTAGAACTATACTTTTAAACTCTTTAAACTTTGAATGTTAATTTTTATAAATGCATATTAGTAATATGTGCAATTATGCGAAAATCTATAATTAACACTAGTGCAGAAATGATCTTCAATGTCACCTGTTAGACGTCAGATTACATAATATCCAACGTAAAAAATTGACCGGTGGCATTTTCGTAAATAAGTTGGCCATGTAGACATCGGTTAGTAGGGGCCTGACGTCTAGAATATTATAGACGTTGGCCCTCCACATACCCGACGTCTATATTCCTGACAGATAGGTGAAAAGTCATTTTTTTCCGCCATATAGACGTCCAATCCCGCCATCACCGGCATCTATAATATTATAGACGTCGGCCCCCCTGTGGCAGACGTCTATATGGCTGACAGGGTAGGTGAAAAGTTAACCTCGACGTCGGGCACCCTCCTACTCGACGTCTATATGCCTCGCGAATATTAATTTTTAAATCGAAAAGACGTCATATTAGTGAGTGCCCCGACATCTATACTGTTATAGACATCAGACCGCCCAAGCACCCAACGTCTACAGGCCAATATACTGAAAACGCGAACCAGCGAGGAGTTACGCTCACTGTTCATCGTCTTCCTCGCGTTTTCTCTCTACGACATTGAATTTACAGGTGCGTTTTCTCTCTTTTGGACCGTTTAAATTTAGTTTTACTCCGATTAAATTAGTCTTTGATGAAATATCATTCATTTGAACTGATTAAAATTTGTTGTCGTTGCGTTTTGGTGCAGTTTCTGGCGTGTTCTTGGGCGGCATTTTTTACTCTTTTTGGCCTACATTTTAGGTCGTGCATTCCTCCATTTCCCTCCATTGCTTTTTTAATTTGCTAAAAAGGTTAGCTTCTTTGTTGAAAACTTTTTTGTGTGCATGTTATTGGCTTTTGTGTATGCATGTTATTGGCTTTTGCATATGCATGTTATTGGCTTTTGCGTATGCATGTTTTTGGCTTTTAGGTATGCATGTGTTATTGACTTTTAAATATGCATGTGATAAAGTTTAGTTGTGTTATTATAATTGGCATGTTAGATTATAAGTATCAAATCATTGAGTGAAACTTAGTTCCTGTTTGAAATTTAACACAAACGATTAATCTTTTAATCGTTTGTATTAAATTTTGACTTGTCCGATTGGACAGTTTGGGAAAATTATTTTTCATAATTTGCTATAAGATGTACGTTGGAGTTTATGGATAAGATTGATAAAATTTTGGTTCAGTATTTGTGTTGTTCTCCGGATGCATATTTGATTGTGGTCATCCTTGACTACTCTCATTTCATGTATTTCGGAGACCAATGTGAAATGCTGCCGAAATCTTATCAAATTTATTATGTAGACTTTTTTGCATGTGTCTTAGCAATTTATGAAAAGTAAGTTTTCTTAATGGGTAGGGCCTAACCTTGTAAGAGTTAAAAAATTGAAACTGATGAAGTATGTTACGAACATAGTATGGATCGAAGCTGGATGAATGAACGTCGCATCAGTGAAGAATATGAGAAGGGTGTTTCAGTGTTCTTGCAATATGTTCAACAAAATGCAAAGTCTGTGAACGGGACATATTGTTGTTCTTGTGTTCGTTGTCTTAATCAAATACGACAAGACTTAGACAATGTGCGTGACCATCTATTCATGTTCGACATAATGAGAACTTATACCGTTTGGACTTGGCATGGAGAAGTACTGGACCAGCCTACCACGTCACGAGGAAAATATTATGTGGAAGAATGGATGAGTGATCATTTAGAGGACTTGATACGTGATGTTGGTGAAGATAATTTTGGAAGAGCTAATTTGTATAATTCTCTTATAGATGATTCAGAGCAACTGTTGTTCCCAGGATGCCAGAACTTTACACGTCTGTCTACAACATTGAAGTTGTTTAGTTTAAAAGCAAGGAATGGATGGACCGATAAAAGTTTCACAGAGTTGTTGGATTTGTTGAAGGAGATGCTTCCAGAAAATAATACTCTACCTATTCATAATTACGAGGCAAATTTTTTTTATGTCTAATGGGTCTTGAATATCAAAAGATACATGCTTGTCCTAATGATTGTGTTTTGTACATAAAGGAGTTTGTTTCGCTAAAGTATTGCCAACATGTGGTTTATCCCGTTTTAAAAAGAAATCTGACAGGAACACTGGTGATGAAGGTAATGATGGTGCACCTGCTAAGGTGATGTAGTATTTGCCTATAATACCTAGGTTCAAACGTATGTTCTCTGTTAAAGAAGATGCAAAGAACCTTAAATGGCACATTGTCGGAAGAAAGTGCGATAATCTTCTTCGACACCTAGTTGATTCACCACAATGGAAGAAGATCGATGAAACATTTCCAGAATTTGGTGCTGATCTAAGAAACTTAAGACTTGCACTTGCAACTGATGGTATGAACCCTTATGGGAACTTAAGTAGCAAACACAGTTCATGGCCAGTTATGTTGATGATATACCATCTTTCTCCTTCGTTGTGCATGAAGAGAAAATATGTGATGTTGTCCATGATGATATCGGGTCCTAGACAACCTGGAAATGACATTGATGTTTACTTGAAACCTTTAATTGATGATTTGAAATTGTTGTGGAAAGAAGGGGTCGAAGTGTTTGATTCACATGTTCAAGAAAATTTTCGTTTGCGTGTAATGTTGTTTTGCACTATAAATGATTTCCCAGCGTATGGAAACTTAAGGGGTTATAGTATTAAAGGTCATTTTGCATGTCCCATTTGTGAAGAAAACACTAGTTACCTTCAATTGAAGCATGGTCAGCAGACGGTATATACAAGACATCGGAAATTCCTTCTTCGTAATCACCCTTATCGTAGATTGAAAAAAGCATTTAATGGACGTGTTGAGGATGAGGTTGTGTCCAAACCCCAGAATGGTGAAGAGGTGTACAACGAAGTCAAAAACATTGACATTGTGTTCGAAAAACATCATAAAAGTACCTTTGCAAAAAATATTTGGAAGAAACAATCAATATTTTTTAATATTCCATACTGGTGTAAACTTGATGTTAGACATTGTATTGATGTGATGCACGTTGAAAAAAATATTTGTGACAGTGTCATCAGAACTTTATTAAACGTGAAAGGGAAGAGCAAAGACGGAATAAAAGCAAGACAAGATTTGATTGACATGGGAATCCGATCTGAGTTACATCCACAAACAATAGGAAGACGCACCTATCTGCCCCCAGCCTGTCACACTCTTTCTAAAAAATAAAAACAAAGTTTTTGTAACTCTTTAAGAAGTGTGAAGGTTCCACAAGGTTATTCTTCAAAAATTAGTAACCTTGTTTCTGTGCAAGAGTTAAAGTTAGTTGGTTTAAAGTCTCACGATTGTCATGTATTGATGCAACAATTGTTACCAATTGTTATTCGAGGCATATTACCTCCTTCTGTTAGGGGTATTCTGAAACATTTGAGTTTGTTCTTTAATGCCATTTGCAAGAAAGTTGTTGACCCTTGAGGTTTAGATCAATTGGAAAATGAAGGAATAAGACTATTATGTGATTTGGAGATGTATTTTCCACCTTCTTTTTTTGATATCATGGTTCATTTGATTGTTCATCTAGTCAGAGAAATTCGAATGTGGGCCAGTTTTCTTAAGGTGGATGTACCCTATTGAAAGATACATGAAGATCTTAAAGGGATATGTCAAGAATCAGTACCGACCATAAGCTTCAATCATAGAGTGATACATTGCAGAATAAGCCATTGAATTTTGTTCAAGTTATATGCCAAGTTGTGAACCAGTGGGTCTTCCCAAGAGCAGACATGGAGGAAAATGTGAAGGTAAGGGTGTTCGAACATCGATGTCATTTCTAGGCTGCTTTGGACCAGATATCAACATTGACAACATCATGTACTTTCTTTTCATGCACAATCTAGGAGATAAGTTGTAAATTATCAGTATAACGGGCCAACAACTGTGATTGGTACTTAAATTACCAAATGGATTCATTCCATTAGTAGCTAAGCCAAACCTAAGATTTCTACATTCTTCACCAAATTGGGGGAATTCTTCATCAATAATTTTCCATTGCTTTGAATCAGCTGAATGACGAAGCAGCCCATCAGTTGTTCTCTCATCTGCATGCCATCTTAGGTTTTTAGCGTCTTTGGGATTCGCGAACAAACGCTTAAGTCTGGCAACTAGTGGAAGGTACCAAACTACTTTC
Source organism: Vigna umbellata (assembly GCF_029865625.1). Classification (NCBI taxonomy): domain Eukaryota; kingdom Viridiplantae; phylum Streptophyta; class Magnoliopsida; order Fabales; family Fabaceae; genus Vigna; species Vigna umbellata. Next base: position 27,934,968 of record NC_142165.1, on the reverse strand, counting down.
AAAGCAGAACCATTCTTTTCTGTGTGACCACCATCTTCACCGTTGTTTTTTGACTTGTATCGTGATAACCCACATTTTGGACACTTTATCAAAACTTCATTCTCATTCCTATATAATATGCAATCATTCGGACATGCATGTATCCGTTTATATTCCATACCCATCGAACAAAGAATTTTTTTTGCATCATAATTACGATTGGGTAACGTATTTCCATCTCGTAGCATTTCATTCAACAACGACAACAATTCTGTAAAACTCTTATCACTCCATCCATTGCTCGCCTTTAAATTCATGACCCTTAACACCGTTGACAACCGTGTGAACTTAGTTGAACCCGCATACAAAGGAGTCTCCGCATCAGTGGACATCGTTTCATACACATGCGCTTGGGCAAAAGCTTCTACGCCAACATCGCGGATCATGTCCTCTAAGTTGTCTTCTTCTGCTTGATCTTCCATATCCATTGTGGAATCATAAACATTTTCAGTTGGAGAGACAGTTGGAAAGTCTGTTAATTCGCCGTGCCATATCCATGTTGTATAACTTCGTATGAAACCATCACAGATAAGATGTTCCCTAATATCAGTTGCGTTCAACTTCCTCCCATTCAAACAGTTCACACAGGGACATCTGAACTTGACTTCATCATCACCACTTGTACTCGCATTACGTTGCGCAAACTCTATAAATTCTTCTACCCCTCTCTCGTACTCAGTGCTGATGCGTGGTAAATTAATCCACCCTCTATCCGTACGCATGTTTACTGAAATTGTTTACACAATTTCAATAATCTTGAATGATCACTTTGATCGTGTTTGTATTCAAGGTGTGACCCTATCCCATTCAAGAAGATTCACTTTTTTTAGTTTATTAAACATATTAATTTTAAACAACATATCTTAAATTTCACAAAATTTTGCCAGCATTTCGCATTGGTCTTCAGGTTACACGAAATGAAAGTGATTATAAATCACAATCAAATATGCACCCGAATATCAATACAAAACACAACGACAAATTTTCATGAAATTTAAGACATGTATATTAAAATTGATATGTTATAATAAACTATGAAAAAGTTATTACTCTTTGTAAACTGTCCAACCGGACAATTCAAGATTCAATACTTATAAATTATTATTACCATCTCCTCTCTATTCGTTTGTAAAAAATATATTTGTTGAAAAAAATCTGGAGATAGTAAATAATTTTTGTATTGAATCTCAAACGGGAAACTAAGGCTAATTCACAACAACAAACAATATATTGAAGCAAACAACTCATGATTTCCAACCTTAAACTTTATTTAATCAGCAAATCAACCAATTTAATACAATAACCATTATATAACCATTATATCAATCTAATCATCAAATAACAATAACCAATATATCAATCTCACAACAACAATTATCAAACAAATATCCATTTTAATACTAAAGAATAATAAAATTTATAATTCTACTTATCACCAATATATCATCTCACAACAATTATTATCAAACAAATATAAAAATTTTATGATCAAATAACAATATAATTGCTAGTATTATGGCCAATATATCAATCCCCCACCAATTATTATCAATCAAACACAATACATTTATTATCAATCAAACACAATAAAATATAATGAACCAACCGTGAAATGCGCGAAAGAAATGGAAGTGGAGGCGGAGCCTGCAACGGTGGAGGCTACAGTGGCGGAGTGTGATCGACAGAGGCTACAGCGGAGGCAGCATAATCAGTCGTTGGAGGCAGCAGTGTCAGTCGTCGGAGGCGCAAATGTAGAACCCTTGGCTCAAGAGAAATGGAGGCAGTGCACAGCGAGAGAAGGAGGCAGAGTCGTGGAAGGTTGAGGCACGGTGACGGAGAAGGAGAAGAAATGGAAGCACAACGAGAACGCCGATGGAGGCATGACGACCGCGGAGGGGGAGGGGCGGCGAGGGAAGTGGGCAGTGGTGGAGGAAGGGCAATGACATAGAAGAAAAAGAAGAAATCCCGTGTAAACGAAACACTCAGCAATTCTGGAGTTTTAACTCCAGATATTACCTCGGTTAACCAAATAACCGAATCAGAAAGGGCCTACTACCTCGGCTATACCTAAGACCGATGCATAAACATTTCAGTAAATTTAATTTTTCAAATTAAATTAAGCTATATGCCTCGGTTAGCTGCCCACCCAAAGCGGAAAAGCCTCTATGGCCTCAGTTTCAAGCAACCGAGGCAGTATCTTATTGTACTAGAACGTAGAATGTTTAGAGGGAGTAGGTTTTTAGCAGGCTATACTGCCTCGGGTGACTGCAGAACCGAGGCAGTATCACTCGTTAGTCATTTCAGCACAATGGCAGCAGGGCAACGTGGCAGGAAGTGCAGGAAGAGCAGGCATATATGCCTCGGTTCTGAGTGCTAACCGAGGTAGTATCTCTATCTCCAAAAAGTTGTCAGCTGAAAGGTCAGAGTTTGGTAATTTTGAAAACTTATATGCTTCGGGTAGCTCTACGAACCGAAGCAGTATGCATTTTAGGCCTCGGTTGATTGAGAATCGAGGCATATAGTGTGTTTATAATTACAGTAATGCCACCGCATTTTGATACGCTTCGATTTTGATGAAACCGAAGCGTAATGTGCGAGTTTGAATCTCCTTTTTTTACTAGTGATCCTCTATCAAAGCTAATGACAAGATTACCCAGGTTGAAGAGAACATCATTAGAAATATACTGGGATTTCAGAGTATTTGGTCTCCCCCCATGTACCAGTATATATCACATTGAATGATGCATTTGAGATCATTGGGGGAGACAGGATGTTGAATATTTCCATCCTTCAACTATGGTGCATGTAAGATATTTAATTTTGTCTTCCATGTTAGTTTTATTTAGATTCCTAGTTTCTAACAACTTAACTTTGTTGTTTTAGGTACATGGACACAATCGTTGTAGTCCAAGGTCGGTCTTCCATGTACGGATTTGTTGAACCTCAGACCATTTAACCTTCTGGTAGCACACTTGAAAGCAAACAATATTATTTGCAAACATGGATGGATGAGTCAAAAAGAGACGTATACCTTGTGCCATACGTTGATGGGTACGCGTTGTTTTATGTAAAAGTTCATTAAAGTTTACTTAATTAGTTTACTAACATTTATGATTCACGATAGGTCTCATTAGCAACTGATGGTCATCATTCCCAAAAAATGTGAAATTATATGGTTTTGTTTGTTGTAAAGGAAGATGAGAAATGACTTGAGAAGCATGCTTCAAGGGTAAGTGTTTCTCCAAAAATGACTTTGAATTTCATGTTGACCTTAAATTTTTATGATAAATATAATTATATTAATTTTACTTTGTGTTTTCAATCTAAATAGAGTTATAGGTAAATCCCGAGGTCAACTAATTCAAGTTTTGTATCCAAAGGTTGTAAGTCATTTATAGTTCTAATTCATTTTCTATGTTATTGAATGATCTAAATTCTTGACTATTTAGTTTGTCATTTTAGTGTAACAAGCAGCTAGATTCATGGGAATGTGGCTTCTATGTCATGTCTTGGACTAAGACCATTATCCGAGCTTCCATTACAGACGACTGGAATGAGGTAGTGATGCATACCTTCAATACATTACAAATCAAATTCATCTTTGAACATATATGAAACCATAATGAATCTTTCTTCATTTTGCAGGACTTGAAGAGTACATCTCCTATACCGAAGGACACAATTAGGCAGATAAGGCAGGAGTGGGCAGCTTATCTTCTGCAAAGATGGAGCTAGGAACACTTATATTTGTTGTTGAACATTATTAGGTTTAGTTTAAGTTTATATTTTGATAGTTTTGGTATTGGATTGTTTTTTAGATTAAGTACAACTTTCTTTAGTTGAAACGCATATATATATATATATATATATATTACAGTATACTGTTTTGGGACAATTTTCTGTTTTTCAGGTATGGTTTTATTGTAAAAATAAATTAATTTAAAAAAAAACACCCTGTGGACGTCTGTTAGTGCCATGTCCGACGTCTATAGACGTCTGTCAGTGCACACACACACGTCCAACAGTGGACAAAACGTTCCAGGGCAATAGACGTCAGATATCTATACATCCGACGTCTATATAGACGTCGGACATACGCCCACATCAGACGTCTATATAGACGTCGGGTATACCCACATCTGACTTCTATATAGACGTTGGGTATACCCACATCTGACGTCTATATAGACATCGGGTATACCCACATCCGACGTTTATATAGACGTCGGGTATACTCAGCCGACGTCTGATTAACGTCACCCGCAAAGACGTTGGGTCTGACTCTGACGTTGAAAGACCAAAATAACATACGTCTAAAGCCCTTTCTGCACTAGTGTAAGATAATTAGGAACACATAAGTTTCATCTTTGCACGTTAAAAAATGTAACCAAGTGTTTATTAAAATCTTTGCATGTTTATTATTTTTAAATGTGATGGATTTGTTCAGTTTTTTGTTTTTTACTTTTAAGCCATTCAATAATTAACAACAATGATATTATATTAAACTAAACCTATTTCGGAAAACATTCAGAAATGAGTTGTACAATCTCTTTATTTGTGTTATCAAACTTAACCGGAAGCAAAACAAAACAAAATGAAAAAATAATTTAGGATTATGATATATTAATAACTTTTTTTTAAGACTTTTTAACAAATAGATTATGTATTACTGGTCAGTATATTTAAAACGAAGTAATTATAAACTATCACGTTGTAAGAAAGTTAGTTAAGAAAAAGTTGTTAAAAATATTCTAATAATTTAACACACATGCTAGTGGTCTGTAAAAAAGTTAGTTAAGAAAAAGTTGTTAAAAATATTCTAATAATTTAACACACATGCTAGTAGTCTGCATGGTTTCTTACATGTAAAGAGTCTTTTGTAGAATGTAATTCCACAGTTTAACCTATAAAATAAGCTAATAATTAAGGTGAATCTAACTGACAGCAGTAGAATGTGTGGTGGAAAGAAAGTGTTGTTGATTAAGGCCACATAGTAGTGATAGAGCTGACAGCATTATCAGTATTGAAATCAGTGCAAGGTATGTCCAAGTTTCCAAGCTCAAGAGGTGAGTTATGTCCACTGAGTGTGATTCCAGCACCATATGAAGCACCATCATTCCCATGCACAGTGATTGTTGGTGAGACATGTGCCATGCCACGCACATTATTCATATTGCTCAATTCACTCAGGTTTGGAAGAATCTGGTTGTTGAATGGTGGAATTGTACCTCTTCTCACCATGTCCTCAGCTAACTTTACCTAAATCAACAAACAACTTCAGTTAACAAATATATGTATGTATGCGCCTTTGTGAATTTGTATTCTGTGTAACTTGTAAAGACAGATAAGAGAGGATTTCTTCTATTCCAGAAAACTCTTTCCAAAACACATGTTCGAAAAAACTTATTCCAAAAAATATTATATATTGAAAACCTATTTCAAAAAGCTTGTTCCAAAATGTATTTTATCCTAATTTTTAAAATTTAAGGAGTGAAATATAACATTTTAAAAATAAATGAGATTTATTGTACCTTAGCTCTTAAAGCTTCGACATCTGAGTTTAGAACTCGATTATCGGTATCCGCATCACGGAACTGTTGGCTTGCATCCCTAAGCTGCTTGAATAGGTGTGAGTTTTCCTGCCTCAGCCGTTCAACCTGGCAAAGGAAAAAAAAAAACAAAAAGTTTTCGTCGTTTTAGGTTAAGGTACTGGTACCTATATTTTCTAATTAACATGAGTTTTTATTATTAATAAATTTTAAAAAAAAATTATTAACCCGTAAATAAAAGTTATTAAATAAGAGATGGAAAAAAAAAGCAGAAAAGTGAGAAGAGTGTTGTTTGATAAATTACTTGCCACTCCAGGTCAGCCAAATGGGCTTGTTTTCTTCTTCTGGACCTCCTTGCAGACTCTCTATTAGAATCCTTCCTGTGCAATTCATAAAAACGTATTGTGTATTTTATTATAAATTTGGTGGACGTAAGATTTGCAATCTTGATTATGTACCTTCTAAGACGCTTGGTGTCAACAGCGTTTGTGCTTTGTTCACAGAGACCTGCTTCATCATCTTCATCAGATGGCTCACGTGAGGAACCACTTGTCGTGGTCGCTCCTTTCACTTCGTTATCTCTTCCATTTGGTTTGTTAGCAGAAACTGGGCTCCCAACTGCATCATGCATTCTCAATAAACATTTCAATCCAAAATCTTCAACTATAAATAGATATAGCTTAGCTTAATTAATTAACGGTACCACAAATGGAAGACTGAGAATCAATCGTTGCAGAGATGGCGGATTGGACGGGAGTGAGGTTTTGCGAGTAGAAGACCGTACCATCTGTTATTCCACCACAACTTGAAAATGCAGTTACTGCATCCTGCAAAACCAACAAAACCCATTTTTATAATGCCCAAACCAGATTCTTTAGTACAACCTACTTTATCAAACCATTCTCTCTTCATTGAAAGGTTGAAACAAAGTTATGAAATAAATATCAAACTGTTAATAAAAGAATACCTAATTGATTCTAATGTTATCTTACCATATTCGACGTAAAATATTAATTTAATGGCAGGATAATGAATGAATCGTTAAATTGACCCATGATTAATGATTTGCGGTATAAATGCTTATATATTGACGCATATTTATTATTAATATTTTCTTAACCAGCGTACTGTTTTCTATTTAAGATAAGGTTATTTCATTAGTTGCAATTGTAAAATAAACATTTATTCCATATAATAATAGTTTGGAAATGAAAGCATAAATTATGACCCAGTCCTCTCCACGCCGTTCACAGCGACCTTCGTATCCCCGCCGTCGTGACGAGCGTATTGCCATTTTCCGCAGCGGATGGGAACTTGGTCGCCGGCGAGGAGAGGCCGATGTCGAAGAACCTGATGGTGAGGAATTGATGAGGTGATGAAGAGTTTCTACTCGGACTCAGCAATTTATATATTTATTTTTTATTTTATTTTTTTAATATTAGTTTAGGAGAAAAAAAAGGAAAAAAAGTAAAAAAGAATCCGTCTTACACTTATATAGTTTATGTAAATTGTAACCCAGATTTAATGAATTAGAAAAAAGAAAAGAAAAACAAAGTCACAATTTTAAAGACGGCTTCCTTTTAATCACCACCGTGTTATCTTTGCCGTAACATTCTACTTTATTACTTGATTTTCACCTAAGTTTCATGTTAAATATATCAATAAATAATAATATAAAAATTAAGAGTTACAATATGATAAGAATATATTAGTTTAGTAATAATTTTAAATAAAAATATTTTTAAATAAAATAATTTTAAAATAAAAAAATATAAAAAAGAGTTGCTAACAATAAGTAAACATGCATCTACGTATATAAATTCGACTTATTTATAAATCAGCGAGTAATTAAAATTTTCATACATGATTCTTCCATAGATTCATTTAAAAAATATTTTTTTTTTTCATTCTGAATTTCTTTTTATTGACATATGTAAAACTTTAGAAATCATCCTTAGATCATTCGTGATGTGTTCACTTTTAAGTAATGAAATTAATTGTTAGTATGACCATTAATTGAATATAGTATTGTTCGACAAATGAAATCTATATACTGCAATCAATTTAACCTGATAAGAAGTTTTTTAATTATGATTCCTCTAATTAGTTTCTAGGTAATAATAATTAAAGAGTGTAAAAGAAAATATTAAAAAAGTTTCAATAATACTACATCAATAACATTAAATATATTCATACAAACTTTTAAATTTGAACTCCTTCTAATATTTCATGGAAGTTAAATCATCGTCGTTTCCTTTCCAACTCACTTAATACTGAAAAAAAAACACTAATTTTACTACTTTTATCTCTATGTATTTGTCTGTGCCTTCTTAAAAATAGAATACATAGAAAAACAATATATAATCCATGTTTTTTTGATTTATGCCAAAATTAATTTTAATAACTTTTAATTCGTAACAGTGACCTCCTCATAAATTAATAAGCATGTAAACTATTTAAAATAAAAAATATAAATAAAATTGGAAAGAGAGATGTAAGACCCAACCAAAAAATATAAACAAAAAATACAAATAAAGATATAGCACTTCTAAAAGTAGATAGTTATTGGTTTAAATTTTGTCATAAAGGGTTAAAAATAGAAAAAGAAAGAGACATGTAAGACCCAACCAAACCCTGAACCGAAGTATGCCTTCCCACCACTTCTGATTATGAAGAAAAGCTACTGATAATAAAGCAGCATGTCTTCTTGTTCACAAAACAATTCATTCTGACGTGGCTTTCACCTTTTCTAATTGCTTTAACTTCAATTCTGCCTATAAATAATCTTTTTCCCTTCATATATGTTTTCTGTACAAAAACTAACAGATTTCATCTCTCTTCCCACAAAAATTAAAGATTGTGTTTTTTCATTTATTGGAACAAAGCAAAGTTAGATGCAAATTATTTATTTAACTGGATACGATTAATATATTGATAAATAATTTATTCTACTAAAAATAGTTTAAGTTTTTGGATTACGCTTTAAAGTTGATATTTCGTAGGAATAATATAACTATTATTCGTTAATTTCTTATCACCTAGATTTTGTCCTATAGTTGTTGTTCTATTTTTATTTATGAATAAGGGTATATTTAGATTCAATTAACACGTCAAATAATCATAAAAAATAATCATAAAAATGAATTTTAATATATATTTTTAAAAAATAAAAAAATATCAAATAAATATAAAAAAGATGTGCATATCAAAGTACCCTTTCTCTCTATTTATACGAACGAAAAAATCTCCACAGCAAAAGAAAGAAAAATATGTTTTGTTTTTGTTACATACAGAAGCTGTGTTAGTCTTTGTTCTGATAAACTAAACAGTGCAAAGAAGTGCTTACCGAAAAAATAACGTGGAGCATAGCAAATTTTAAAATAGAATAGAAGGTGAGAAAAGAAGAGTGAGTTTGTGAGTGTTGCGTTTGAGAAAGAGTGATAAGAGAGAACGAACCAGATTTTCGAAAGCGTCGTTGAGGTGACCAGAAGCGCCGGTGAAGGGGTCGAGCTTGCAGGGTTTGACGTCGTCGTTTATGTCGTGATCGAACATAAAGGAGATCCATTTGAATTCGTCGAAGGTAGCCGCCGTAACGCCGGCGGCGCCGCCCAACTTGGCCTCCATTTCGCCGGAAAATGAAAAGGAAACGAAAGAGTAGAGAGAGAGAAAAGGGGACAAGAGAAGCTGTTTGATGCCTATATATAGAAATTTCCAAGCATGTGGCAACTCAAATAATAATACAAGCTACTGAGTTAATCCTATGTATTCTCACTAAAATATTATAATATTATTTTTTTAACAAAATTAAATAAATTATTACGCACTATAATTTGTGATTGAAAAACTGATTTAATTTTTTTTTACGTAAATATACTTTTTTTTAATTATATATATATATATAATGAGTTTATTAAAATTATAATTAAATTCTATTGACTGCCGGTATAAAACGGTCTTTTGCATTAGAAATCATTATTGATAATATATATTTTGAAATTATATTAAAGTCAATAATCTTATCGATGGTTTGATATTGAATTCAAAAGCTTTTGTCAATGTACCTATTATTTATTTTTCTGCCACATTACTTTTTATTATATATGTACATGTTAATGTGAATAATTTTAATTTTTTACAGCCTATTCTGTATAATTTAAAAGTAATTTCAATAAAGTCTTCAATCAAGCTAAAGGTTTTTGTACTATTAACTGATAAAAAAAATTCTTAAGTAAAAAGAAACTTACATACACGGTATGTTATTAATTTAATGACAATATATAGAAACAATCTTCACATGATTTTTTTTAATTAAGTTGGAAACAAAAACAGTGAAAGACATACCAAAACAACTTTAAACTCTGTTAATGTGATTATTTTTTAATTCAGAAAACAGTTAATAAAGAAAAGGAATTTGATTCCGGCATTAGTTTTTTAAAAGTTAAAGCAGTAAAACAATAAAATTGGACGGCACATGATGTCAAAACTGAGTACCACGAAATGCACTAAATGGTCCAGATCTGTCACGTGTGATTGCTTGTTGAGCCTTTGAGAAAGTGGAAAGACTAAAGATTCGAGTTTACTGTGAATCATGTGTTATTGTTGTTGTATTTTTATTATTTACAATATAATGTACTATGTAAGTATATGATTTCAAGATTTATGTGAAAAGAAAAAGTTTCATGACTGAGAAATTAAATACTTTAATTTATATATCTAAATAAATAGTTCATAATTATTGGAATTGTGGTTTCTGATATTTCCCTGAAAATGATGTGTCTAAATAGAGATAAACTTGCGAAAAAAAGTGTTGTATATATATACTGAAATCATAAGAAAAAAATAAGGAATAACGAGAAAGAACGAGTTATGAGATTCTTTTAATAGAGATGTTTTCATGTAGTTTTTTTTTGGAGTATTCATGAATAAAGATAAATAATAGATAATAATTAAGTTAAGTTTGTTTAGACAAAAATTGTAAAGTGATACAAGTCTTAATCTTCTAAGTATTGATATTAATATTTAAATTTTTTCATAAGAAACCACATAATTTTAGTTAAACTAATATAAATTACTTAATGTGAAACATGTATTACATATAAATAAAATATAACATTGAATCAAACTTATAAATTATTTAACGTGAAACATGTATTACAAATAAACAAAATATAATATTAAATCAAACTAAACAGTTAAGACATCCAAGTAAAGTTTCAAAATAAACACATGTTTAAGAAGTATAAATGCATAAAAATTATGAATATGCATGAAGTGGTTAAAAATAAAAAACATTTTGCTCATCGTAGATATGCTAATGTTAAAAAGATAAGAGTATATAAGATAGGAAGTATTTCTTTGAAGTATTTATCTTTAAAAAAGCTTTGAAGAACATAAGCGTTAAAAATTGACAAATATACAAACCTGGAATAAGTAGACATATGTTATACTAGAGATACTATCAAGTAACGTTAGATGGGTTTGTTAAAAACTCAAAGCAAGAGATGATCCTTCATAGAGTAAATCTAATTGAGGCATTATTATTTATTCTCCTCACACTTGGAAAGGGTCATTCTTTCTAGTCGGAGTTTAGACTTTCTTTGAGTTAGGAATCTATAATTTCTTGAATGACCCTCCTTCACATATAATTTCATTTATACAGCGAGAAAAATGTAATACCCATAATCATTCTTATTGTTATTGGGCTGTTTTGGATATTAAAAATCCAAAAGTAGAAAACATTAATATAGTTGACATGAAGAACATTAATTAATATAAATGATAGTAATTTGACTTAGATTTTGAAACTGTATGTCCTCTTTAACCTCGATAGGTTTGTATAACCCTAGTTAATAAAGAAAAATAAAGTATATATAAGTAAAAGAAAATACAACTAAAAGTGTACATATTTGTGAATCATAAGTATATTCTTACATTTCAAACAACTTCTTCAAATTTTGCCTCATACTAATGTCTTCGACTAATGGGTCAAGATAATGAATTATCGCCAATTTGAGATTGATTCTGAACTAGATCTAATGTTGGTTAAAATTTGAAATGAATTCAGTGAGTCGATTAGATTAAATTTTATTGATTATATATCCTCTCTGTAAAAACTACCTTTGAATTTGTGTAAAGTTATGCTATCAATTTTGTGCTATATTACTCAACTTAGGTCATCAAGGCTAGAGCACCCCTTCTAGGTTTATGTTAAGACTAAATCGTCTATAAGACTAAAATGTATAAACGCTCTCATATGTTTTGAAGTTTAACAAAATAAGATTAAACGAAATGAGCATATGAAGATGGTATCACTAGAATATCATAATAGATAAAATATAGGTGATAAATACTCTAAAAACCAAGTAACTTAGGAAAGTCTTAGAAAATCACTTAGGCATAAACTGTACGCAACACTAAACAATTCCCAAGCTTAAGCGTTAATGAGAGTCTTGCAACATGCAAAATTTATATTGTAGCAAACGGTAATCAATCAAACTCTCAATTTAGTTACGAAGGTAAAAGTGTCGAGACAATGTTTTTAGAAAGCACTTTGAAAAAAGTCTCAATTAATATTACAAAAACTTGTGATAGAAGACAACTTGCTAAACACACTTGCTAAACACACTTACTAAATAGAGCAAAACCTAAAAGCATTTATACAGAATAGATGATACCATGAGCTAAACGATCTACTTCATCCAACGATGAAGTCTTCAATCAATTCTTGGTAAATTAATGAGAAGCTTAAATGATAAAATCCTACCTAAACGGTAGAAAACATAAAAAGCACTTTGTTGTTCTGAACAGACATTAAATGCCATTAAATGTTCAATGTTTAAAAACAACAAAAGTGATAAGAAAAAAGAGATATTTGCTGCATGCATCCACCTGTTCCATTCGATACAAATTAGAAGTGGACGTTGGGAATAAAGAAGACATTCACGGAATGTTCTCTCCATTAGAAGTCGTGCCAGAAAAATAGTACAACCTACTTCTGTCAAAGTACTGAAAAAGCAAGCATGCTTTGACAAGTTGACTTTAACCAACGGCTGCTTCATACGACAAGACTGAGAAGAGTCAAGAATAAACGCCAAAGCTTTATCTAATGGATATATTTTGAGAAACCTTTAAATAGAAGATTATTTGAAGAAAAAATCAAGAGAATAACTTACAAAGAGAATAAAAAAGAACGAGAAATATCATCAAAAGAAAAAACACATAAGAGCTCAAGAACTCAAAAGAAATTTTCTGAGAAAAGAAAAAACTCAAGATTAGAAATACTCTTAAGCTTCATTGTTATACAAGCTTACTATTGTAAGAAGAAAGAAGAAAGAAAACATTCAGAGAGTCTATTAGATTAAATTTTATTGAACATATATCCTCTTTGTGAGAGTAATCGTCTAAAGACTTGTATGCAATCTATTTGATTGCACATTTTGAAGAGAATTCAAACACTCATTGATTAACTCAATTGAGTTAAAGGATTACTAGGCAGCGTGTCAAGTTGATATCAAGATTGTCTTATGGAAACCAGGAGTGGGTGAAAATCAACTAGATGGTGTATCAGGTTGATAGTAGGAATGTCTAGGGATGCCAAGAGTGGTAAAGAATACTACGCAACCAGGAGTAGGTGAAACTCAACTAGTTAGGGTAATAGGTGTTATTCGTTGACTAGGGATACTAGGAGTGGTGATAATACTCAGTTGTAATCTTGTTGAAGATTATAGTGGAATCCTTTAAGGTGTTAGAGGAGACTGGACATAACTTAGTGGAGTGAACCAGTATAAAACGACTGTGTGCTTATTGCTTTGTTCTCTTAAACACTTTTCTTATAAAACCTGCAGTTGCACTTACTTTAGATATAAACGCTTCCTTTGTTAAAAATTCTTTATTAAAAATGAAGTTTAATTAAAATGCTACATCAAAAATATTCTAACAACTAAAAAACACTTGAAAATATTTTATTGTTTTCCAAAGTCGAGCATCTAACAATTTGTGTAAAATCTTTCAATCCTCGACTAAAGTGCTATTACACTATTTGTGAAGAAGTTTTTCATAAATATTATTCAACCCCCCCACCCAAGGTACTTCAGTTTTCTCTAGCCACCCATCCTTAAGAATTTCCCCAACCCTTCTTGAGAGCACTCAAACGCCACCATAGTCTCTCCCTCTTGCTTGAGTAATATAGCTTGAAGGAAGAGTCGTCATGTCATCACACCAAAACCACCATATGTGCACCATATTTCTACCATGCCTTTTGGAGTATCTCCATGGCTTGAATCATATAGCTTGAAGAATCTTATCCCTTAATTTGGTATCAAGGCTTAGGGTTTTTTTTCTTTATGTTTTCCTAGCCTTTTCTTGTTGTAGATATCGTGGTATGGTCTAAATCAACCTCCCTTACATACAAAACAGTATTGGCAATAAACATTTATGATTTCAAAATTAAACTGCATCTACCTCAGATGTCCAAAAATTATGTGATTGTACTCAAATGAAAGTCATTTAAGTCTAGTTTCCAACAACAAAAAAAGAATCAACTCATTTGGAGTTACTTGGAGAAAGTTATGAGCAAAATATTCAACAAAGGTTAGAGTTGCCAAAGCATATTCATCAACGTTTTCAGTTTCTGTTTTGGTAGTTTTGCCTATTGTTTTGTGTCTTCTAAATGGTCCTAAATGTGTTGGATAAAATTTTGACATGTTCTTATCTTTTTTTGAGTCCTTATTGTTTTACATTTGGTCATCATATGTTGTTTGGTAATTTTTATTTTCAAATCATTCCATGTTGTCTAGAGTCACGTGTAGTCCTCTTTATGTGTTGGAAAAATCTCAAAAATATATGTTCATTTTCAAAGCTTCACCATATATGTTCATTTTCAAAGCTTCACCATATATGTTCCTTTTGAGTACTTTTTTTTTTCATATTTGAGTTCATATTTGTTATTAGATCATTAAAATTTCATAGAGTTATGTTTCCATTATGTTTTGTTGAGTTTCTTAATCTATCTTCTTATTCTAGTAGGTTTATTTTCATTTTGAGTTGCAAGGGCAATATATATGTTGAAAATATTATGTAGTGGTTCTGTTTTGGTGTTGGAAAATTATTGAGAAAAATAAAAAAGAAATTCATTAATAGGAGAAAAAGAAAAATCAAGAAAAAAGTGATCAAAACAAGTGCACTAGAACCACTACTACTACATTTTTTGGGATGTTTATTTTGCTTCCATTTGAAACTGTTTTGGGGTTGTAAACTGGACTTTCCAGCAGCTATTGGTATCAAGTTTGAATTAAAAGATTGACTATATGCACTATTAGCCATCAACCAAAGAGAACAAAAAGCATACCTCTCTCTATTCTAATTGTTTTTTTGTTATGTTCATCAATTCTAGTGCCTTTCTTTAGGTTAATCTTTGTGTGTTTAACCTTGTTTCTAGCCACTTAATTTCTTGTTTATCCTTCTTGGTACTATGGGTTTTGTCATAAAAACTCTCCTTTTGAAGTTAGTATTCTTTGTTTTAAAGCCTTTTCTTGATTTATCTTCTTTGGCATCCTCTCGGCTTTTGCTTGTTTTGGTTTATAGGCTTGAGGCAAACCAACCCTTAAGGTAGCATCTTAGGGGTGGAAACCTAAAGTGGACTTGAAGCCTTGGTGTAGGAGACAAGAAGAGAATGAGAGAAACACTTGGAGAGGAAAAGAATCATTTTGTTTATATTCACATTTACTTTTGAGTTGTAACCTTTATTTAATTTTGTTTATGTAATTTTTTTTTCTTGTAACTTGGCCTAATTAGGTGTTTTGGGGGCACATTTGGTGTTCAATCTCATATCCCCATTAGAACCTTTGAGTCTACAGTGAACTGTTTTTAGCTAGTGAGAGTTTTGAATGTTTTAAGGGCCTTCTAACCTTACCATTAGGCCGTGTAAATTAGTTTACTTGCTTTCTTTATTTTAATTTAGTGTGTGTCTACTTGCTTTTCAAACTTAATTCCCTTTGAGAAGATTGGTTCAAGAGGACTTGAGGTAAACTTTAGCAAGGAAAGACTTGGTTATTAAGTATTCCTTTAGGAATCACCTCTCTTTCCTATAAGTGAACTTGAGCTTCTTTTTCCTCTTTAAGTCTCTTCAAGAATTCTCTTTGAAATAATAAGTTTGTTTGTGCATAATCATAACATAAAACCTAATCATGTTTATAAATCATTCTTACCAAATGAGTAGTGATTCTAGTGAAGAGGCCCCACCAAGTTTAAACCATTTGGCTTAAGAACTAAAATCACTAAAAAGTTGGAGGAAGCAAAAGGCTATATTAAAAGAAAAAGAAAAGATTGAAAGAAAGGCTCATCTTACCATCCTATAGAAGGAACTTATAATTTTAAGATAAAAAGATGAGAGGATATAAGAGAAGTTTAAGAGAGAAGAG
The DNA here is from genome assembly GCF_029865625.1 of Vigna umbellata. Classification (NCBI taxonomy): domain Eukaryota; kingdom Viridiplantae; phylum Streptophyta; class Magnoliopsida; order Fabales; family Fabaceae; genus Vigna; species Vigna umbellata. The sequence goes on along the minus strand of NC_142165.1, from coordinate 27,918,962 downwards.
AGGAAGACAAGATAAGAAAGAAAGAACAAATGGAGGAAGAGAAGGAAGAAAGAAAAGAGTTATAGGAGAAGGAAATAAGAAAAGAGTATGAAGAGAAAAAGATAATAGAAAGGAATAAGAAGGAAAAGAAAGACAAAGAAAAGATTGAGAGAAGAGAAGAAAGGAAGTACGACTAAAGGAACCTACCACTCCCTCAATAAGAGTTCAAACTAAGATGATAAAGGGAGTTTTCCAATTGTTCAACTTTTCTCAATTTATCAATAAATCATCTTTCATAATTCCAAGCTTTACTCTTGCAAAGTTTTCAACTTCATTTCCACTTCCCTTTATTTTAAACTACTTAAAATTTTCAAAATCACATTTTAAATTTTAAATTTTTTTTTGTTATTTTATTTTTCTAATCCTTTTTTATATAATTTATTATAAAAACTAATTTATTATAAATTAATTTTGTGTTAGGTGTTAAGAAGTGGAATTTAAATCTAACTCAACCCCACAAAACCGACTTGTAAGCTAAGGTTTGCATCCACTTATATACTTCAAATTGACCTTATTTCTAGTCGATGTGGGGCTTCCAACAAACCCCCTCATGTCGAGGTATCTATATCTCATGCATGGGACTAGACATTAATGAGTGGTCCGACAACGGGTTGAACTATATGCCCAACAAACAACAAATATCGATAGAATAGGCTATAACCACTAGTGCAGAAAGGGGTTTTAACGTCTCCCAATAGACGTCCGTCCACAAAAGCCCCAACGTATATAATTGACCGGTGGCATATTAGTAAATAAGTGGAACTGTAGACGTCCGTCCTGGGGCTAGCCGGACGTCTATAATGTTATGAACGTCCGTCCTTGGAGACGGACGTTTATAGGCTGAACAAAGTGAACACGTGTCAGCCCTTTGGACGTCCGTCCTTGGTCGCGACGGACGTTTATAATGTTCTGGACGTCCGTCCTAGGGGACGGACGTTTAATAGGCTGAACTAGTAAACACCTATCAGCTCTTTGAACGTCCGTCCTTGCCCGAGACGGACGTTTAAACTTGAGTGAACGTCCGTCCTAGGTGACGGACGTTTATTAGGCTGAACAGTGAAAATCCATGTGCAGGCTTTGAACGTCCGTCCCTGGCCGAGACGGACGTTTATACTTGAGTGAACGTCCGTCCTAAGTGACGGACGTTCATTAGGCTGAACAGTGAAAATCCATGTGCAGGCTTTGAACGTCCGTCCCTGGCCGAGACGGACGTTTATACTTGAGTGAACGTCCGTCCTAAGTGACGGACGTTCATTTGGCTGAACAGTGAAAACCATTTGCAGGCTTTGAACGTCCGTCCCTGGCCGAGACGGACGTTTATACTTGAGTGAACGTCCGTCTTAAGTGACGGACGTTCATTTGGCTGAACAGTGAAAACCATTTGCAGGCTTTGAACGTCCGTCCCTGGCCGAGACGGACGTTTATACTCTAGCGAACGTCCGTCCTCGGAGACGGACGTTAAAAGGCTGAACGTTTATAGCTGAACGTTTATACCCATTGCAGCCCTTAGACGTCCGTCTCAGGGGGACGGACGTCTAAGAGGCTGAACGTTTCAATTTCCCAAGTAGGGACCTTACACGTCCGTTTTGGGAGGGCTCGGACGTCTATAATAAACACAGACGTCCGTGCCCCTATAACGGACGTTTAAGGTACTGACAGGGTGGTTGGATATTTAATTCTCTTCAGGCCCTCAACGTCAGTCCTAAGAGGGCACGGACGTCTATAATATTATAGACGTCCGAGCTCGTATAACGGACGTTTAATGTACTGACAGGGTGGTTGGATATTTAATTCTCTTCAGGTCCAGAGACGTCCCATATGCGGGGCCAGACGTTTATACTATTATAGACGTCCGGGCCCTCGTAGGACGGACGTTGAGGGCCTGCCATGGGGAGTTGAAACGTTCAGTTTGTTCAATATAATAGACGTCAGCCCCCCAAAACGGACGTTTATCATATTAGAGACGTCGACGCAACCAAGCACTGACGTTTAAACCCACCCGCGAATATCATTTTTAAATCCTCAAAGACGTCACATTAGTGACGAACCGGACGTCTATACTATTATAGACGTCCGTCCACAAGCTCGTCGGACGTCTAAGAGTATAATATCGTGCTCCCGCGAACCAGTGACCAGTTAACGTTTGGAAACGCACTGTTCATCGTCTTCCTCCGCAAAACGCTGCTGCGCCATTGATTTCCAGGTGAGTTTTCTCGTTTTTGGACCGTTTAAATTCATTTTCAATCCGATTACATTGCTCTGTGATGAAATACCTTTGATTTGAACCGATTAAAAATCGTTTTCGGTCCGTTTTTTTGTAGACTCTTGCGTGTTCTTGGAGGCTTCTTTGACTGTTTTTGGACTGCGTTTTAGGCCGTTCACTCCTCCGTTTTCATCATTTTCATTTCGAATCTACTTTTCAGGTTAGCTTGTTGGTTGAAATTTTTTTGTATGCATGTAATTGAGTTTTGTGAATGCACGTTTTTTACTGTAAAATGTGACTGCGTAATTGGCTTTTGAATATATTTGTATTAGTTGTGTATTATATAAGTATCAAATCATTGAGTGACACTTAGTTCGGGATCCCCAGGCTCAGGTGCCTGTACCCACTCCAGAAATTAACTTTGTGGGGGAGGCCATAGGATCATTTATTGCATGGCCTAGAGCATTGATCATGTCCCACATCGCTACTCCACAGGTATAATGTCTTTTAAAATAGTATTTCTATGTTTATTCTTCATATAATTGTTGACAAAGCTTTGACGTAAATTCTTATCTTCAGTTCACACGTCCTCAGAAGCAGCCAATTCATGATACAGTCATACATGAAGATGATGAGATGGCTGAAGCGGAGGATGATCCTCTATCAAAGTTAGTGACAAAATTACCCAGATTAAAGAAAGCATCATTAGAAGTCTACTGGGATTTGAGGGTATTTGGTCTTCCCCCACATGTGCCAGTTTATATCACATTTTCTGATGCATTGGAGGTGATTGGGGGAGACAGGATGTTGAATATTTCCATCATTCAGCTGTGGTGCATGTAAGTTACTCAATTTGGTCTTTCATATTACTTTTATTTACATTGTTATACAGTTTCTAACAACTTAACTTTGTTGTTTTAGGTACATGGACACAATCGTTGTAGACCAAGGTCGGTCTTCCATGTACGGATTTGTTGAACCTCAGACCATTCAACCGTCTGGTAACACACTTCAAAACAGACAAGATTATTTGCAAACATGGATGGATGAGTCAAAAAGAGACGTATACCTTGTGCCATACATTGACGGGTAGGTGTTGTTATATGTGGTCAGTTTATTATTATAGTTTCGTTAATTAGTTGAATAACTATTTGTCCTTCGTGATAGGTCGCACTGGCAGCTGATGGTAATCCTTCCCAAACAATGTAAAATTATATTTTTTTTGTTCGTTGCACAGGAGGATGAAAACTGAGTTGAGAACCATGCTTCAAGGGTAAGTGTTTCTCCAAAAATGACTTTGAATTTGATGTTCACCTTCAACTTTTATGATAAAATAGTCATATTAATTATACTTTGTGTTTTCAATCTGTACAGAGTTATTGGTAAATCTCGTGGTCAACTAGTTCAAGTTTTGTATCCAAAGGTTGTAAGTCATTTAACGTTTCCTTTTCATTTATGTTATTGAATGATCTAAATTCTTAACTATTTAGTTTGTTATTTTAGTGTAACCACCAGGTAGATTCATGGGAATGTGGCTTCTATGTGATGTGTTGGATTAAGACCATCATTCGAGCAGTCATTACAGATGACTGGAATGAGGTAATGATGTATACCTTCAATACATTACAAATCATATTCATCTACAACTATATATGAAACAATAATGAATCTTTGTTGAATTTTGCAGCGCTTCAAGACTACATCGCCTATTACAGAAGACACAATTAAACAGATAAGGCAGGAGTGGACCGCTTATCTTCTGCAAAGATGGAGTTAGGAATAGTTATATTTCTTGTTGAACATTGTTTAGTTTTTTAGTTTAAGTTTTATGTTGATAGTTTGGTAGTGGATTGAACTCCACATTAAGTAGAACTTTGTTTATATAAAACGCATTTTTATATTATTGCAAAATTGTTCTGGGACATTTTTCTGCTTTTCAGGTGTGGTTTTATTGAAAAAATAAACTAATTTTTAAAAAAAAAACGCCCAGTAGACGTCCGTTAGTGCACAGTCGGACGTCTACAGACGTCTGTCAGTGCACACACGGACGTCCACCCCCCAGCTCCTACCTAAAACATTTCAGCAAGGTAGACGTCAGGGGGGAGGAGGCGGACGTATATATAGACGTCCGTCCAGACACAACGGACGTTTATATAGGCGTCCGTCCAGACACAACGGACGTTCATGTAAACGTCCCTCCTGACACAACGGACGTTCATGTCGACGTCCGTCATGACACAACGGACGTTCATGTAGACGTCCGTGCTGACACAACGGACGTTTTACAGAGACGTCCGTCCTGCCACAACGGACATTCATGTAGACGTCCGTGCTGACACAACGGACGTTTACAGAGACGTCCGTCCTGCCACAACGGACGTCTGAGCGACGTCACCCACATAAACGTCGGGCGTACGGCGGACGTCAAAAGGCCAAAATATCGGACGTTAAAACCCCTTTCTGCACTAGTGAACCAGACTCTGATACTATGTTAAGAAGTGGACTTTAAGCCTAACTCAACCCCACAAAATCAGTTTGTAAGGTGAGGTTTGCAGTCACTTATATACTCTAAATTGATCTTGTCTCTAGTCGATGTCGGGTTTCCAATATTAAGAAACAACTTTTGAATTGTTTTTATCTATTCTAATTCTTTTAATTATTTTTCTTATAATATTGAAGTTTTTATGGATAAATAATATTAATATTAATATTATCACTTCAAAAACATTTTTATCAAATACTCATATGGGAATGGATGGAAATTAATGCAATTTCAAAATATCGGTGTTTCAATAGTACCTCCCAAAGTTTTCAAATTGAAAATGCACAGGGAAACACTAGAGCAGAAGGGTGAATAATGTTTCTAAAACTTTTCGCAAATGACGTTCGATAAGTTTTTGAACGATTAATAAACAAAAGATATGTTTAGAGGATGATGTTTCCAAAATTCTTTATGAAAATGTTTGAAGGAGGGAATAAAAAAAACATTGATTTTATACTAATTCACTCATCTCGAGCTACATTCAATTCTCCATTAAGAACTCTTAAGAGGTTCCACTAATCTTTAACAAGATTACAACAAGTTTAACCTCTCCAAGTTTACAACGATTATTAACACCACTCTTGGTCCACCTAGTCAACACAACTAGTCTGAATATTATAAACCACTCCTAGTTCCCTACTCAATCTTAACTAGTTCGATTTTACCTACTACTGGTTGTTAAGTATTATGACCACTCTTGGTATCCAAGTATTGTCAACTACTCTTGGTTCCCTAATCTAACTGACTACTACAAGAATAATATGAGTGTTTTAATATAAACACGATTAGTGTTTGATTACAAATACAGATTAAATAAACTCTCATGGAGAGAACTAATACAATATAAAACAATTTGTGAACTCAAGAGGTTTCTTCTCTTAAGTTGAAGAGCATTATACTATATAAGTTCATGAGGCTCTTTCTCTCTTTTTTTTCTCTTATCATCTTTTGGATGAGCATTAAGCATTGAAAGCTCGGTGATAAACTTCAGAGTAGATATTCAACAACAACTCTTTGTTCTTCTATTCTATTTTCTCCCTTTTCTCTTCTTTTTTCTTCTTCTCTTTTTTCCTATTCTTGAAGCACCAAACATTGTAGACTTGGAGTAGAAGATTGAATGTGATGATAACTTTCTCTTTACATTTTCTCTTGGTTAAGCTTGGCTTCATCATTTCTCTTGGGTTGAAAAACATCAGACAATATAAGCATTAAGGTAGAGTAGAACTAATATTTGATGATCTTTCTTGAACATACTTTCTCTCCTTTTTCACCTCTTCTCTCTTTTGCTTCCAACTTTTTAATTCTCTTTAGTCGATCTTCTTTATATAAATTATCTTGAGAGATGACTGTTGGACGATTAGATTTCAAGATAGGTTTCATAGCCTTTTTCGGGTAGCTTGATTAAACTCGGGTCTACGTTGTAGGACAATAGTACTTTTTCACGTGAGTAGCTTGTATGGTCCTTTTGGGATAGAGGCTTTGAAAGAGACTTTCTTATTTCTCAACGTTTCTTTGTTTAAAGCTTTTGGATAAATCTTGGAGCGATCATTTCCTATACAAATAAAGAGAACAAAGCATGCAAGCACAAAAGCATTTTTTCGTGTAGTATTAAATATTTTATCCATTGAAGATTATAAAGTACATTAAGTGTTCAGAGGATTCTTGCATATGTCAATGTGATTTAATTAATGCATCATTTAATAAAACATACATAATATTTTCTATCATTTAGCGCTAGTATGAGTGGTATTTCTCTTGATAAAATATCTATCTTTTATCCTTGCTTTTTTCTTAAACATTCTATTGATTAGACATGTATATACTTTTGGTGGTAGTGTTAGAAGCTTTAGTTAAATGATACAATGGTAAGATGTTTGATTGCTTAAATATTATTTGAGTAAAACATAATTTTAGCTTTAGAGAAATGCTTCACTTTATAAGACGCTTTTGTAATGTGTTGAACTTTTAGATGTTCAAATAGGGTTTGTAAAATGTTGTTTGTTACCTATATTGTAACATCCCTATTATATAATAACAATTATTACATAATAAAGACGTCAACATTCCAATAAAGAGAACAGTCGGATCATGACGTGTAATTAAATGTGAAATTACAGTCATCAAGAAATAAAAGGAACTGAAATTTAAACTTCAACAGTTTATAGATTCGAACACTACATGTGTTCAGATGGGAAACTCCTAAGAAGACTACTCTGCAACCTTAGTATCCTCCAGCTCTTACTCCAAAGGGATTTCCTCAACAACGTCTGCTCCCATCCAAGTGGATGATCATCGCCAGAGAAACATACCCAAACAGCACACAACACAAACAATGCAAGGGTGAGCTAGATATATAAAAAAAAACATGTTATATCAATATCACAGTTAACTCATGGTGTCATACATAGATTTATATAAAAGAACAATTATAGCATGCTCATTGAACCACGACTCACACATCTTTACACTCGCATAGTTCTGCTGGCACTTTCCAACACTATGCAAGGTAAATCCACACATATGACTCATCCGGATTTGTATAACTGTCGAACCAACAGTCGTCTTTGCACTCGCATAGTCTGTTGGTCTTTCTCCAACACTAGCAAGGTAAATCCCCAACCTGCCTATCTCTGCCATCAAAGGCTATAGACGAGGACCTCCCTCTACTCTCACCACTGACACTGTTCTTCTCTATGTGAGCATGAACAATGCTTTGAGTGTAGGGATAGACAGACCGATCCTAGGTTCACTACAGTTATACTCAACAACCACAACATTACATAGTCATCTCTCCCTGAGATGTCCAATTCATACTCACATACATCATTATAGTTCACAACCATGTTCAGATGCATAATTCAAATGCAATAAAATTCAATCATTTTAGAAATCATACAAACTGAATATATCACAAAATAAATTAACAGTACATAATCTGTTCAATAGGATTTAAGTTAAAAACTTGTCGAGTAGACTTCCAGGAAAGAGAGGTGCGTCACAATGGACAACTTAAGTACCAAATCTTTCCTTAGCCAAAGCGTTCCTCAACTAGTTTTTAACAAATTTCTTATTTACAGATTTAAAACAACAGCATATAATATTAACACCGAAATTTAATATAGATATCAAAAAAATAGAAATTAAGCAATATTAAGATCCCTGAGAAGATACGAAATTAATATCTCTAAATCTGTAACTCCGATTTCAAATCTGAAAGGTCACAATAATTCACTATTTGTTATAAACTACATATTAAAATTTCAGGTTGATCCAACGGTTAACTAGATAGATATTGAGGTTTTACCGAGGTAACTCAAGTGCAGAATTTTAAGTGGTTTTCAATTATACTCAAAATGCGAAACTAATTTCCCTAAGCACAGACATTTAATTACAAATCTGAACGGTCAAAATGACTTAATATGTCTTATGAATTACATACTAAATTTTGGGCTCAATCTAACGGTAAATAAAATATATATGAAATTTTTACCATAATAACTTAAGAACAGAAATATAGTGTTCATCAGATTTTTCAAAACTTAAAAATTATTTTCTCCAAACATAGACTTTTAATTTATAATCCGATCGGTCAAAGTGTATTAATATATCTTAGGAATCATATATAAAATTTTCAAGTTGATCTAACGGTCAAATAAATCGTAATATATATTTTACCGAGATGACTCAGTAACAGATCTACAGGGGTAATTAATTTACTCAAACATGCAGGATTTATTTCTCTAAGTACAGACTTCTAATTACAAATCCCAACGGTCAAAGTGAAGAAATAGGTTTTAGGATTCATATATTAAAATTTTAGCTAAATCCAACGGTCAAAATAATTAAAAGAAAAGTTTTACCATACTAACTCGAAAATAAGAAAATTATAATCATGAAAACTAAATTTATGTAAGTGAATAGATAACTACCATTACCAAAATTTTAACATACTCATAACTCATATTCATTATCATAACATGGATAAAAAATCATATACAAGAAAAAAGATTAGCTCCCCTTACCTTTATTCCAGACTTAATCTCCTGCTCCGAATTTGTTTCCCTGAAACCCTTCAGAACCTCTACTCTTCTTGCAACTAAAAATTTCTCCCTAACTCTTTCTTCTCTATTTCTCAAGCTCTCACTTGATTCCTCTTTTCTTGGTGCAAAATAACCTTCCCTCCTATGGCTATTTATAGGTAAAAAATTTACTATTCATTAATATTTTAATATTATTTATTATTTTAATATTATTTAAAAATAATATTTCAATCATTTTCTCACCAAATCTGATCCTAATTTCTACCTACTACTTTCTTCCATGCTAAGGAATCTTAATGCTGAAAATTTATTTTTACTATTTACTTTTTACTATTTACTATTTACTTTTTACTATTTACTATTTACTTTTTACTAAAAAAATTTACTAAATAAGTTACCAAAAATTTGAACCTCTCCTTCTAAAATTACTATAATTTTATATCCAAAATTTACATTTTTCTATCCATTAAAATTATTATTACTAATAAAATACTAAAATTTACTACTATAAATATTTTCTTTTTTTTTTTTCATGGGTCTTACATTCTCCCCAACAACAAAAATTTTCGTCCTCGAAAATTGCGCTTACCCGAACAAGTCGAGGTAAGTTACTCCCACCTCGCCTCTAACTTCCAGGTAGAGTCGCTTGTTCTACCATCCTAGATGACCTTGACTTGTTTGACAGTTCGTCCTCAATCCTTACTGGTTGAACTTGAACCAACAAATCTTCTCCGACTTGCACACCCTTAACTTCAAGCACTGTCCTAAGGTAATCTTCATGCTCACGTGGAGGCGGTAAACCAGAAATTTTCTTCAGGAGAATATCTAAGAAGTCCTTCACAACCGTGAGGTTTACATTATGATTCTCCTGCGCCGCATGGTCCGAAACTTGAGTCGCTTCCATAGGTGATAACACTAAGAAGCAACTATCATCTTCCAAGAGGTCTTGCCTCACGACGTCGATCGACAAAGACATATCTTGGTCTTCATCCGGAAACGACATCTCCTTATCATCGTAGTCGACGAGGGTGCGATTGGCGGATAGTCGATCCATTCCCAAGATTACTTCTAATCCTTGCAAAGGTAAACTGATGAGGTTTACCTTGACCCGACTTCCTTCTACGACCATCGGACAACGGACACACACAGAAAACGTCCCAATTAATCCTGATGCTGGTGTAGACACCAACAGATCAACGTCTAACTCTTCTATAGACATACCCAACTTTTCAACACATGCCTTCGCTATGAAGGAGTGTGTTGCCCCCAAATCAAAAAGCACAACACAGGTAAAACAAGAAGTAAACAAATACCGATGAAGATGTTACCTGAGTTGACTGCCTCTGATCCAACCATGGCATACACTTTTCCCATCGTCTGAGGTCTGTCACCTCCCCTGGGTGGAGGCAAACCAGTCCTCTGTGCCTGAGACCCTGATCCTACTGCAGAAGTACACTCTGTAGCAAAGTGTCCCTCTTTCCCGCACTTGAAACACTTCACTGTTCTACTTCTCATCGGACAGTTGCTCCGGTAATGAGGTCCTCCACAGGTGAAACATCTAACGGTGCCGGACGGCTTGGCTGGTCCTGACTGCACCGATGGTGGATAGGATGAACCCTTAAACCCAGAAGAAAAGGATGGTCTAGCGTAAGGGGTCTTCTTAGTGCTAAACCCGTCACGAGATCCAGATGATCCCTTATTCCTAGCAGGCTGATTCTGATGTCCCTCAGATTCCCCCTTCGTCTTCTCTAGATCACGGGACATCTCCACCAATGTAGGGAATTCTCTGATACGTAACCCCTTCACTAGCAACTTGATATCGCTCTTCAAGCCATTCTCAAACTTTCTGCATTGTCATTCTTCATCCACTGCCATAGTGTTGAAGCGAAGTAAATGCTTGAAGCGATCTGCATACTCTGACACTGATTTGTTGCCTTGCACCAATTCTAGGAATTCTACTTCCTTTGCAAATCTCACACTGTCTGGGAAGTACTCAGTGTAAAATTTAGTCCTAAACAATTCCCAAGTAATAGAAGTCTCATTCCTTTCAAGAATCATCTTCATGCTGTTCCACCAATGGCCAGCTTCTCCGGTAAGCAGATATTGAGTATAGGCTAATTTATTCTCATCAGGACATCCCTTGGCTTCGAATATCCTCTCCATGTCTCCAAACCAGTGATCAGCTTCATCAGGGCTGCACTTTCCAGTGAATCTTGCTGGGCGATGTTGGAGAAAGCTCTCCAAACTCCACTCTTGCGCAGGAATAACAACGGAAGAAACACTTGGAGGAGTCCTAGCACTAGTCATCAATTCCATGAACTCCCTTTGAGTGTTCTCGGAAGACACTCTCGCGTTCTCTGTCGATACCCTTGCGGCTTCAAGATTTTGTAATGCAAAGGTATTCTGTTGAACCAACGCAGTATTCTGCTGTTGCAACGCCTGGAGCACCGCATTCAGCATCTGATTAGAGTCAGGTTGATCGACTCGCGGAGGAGAACGATGAGGAGACGTAGGTGCCATCTTCTGTTCACACAGAAAGAAAGACCATTAGTCTGACTCAAACTAATACAACTTCCTACACGAGACCAGGGTACGCAATCACAAACGAAGCACACCCACAACCTACAGGTTTCTAAGGAAGGAACTGCTCTGATACCATTAATGTAACATCCCTATTATATAATAACAATTATTACATAATAAAGACGTCAACATTCCAATAAAGAGAACAGTCGGATCATGACGTGTAATTAAATGTGAAATTACAGTCATCAAGAAATAAAAGGAACTGAAATTTAAACTTCAACAGTTTATAGATTCGAACACTACATGTGTTCAGATGGGAAACTCCTAAGAAGACTACTCTGCAACCTTAGTATCCTCCAGCTCTTACTCCAAAGGGATTTCCTCAACAACGTCTGCTCCCATCCAAGTGGATGATCATCGCCAGAGAAACATACCCAAACAGCACACAACACAAACAATGCAAGGGTGAGCTAGATATATAAAAAAAAACATGTTATATCAATATCACAGTTAACTCATGGTGTCATACATAGATTTATATAAAAGAACAATTATAGCATGCTCATTGAACCACGACTCACACATCTTTACACTCGCATAGTTCTGCTGGCACTTTCCAACACTATGCAAGGTAAATCCACACATATGACTCATCCGGATTTGTATAACTGTCGAACCAACAGTCGTCTTTGCACTCGCATAGTCTGTTGGTCTTTCTCCAACACTAGCAAGGTAAATCCCCAACCTGCCTATCTCTGCCATCAAAGGCTATAGACGAGGACCTCCCTCTACTCTCACCACTGACACTGTTCTTCTCTATGTGAGCATGAACAATGCTTTGAGTGTAGGGATAGACAGACCGATCCTAGGTTCACTACAGTTATACTCAACAACCACAACATTACATAGTCATCTCTCCCTGAGATGTCCAATTCATACTCACATACATCATTATAGTTCACAACCATGTTCAGATGCATAATTCAAATGCAATAAAATTCAATCATTTTAGAAATCATACAAACTGAATATATCACAAAATAAATTAACAGTACATAATCTGTTCAATAGGATTTAAGTTAAAAACTTGTCGAGTAGACTTCCAGGAAAGAGAGGTGCGTCACAATGGACAACTTAAGTACCAAATCTTTCCTTAGCCAAAGCGTTCCTCAACTAGTTTTTAACAAATTTCTTATTTACAGATTTAAAACAACAGCATATAATATTAACACCGAAATTTAATATAGATTTCAAAAAATAGAAATTAAGCAATATTAAGATCCCTGAGAAGATACGAAATTAATATCTCTAAATCTGTAACTCCGATTTCAAATCTGAATGGTCACAATAATTCACTATTTGTTATAAACTACATATTAAAATTTCAGGTTGATCCAACGGTTAACTAGATAGATATTGAGGTTTTACCGAGGTAACTCAAGTGCAGAATTTTAAGTGGTTTTCAATTATACTCAAAATGCGAAACTAATTTCCCTAAGCACAAACATTTAATTACAAATCTGAACGGTCAAAATGACTTAATATGTCTTATGAATTACATACTAAATTTTGGGCTCAATCTAACGGTAAATAAAATATATATGAAATTTTTACCATAATAACTTAAGAACAGAAATATAGTGTTCATCAGATTTTTCAAAACTTAAAAATTATTTTCTCAAAACATAGACTTTTAATTTATAATCCGATCGGTCAAAGTGTATTAATATATCTTAGGAATCATATATAAAATTTTCAAGTTGATCTAACGGTCAAATAAATCGTAATATATATTTTACCGAGATGACTCAGTAACAGATCTACAGGGGTAATTAATTTACTCAAACATGCAGGATTTATTTCTCTAAGTAGAGACTTCTAATTACAAATCCCAACGGTCAAAGTGAAGAAATAGGTTTTAGGATTCATATATTAAAATTTTAGCTAAATCCAACGGTCAAAATAATTAAAAGAAAAGTTTTACCATACTAACTCGAAAATAAGAAAATTATAATCATGAAAACTAAATTTATGTAAGTGAATAGATAACTACCATTACCAAAATTTTAACATACTCATAACTCATATTCATTATCATAACATGGATAAAAAATCATATACAAGAAAAAAGATTAGCTCCCCTTACCTCTATTCCAGACTTAATCTCCTGCTCCGAATTTGTTTCCCTGAAACCCTTCAGAACCTCTACTCTTCTTGCAACTAAAAATTTCTCCCTAACTCTTTCTTCTCTATTTCTCAAGCTCTCACTTGATTCCTCTTTTCTTGGTGCAAAATAACCTTCCCTCCTATGGCTATTTATAGGTAAAAAATTTACTATTCATTAATATTTTAATATTATTTATTATTTTAATATTATTTAAAAATAATATTTCAATCATTTTCTCACCAAATCTGATCCTAATTTCTACCTACTACTTTCTTCCATGCTAAGGAATCTTAATGCTGAAAATTTATTTTTACTATTTACTTTTTACTATTTACTATTTACTTTTTACTATTTACTATTTACTTTTTACTAAAAAAATTTACTAAATAAGTTACCAAAAATTTGAACCTCTCCTTCTAAAATTACTATAATTTTATATCCAAAATTTACATTTTTCTATCCATTAAAATTATTATTACTAATAAAATACTAAAATTTACTACTATAAATATTTTCTTTTTTTTTTTCATGGGTCTTACATATATCGTTTATTAGATTATTTATTTGAAAAACATTTTCTTTTTTTAGACATTTTTTTTTATAAACAATATTTCGTTGAGTGTTATTTGATAAGCTTTGAGTTGTTAAACATTTTGATTTTTTTTTTTGTTTGAACACATAATAGAAATATGAATTAAGAGGCTGGGATACTTTTAAACCAAGTGCACCAGTGAAGGTTAAATTTTCGGAAACACTAGTGATTGTGTGTTTAATATGTATCGTTTATGAAAAATAAATTAGCACGATCCAAATTTGATTAACAAAGTCGATAAATGAAATATTTTTCGAAAACATGTATAGCTAATGGTAAAAATTGGTCCAATTAGCAAGATTAGACGGATCAATTGACCAACCAAACTGAACGTAAATATTGATTAAAAACCTATCATATCTGATTTATTGTTATTATGTTATTAAATATAAGTTAAAAAACAAAAAGACGAGTTTTAATCCAAACCGAGCAATCAACGGATAAAATTAGACTATTAAATAAGAAAGTTATAAAGGATTTAGATCAATCTAACTTTCACTTTTAGTCTCTTCATCATGCCCATTTATAATGCATGCAAATTAATAAAGTAGGCTAAGAAAGTACAAAAGTCAGGTGCACATGTCTTAAGTTTCCCTCTCAGAACATATGGCAAGTGAAGAGACTATAGAGCAATAATTAATTAGGAAAAAAATTATTTGACACTCTTCTTAAAAATACATTCATTTTACAATTTTTTTAATAATATAATAATATGTATTATACTTTTAAATTAAAAAATAGTATAAATAATTAAAATATTATTATTTTCAAATGTCAAGTTAGTGTAATTTTGTATTATATAGTGTCAAAATATTCACCACTCAATTAATTAAAAAAAATTTAGTGATAAATGTTAATTATTAATATTTTATTAATAGAAAGAATTAAAGTCATAGTTTCTTTTATTCTTCTTTCCATAATATCAAACTACATTTTGAAAGTTAATGAAAAAGTTGAAGCAGACTCTTCCACACTTTGTTTTGGATCTTATAAATAAGCGTTTGGTGGAAAGAAACATTAGGAGGCATATTTTAGGCAATCAAAGTTGAATCATGCAAAAGTTAATGAGATTGTGATAAGGAGTGGGGAAGCACCATGCAATGGATACAAATCTAAGAAAGCATGGTGCCACTAAAAAAAGAATAGCAGCCACCCAATGAGACGAGGTCCAAATTCCAAACCCAACAAAGCAAAACAAAGCCGTGCAAAAAACTTTACTTTTTGAAAAGCACTAAAGCCATTTTCAGCACCTTGATGTGGCTTATGCAGCAATGGAATATGTATCAGAAGCAAAGAACAAAGGGCTTTCATCAAATTAAAATTAGTTTCTTAGTGTGTAAGTTCTGGTTAAAGTAATGGAGATTGATGGGGACATGCACCCACCCTAAACAAAAAATAGTTGCCAACTTGGCCTTGTTTTATCCATTCCCATTACCCCAAAATATGATGGTAACTGGCAAACTTTGCTTTATTTGTTTATTATTGTTATTATAAGCTCACCTTTTTACCTGTTATCTTTATTCAGTGCCTAACTTTATGAGATAGATAATCACCCTGTATTCTTTCACGTTTAAACCACCATGATTTGTCACGTAAACTAGTGGGCACAACAGTCACACGGTGGTGAAAGCTTGCTGATAATATTTTACACAACTTTTGAAAGGTATGGTTTAGAGAAAAAAATTCAAATTATTGTTTATCACTATAAAATAAACAGTGTAAGTTTCGATAATTATTTTTGTATATTTTTGTATAATGTGACGATTTAACTGTGACAATTTATGTATATACCAGTTTAAAAAATTATTATAAGTTATGTCTCCACAAAGTATAATATATATATATATATATATATATATATATATATATATATATATATATATATATATATATATTGCAAAAGTCTTGTCTCCTTTGACGTGGTCGAGCTCTTGTGGCCGAGCTCTTGTGGCCGAGCTCTTATGATTGAATTCTTGTAGTTGAGTTCCTATGGTCAGGTTTATGTGACCGAGTTACTGTGGTCGACTTCCTATGATTGAACTCCTCGATTGAGTTTATCTGGCCGAGCCCACTACAATAGCTTGTTGTTAGAAGATCTTCACTTGATCTGGTTAAGCTGCAACTGTAAAGAACGTGTAGACGTTGCTCGACTTGTCTCACAAGTTGCAGGACATCTTCACACCTCATGGACCAATCTCGTCAGCCACAAGCTATGGGATTATTTCACACGTTATGGACTTTGGGTCGGTCACATATCTTCTTCAAACTCTATAAATAAAGGTCCTATGATTATTCCAAAGACATGGATCACCTTCACGAGCTCTTTCTCTTTCACAGAATATGTTTCAGAGCTCTCCCTCTCCCGTCATTTTTGTTCTCTCTCTTCTTTATTATTCTTATAATATGTTTTGTTTACTGTTAAATTACTTGCTAGTTTTGATATGCTCAACTTTTCTAGTATCTTGGGGGACTTGCGCAACACACCGTAAATAAGTCCTTAAGGACAGTGGATCTACACGTCTCAAGAAATTTTTGTTTGTGACTTTGTAAGCATTTTACAAAAATCTAAAGGACTTATGGCTGAAATCAACAACCTAATTTTGGAGAATCAAAATGTTGTTTTCAAGACTCAAGCGATCTTCGTGAAACCACTCCATAATGTTTCAAAAATCAAGGTCTTTTCTGGATAGAACTTCCGACACTAGCAAGAACGTGTGTCTACCCTTTTAGACTTGAATGAAGTTCATACTTCTCTTTCATCTCCAAAACCCGACTTCAGTATCCCTTCAAATTCAAAACAAATTGAAGATTGAATTCATGTGAACAAGATTATGCCTAAATATTTATTACATACACTTTCTAATGACTTATTCGATGTGTATTATTCCTATAAGGAAGCAAAAAGACAATTGGGATTTTTTGATTCTCAAATACATCACTGAAGATGTCGTCAGATGAAAATTCATCATAAGGAACTACTATTACTAGAGGTGATTGAAGATAATGTCATAAAGTCTTAAATCAATGAGTACCACAAGCTGCTTGAAGATATTAAAGCAGAGAACATACTTCTACCTGATGAATTTGTTTCAAAACTTCTTGTTAAGAAATTATCACCATCATGTACTGATTAAAAACAACAACTGAAACACAGACACAAGCATATCATTACTGCAAATATATATATATATATATATATATATATATATATATATATATATATATATATATATATATATACACACACACTATGAGTTTCAAGCAATGGAGAATAACCACTCAATGTCGTCGCAGAGATGCATCAACTCGTGCACAAAGCTGCATCATAAGCTAAAATTAATCAATGCAAACGAAATTTAATTGGTGCAAATGAAATTTAATCGGTGCAAACTAAAGTTAATCAGTGCAAAATAATAAACTAACTCGAAGAAAATCAATCAAACATACATTGCAGCAGCAATGGCAAACGCAAACAAAACGAAAACCAAAACGAAAATGCGAAAGAAAGTGAGGTCACATTCTGAGTTTTTGGGATTTGAAAGGGCATTTGACGTTAGCCCCTTCTACCTCCGATGTCTAATTGCTAAAAAAATCCATTTTGGCGCTACTTTGGGTATTTTTGTAGCTTATTGATGTTCGGGGAAAGGGATCAGATGTTTAATGTGTAATAGACGTCGGCCCCTTCTATGTGCAATGTTTAATGTTTGAAAAAAGTGACCTTTAAAATATGATTTTGTAGAGGATTTGATGTATGGTATGTGGGGCGACGTCTATGTCATAAAAAAATTAACATTGACGCTTAAAATGAGATATTTTCAGAAATTTTTGACGTACGTGAAGAGGGAGCAAATGTCTAATTCGAATTAGGCGTCGGGAGGCCTATAGCCAACGTTTAAAGGAAAATAATGACTTTTCAGTTTTGTACGCAAACCATTTGACGTCTGACCCTAGGGGAGCTGATGTCTATATCTTATTTTTCATCGAGGACCCATTTAACCGACTTCTATAATGAAAATTTATTTACAAAGTGTCACCAATCATTTTTTACGTTGAATTTTCTTTCATTAGATGTTAAACGCGTGACGTTATATGTTATTTCTACACTAGTGGAGGTCTCTTCCTGACTCATTACACACAAAATTATTGAGGATACCAATAAGAAATAGTGTGCTATTACAAGGGTTGAGAATTTGCTTGCAAAAGCAAATACATAGAATTCAAACCTGCTCCCAAAAGGTACAAACACAAACCTGATCACAAAAGGAAAAATAATTTTCACAAATATCATCACAAATCACAAGAAGAAGGGAAATTACTTCATATGTGGAAATTCAGGCCATCACGCACCACAATGCAGTTGTAGAGTAAGAAAAATTAATCCTCCTAGGGAAAATATAATCGAAAGAGAGGATACTATTGTTGTAGTCCTTTCACATGTAAATCTGATGACCAATGTGAGAAAGCAGGTGGTAGATTTAGTACTACCAGGCATATTTGTGTAAAGAAAAGTGTCTTTACCTCCTACACTAATGTATGGGATGAAGAAGAACATGTTTACCTCAGTGATTCCAAGATAACTTCTATTCTGCAAAAAGGTAAAGTTATTCCAAAGCTCACATCTGCGAAGACTCTGGCCTTGAGTGATACGCTATATGTGCCATCAATCAGAGTTAATTTAATCTCTATAGCACTAATGGGAAAAATGATGTTAAAGTGTCATTTGAATCTTTCAAGATTGTACTAACAAAAAATAGTTTTTTTGGGGAAGGGATATTGTGACCAAGTTCTCTTTGTACTGAATATTTTTTAAAATATTAATGAATCATGTTCTTCTGCTTATATTGTTGATTTATATGATATGTGGCATGCTCGATTTGGACATGTGAATTCCTCATATGTTATGAATTACAGCAACTAGGATTAATTAATATGCATGATAAATAGAGTGGTAAATGTGATATATGTGTAGAATCTAAATAACAAAGAAAACATATTATCCTGTAGATCGTCAAATTGAATTGTTAGGGTTAATTCATACTGATCTAACTGATTTGAAACAAATTATGTCTAAAGCTGCTAAAAATTGTTTTATAACCTATAAGTTATTATTCTAGATACATCAAAGTGTACTTAATAAAACATATAGATGAAGTCTTTGATGTGTTTTCAACATAAAAAGTAGAAGTAGAAAATTAATTGAATAAGAAAATTATAAGGATTAGATCAGATATAGGTGGTGATTACTTTGATACCTTTGCAAAAGGTTTTACTCAAATATCCAAAATTGATTACTTCAAGTGTTGTTGGTGTAGCAGTTACCCATAAGCTAGTGATGCACCAAATGGGTGTTAAAACTACCTTTTTGAATGTTGATTTGGAGGAGGAAATCTATATGACTCAACTTGAAGGGTGTGTTGAACCTGTTCAAGAGAATAAAGTATGAAAACTTTTAAAATCTTTGTATGGATTGAAACAAGCACGAAAACAATGGCATGAAAAACTTGATAATGTGTTGCTTTGTGATGGTTTTCTATTTAATGATGTTGATAAATGTGTGTACTCTAAATCTGAAAATGGTGATTGTGTCACTATATGTCTGTTTGTATGTGGATGACATGTTAATCTTTGGTACATGGAAAGAAGTTGTCGCTAGAACTAAATTCTTTCTAGGGTCGAATTTTGAAATTAAAGACATGGGTGGAGCCAATGTGATTTTAGATGTTAGAATCATAAGGAAGGGAGATGGTATATTACGATCCTAATATATTCAAGAAACAAGATGTTACAGTTGTTTCAGAAGTGATACACGTTCATACAATAGAATAGACACAAGATACCCACTTTCATCAGGTATGAACAAATATAAGAGCATAATATATGCATTTTATGCCTAGTTCCAAGTGTATCACATACATGCTTACCAAAGTCATTCTTACCATTTCAGCAACATTGTATTTAACAAACACCTACCTAGTAATTTCTTATGTAACACACTGAACAACTGAATTGAACACTCAAAACCCTAAGATTATCATTGTGCCACCCTCGGACTCCCTTTCCCTCACCCTCGGATTGTATTTATCACCATTCACTCCCCCCTTTCATCATTACACTTTTGAGCATTAAATGTTCCCTCTCCCTCATGTTGCAAAATTCCCCCTTGGCCATAGGGTTAGCAAGATCGGAAAGAAAATGAAGAGAAGAGAAGAAATGGAGGTCTCTCGAATGGTGACGAGGATACGTTACCTTTGCTTTCTATTTTCTCATGGGGTTTTTCTTTCTTGGCCCACAACAAATCAAGCAATAAAATAAATAAGAGCAAAAGAAAACCATATTTAGTTTTTGCAGGGTTCGAGTTTGGAACCTTGCATTCCACACCTAACAAACACACAACTCTACCACTATACCAAGTCATTCATTTTGTTTATAATGTCATTTAATAACGATTTAACTTATTTTATTTTGAACACATATTACACATTTATAATGCAAACAATAAATATTTCACACCAAAATAAGCTTTGACTAATTAAACACAGGGTACTTGTATAAAATATTTATAAACAAACAATATTCCAGTACAAAACATTTGTTCAATGACGTCTATTTTCAAGGTCTTACAAATGACACCAACTCCATCACTGTCTATACACTGTGATTGTCAATTGACAGTCGTTATAGCTAAAAACAAGAATTACAATTAAAAGAACAAACATATTGGAGTACCTGAAAAACATTCTAAGGAGGTTGAATAATGTTAATGGAAAAATTCTTTTCGCAACCCTTCTGATATAGCACGTTGTCAAACTTTCAAATTTTATTTTAAACGCTTAGATGCTCTACCTAATAAATAATTATAAATGATAGTTGCTTTTGTCATGCTATTCAAAATGTACATTACTAAGTTTGTAAGAACTTCCTTTGTTGAAGAATAATTGTTTAGCTTGGAAAGTTCTTGTGTTTAGAAATAAGATCATAATTGCAGGTTTTGTAAAAGAGTGTTTAGGCAAGAAAAGATATAATTGCACAAATATTTTCATACTAGTTCACTCCAACTAAGCTACAACCAGTCTCCTCCGCAAAGGGTTCCACTATAACCTTCACAAGATTACAATTAGGTATTTGCACCACTCCTGATTTCCACAGTCAGCAATAACCTCCTGTTACCCAAGACTTGGATGAGTATTATCGCCATTCTTGGTCTCCACAATCACCGAATAACCACCTGTTACCCTAGACTTGGAAAATAATTGCACCACTCGTGGTAGTAAGCAACCTTGTCTAGATTTTCTTAACTCAACTGAGTTCAACAAGTGTTTTAGTTCTCTTCAGAATTGCAATCAAAGATTGTTTACAAGTCGTTCAGACTATTCCTTCCACCCCTTATTCGATTCCACCCATGGTGATTTATCCAATTCCATGAGCCTGCACACCTCTCCATGCTTTCCCCACGTGTTGATGTTTATCCATATTAGTGGAAATAGAGGATTCCATGACGGGCTACTATGATAAGTGAAATCCTCCTATCATAATACATTGATCGGTGGCAATTTTGTGATAAAAGTAAGATATATTATGACGTATTTTAATAAACCTATCATAATAGGTGTAGCAGTGACATTTTTGTAATAAAAGTTACTTATATTATGACAGGTAAAAGACCACTTATCATAAAAACTTGGGCGGGGTGACATAATAGAAATTATGGAGAAAATATTATGATAGATATTAAAAAACCTATCATAGGTGCAAAACCTTTTTCTCATTTCACTTTTTTCAATCTCGTCGTCCCTAGCGCACAACATTTCATTTCTTCCAACTTGTCCCACAACTTTTCTTTCTCTTCACCATTTTCGTTTCTTTCAATCTCGTCACGCAAAGCATTTTTTTCTCTCATCCCAGAGCACAGAACACACCTACACATCTGGAAACCCTAAACGTCTGAAGCCTCCACGTCGCGCACACTAGTCAGAGCATCCACGCCGTCGACAGCATGCCTCCACACCATCTCCTGGTGGCTGCCGATGATTGTGAGCTTCCAGTCATCGATCTCAGCTGCTTAGAGAACAATGATTGTGAGAATTAAACTTCTCCGGAATATTGTTAAATCAGAGAATTGATGAGGATAAGCTATTCAACTTGTTCTCTATTTATGGGAATATTGTGAGAATTAAACTTCTCCAAAATAAACCAGATCATGCACTTAATTGAGTAAAAAAGATTAAGAAATCAAAACGAATGATAAACCTAAACTAAATTACTAAATTAAGCCTAAATTCTATGCATAATTATTAACATGATATCAGTGCATCCATGACCAAGTGGTATAGAATCAATCCTGCAGTTTGTCCTGTTTATTAATGAATAGTTGAATTTCAGCACAAGATATATAGATGAACTTTTATCCACATACTTCAGAAAGAGCATGTGCATGAGGGATTAGCATTCGCTTTTTCTTGACTGAACAATTTATAGCACCTTGTGATTCCAGTGTTTTTACTTTTAAAGCAACAAATTCTTTCTTTATCATTTTGTGCCTTGAAATTTGGGAATGAAAATTAGAATTTCTAAAACACTCTCTCAATTTTTATCTAAATATAGCCTTAATTCACCAGATTGGGGACCTGACTTTGATATCTAAAACACCAGATTAGTCTAGTGTCTCTTGCAGCAGATGGGCTGACTTTGAAATCTAGAGTTAGGAATATAAATGGCAAGCCATTTAGTTTCTCATTCGCATATCACACATAGTTATTGGTTTCTGACATTGGGTGTGGATAATTCTTTGTTGTACTTGGTCTTCATTTCCTTTTCTGAGTGTGTGGGATGATGTCCATCCACCATTTTTCTTTTCCATAGTAAATTGATTGTTGGAACACTTGATTAGAGTTTTATTTAGCACTAATGGTGCTTCCTTGTTCAATATTTATAATAGACAAATATTTGGTTTTTGTTCTGAGACGTGTATTTTCTGCATATATTATATAACTTTAAACCAATTGTTTGCTGAATGCTTTAAATTGTGGGATTTTAACATTCAATCAGATCGTAGAGAACTGTTTATCTTCTTAAGAAACTAATAAAAACTTAAAACTCTAATTATTTGAAACTAGCATGGATACTCTATATATTAGGTGGATTCTTCTCCGAATACTGGAATTATGAGTTTTATTCATGTCACTTATAGGGAAATATGAAACAAGTGATCAGTCGTAATGAAAGTACAAAGTTCTTACACAGCCTGCCTGCTACTTGTAGTGTTTAAAATAACAACCTGCTTGCTACAGTGCCCTGCTACTTGAGATTGAAAATATGGGGATAAATATTGAGATACACAAGCAGCTAGGACGTTGCATTGGATTTTAAATGTTAAGAACCTGGAAATATTTTTGACTAATTTATGAGGGAAAATAAAGTCCAGAACAAGGGCAGTGGTATATCTGAATGTTAAAGGTTTGAATGCTTCTTTGGACTGTTATATTAACAAAATACTTTGGAATAATGGCTACAGTTAAGAGATTGAGACATTACTCCCTCTCAAGATTAGGTGTTGTTTGGGACTCTAATATTAGCAATGTACGTTTGGATTTATGCTACAAATTATACAATCTGAATATTAGGTATAAGTTTGATGTACTGCTCTATGTTTGAACCTTTTCAGTTTATATCTCTTGAACTGGTTATTTCATATTTCTTGACGAGGTTGATATGGAAGGACATTTCTTCTCCATTCATTTTATTACTTTTTTGGGGGATAGGTAGTGGCAGTGAGTGTGGGAATAATTTCTTCTCCAGACCTGTCTTCCTTAGGTCCCTTCATAGCATTTCATTTGCTTGAACACACATATATAAGTAAAGAAGAGTTGTTGCTTGCTGGTTACTATCCTCCCAACCGTAGTGGTTTCCCACAACTTTTGGTTCTGACATGTATCTTATTCTCTATTGATTGAAATATATGCTTTAGTTCGGTATTTTATATCAGGCTAACATTTTCTTCACGACTCAGATGCATCAAAAGATACCCTCAGATTGAGTTGTGTGTGCTACAGTTTTTGTTTCCCTACATCTGTGCTATATGCTTTGTAACTTTTGCTTGAACTCTTTGTATTTTGTAGTTCTGAAAACTTGATCTATGGACAGCTATGACGACTGTGGGTATTACAAAATGAAGCATATGCACATTATTATTTGTACAAACATTACTGATTCAAGGAATAAGGTATTAAAAGACTCACTAAATACTTATGTAACTGTTCATTGCAAAATTGTTCTAACTTAATTATTTTATTTGTAGATCTTCATCTCCAATGGAAGTTCCAGACATTAAAGACATTAGAAGACATTAGAATCAAGTGGGCTTCTTTTATTTCAAGTGTTAGTAAATTGTAGAAACTTGACTACAATGTAATGTAGGTTAATGTTATATTTGAATTATGATTTGATGTACAAATTATGTATTAAATATTATTACACAATTTAATGTTTGAAATGAATTTCATTATGTTAGTTTAATTAAATATGTTCATTTCATGTTATATTGATTATAAATTGATTAATGAGATTATAATACACGAAATTAATTGTAAATTGAATGGATATGTCAAATGTAATAATGTGTTTTTTTTACAAAACAAGTTTTTTATGATAGGTGAACAATGTATGTAATAAAAGCTTATTTCTGAAAAACATATATTATGATAGGTGAACAATTATTTATCATAATATATTCTACATATTATGATAGGTGAAAAAATCTAAATCATAAAACGCTATATATTATGATAGGTAAATCCAGCTGCATCATAATAAATTTGTTATATTATGACATATAAGTGAAAATTTGTCATAATACATTGGACCTATTATGATAGGTGATAGAAAGTACGTCCACCTATTATGATAGAGTTTTCTGTACACTAGTACAATAAAGATAAACGGCATCGGTTGTTTATGTTTATAGGCATCGGTTCTACAACCGAGGCATATATGGGCGAGGTAAAAAGGTTAAACTTTATGCCTCGGTTGTAGGCGGGATAAAATGAGACAGGAATATGCCTCGGTTCTTAGATAACCGAGGCAGTATAGTGTATTTTTTTTTATTTTTTCATACTGACTCTCGTTCACGGTTCATTCATTTCTCAGTTCATTCATTCTCAATCATTCTCTCATGCCAAACAAATCCAAGAATTCTCTCAAAATTTCTTCCAATTTCAGCTCCCAAAATTTCTTCCAATTTCAGCTCAAAAATTTAAAACAAACAAGAAAACTGTAATCCACCTGCACCGCCGCAAGACCCTCCGCAAACAAGAAAACTGTAATCCACAAACAAGAAAACAGCTCAAAAATTTCAATCTCTTTCTCTCTCCTCTCTCAGATCCCACCCGCAGTCCAACAACCAGCCCTGTAATCCACCTGCGTCGCCGCAAGACCCTCCGCATGTTCCTCGCCCGATGTCGATTCCATCCCCCGCCGCAAGATCCCCCGCCCCTCCCCGAGGCCCGCGTCCGCCACAGGCTCAAAGACCTCTTCGTCTCCTCACCTCCGCCACCCTTTAACGAAGACAAAACAATCTTCCATCAGCAACAACAGCAAAGAAAAGAAGAAGAAGAAGAAGAAGAAGAAGAAGAAAACAAAGATCAGCCTGTCGAACTCATCCCTAACTCTGCCCTGAGCCTCCGCCTCCGCACCGGATCTCCCTTCCGGCGCTCCGCCGCAGCTCTCCGCCCGGTATCCTCCGTCTTCCACTACCGGTTGCTGAGAAGAGCGTGGCGCCGCAAGATCCCCCGCCCCTCCCCTCGCCCTAGCCACGTCCTCGCCGCAGCCGCGTCCTCACTGCGTCCTCGCGTCCACCGTCGTCGACGTTGTAGGAGAAGAGGAAGAGAAGAAGAGGTGGTCGCAGGAGAAGAGAAGAGAAGAGGGGAAGAGGAGGAGAATTTTGGGGAAAGGTTTTCCTGGCTCTCGATTTAAGGCTGGCAGTTGAAGCCCAATATGCCTCGGTTTTATTTTCCAACCGAGGCCATATCTTTGGTACGTGAGGTTTAGACCTCGGTTTACTCTGGTAACCGAATCAGTACCTTTTTTAGACACCGGTTGCTTAACAACCGAGGCATATAATGCTTTTAAAATTACCAAAGTGCCACCGCGTTTTGATAGGCTTCGGTTCCATAAAAACCGAGTCATAATGTCCGAGTTTAAAACGTCGTTTTTTACTAGTGGTACGTCATAAAATGCGCAAAATTATTATGATGCCCAGAACTATGATGTTAGGTTACTTATCATAATAGGTCATTTTTACCTATCATAAAAAGCGATTTTTCCACTAGTAAGTAGCCCCAATTTGTATATTTTTTGCTTGTATTTTTTACTTCTAATAATAATAATAATAATAATAATAATAATAATATAATAATAATAATAATAATATATAGTAATAATAATATAATAATAATAATAATAATTAACATTATTGTTTTACTATTTATAAACATTTTTATAATTAAATATAACATTAACAATTATCATTTTATATAATTTTAATAATTAGGGATATTTTAGTAATCTTCAATTTTTAACAATTAAACAAATTTTTTTATCTGTCACATCAATCAAATCCTACACTAATTTTCACAAACTTTATTTTCAAATACATCTTCACTTACCTCCAAATTCACTCAAATAAACAACAAAAAAATTTACCTTTAAATTCCCTCAAATCCATCCACTCACTCCCCTAAATCATCTCCTCCAAGTGAACACAGCATAAATGAACCAAACGGGTAGATAACTACAAAGAAGTTGACTAAGTAAGTTAATGTGATTTAGATAACATAGAAATATGTATAAAATTCAAGATACATTTTATATGTAAACGAATCATCTTTATATACTACCTCATTACTTGGGCCTCTGCTTTTTCTAAAGGGCGTTTCATCATGCACTTTCAAAGGTTTCATTATGCATCTTCAAAAGTTTTTTTTGAAATACATCTAGTGTCCTCCATTAAGATGCGATTAATAAAATGAGAAGAATTTTTTGACCAGATTCTTTGATCCAAATTCTTCATCTTCATTAAAATATTTTATTTTTATAATTTTAACTTATATAGTTATTTTTTAATGAAATATTAATATTTTGTAAATATATAAATATTCGAATTAATTATATTAATTATAAATTAAATAATTTTGTTTGTAAATATTTAATATTTAATTTAAATTATTTTAATGAAGTAATAATACTTAACACTACCTAAAATTATTTTAAAATTTTCATATCATTTTTAAATAAATTTATCAATTTTAAATAAATTTAATAAATTAAATTAATTCATACAAATTATCTAATTAAACATTTAAAAATAATATAATAAAACATTTTAAAATAATCTTACAAATAATTACAAATAATATAATTAAAAAAACTATAAAAAAATTGTATCGGATATGGAAATCCGGTAGAGTGTTTTTTATAATAATAACTTCTATATGTCTTTCATTTATAATTTGTCATTAATTTTTTTAATTTTTCAACACAACTCTAGATAACAATCACAACACAAATACTAACCTTAATATATGATAATAAGGTCATAAATGAGTAATAATAATAATCAATAATATAGTTACTATGATAATATTCACCAAGCCTTTTTAATTAGAGGGTAAATCTAGAAGAATAATGATATTTCAACTCCATTTTTTGACAAACTTTTAACTCCGCTAGGTGTCACGATTTTGTTGGTCCATGTGGAAGAGATTTGAAAATTTTAAAATGATGTGTAAATGCAAGTTAGAGGGGGGGTTTGAGGGCTTTTTCATTTGCGAGAGAACCCGAGAGAGAACGTGAAGCCACCCACAACCGACGCTTGAGCAGAATCGTACAACGAACCGTCGTCGTTCACCGTAGCATTGTGCGTTGCTATTCCACCGTTTCGAACCACCAACAAACGTGAAAACCACCATTGACGTGGTTTTTGAAGCTTGACGTCGTTCCTTTCGCTAATCCTTTCAACTTGTTTGTTGGATTTGCATTGTTTTAAAAAAAATACTATTTAGGGGTTTTTGTTTTTTTTTTGGTGTTTAGTGTGGATTTTGGGTGTTCTTGTTCAGTGGTTTGAAATTTTGTTAATCTTTTTTTGTGGTTGATGTGTTTTTGGGTGCAAAGTTTCAATTTTTTGGGTGTGTGGTTGTTGTTAAGTTATTTTGTAGGTATTGTTGCAATGGAGGAAGTTGGTCAACAGAGTGAAGTTTATCATCCCAGGAAGAAGGTATATGGGGTTATATTATATTTCCAAAAAATGAGGGTTTTTATGTATTTAAATAGAAACCATACTTTTTTATGCAGTTAGTCTTTGTATTTATTTTTTCATCAAACACAATTAATTGTTTTTTTTTTAGTTTTGATGTGAATTTTTTTTTACATTTTGCAGCTTTGGTTTTGTCACCATTTTGTGACGTCAAATTCAAGGTACAATACCCGAGTAACAAAATTCTGAAGGGTGTTGAAGTGAATTTATATTAATATTGGTGAGAAGTTCATCGGAAGTGTTTTGCATAAGGGTACAATGAGTAGTTAGTTATTTGAGGAATGTCTTTGTGTAATGTATTGTATACTATTTGTTGTTTTAAAATTATGAAACTTTGTTCATTTGTTGAGGTTGTTGTTGATGTTGGGGTGTCCAAAGAAGAACTTTCTTATGCTATAGTGAAAGAAGCAGTTCAGAAATATGGTGTGCCATTTAAGAAGCAAAATAAAGCACATAAGGAGGAAATGAAGGTACAGATTGTGTGGATAAAGTGTTTTGTGGAATTGAAGATTCATGTCAAAGTACGCCGGTTCAACATGAGCATCAAAACCTGGGGTTTGAAGGTGACGATCAAATGAAGGAAAGTACTATGTATGATCGAATGAAGGTTGGACTGCGAAGACAGTTCAAGAGTCGGGCGACTAGAACTCCATTTACCGGACATGGGAGAAAAAACAATGAGTAGTACAATAGGAAATGTTTTGATGTACAAAGAATAGGAAATGTTTAAATGTAGTCATATTTAAATGTTTAGAATTTGAGATTA
The DNA here is from genome assembly GCF_029865625.1 of Vigna umbellata. Lineage (NCBI taxonomy): Eukaryota > Viridiplantae > Streptophyta > Magnoliopsida > Fabales > Fabaceae > Vigna > Vigna umbellata. Next base: position 27,889,782 of record NC_142165.1, on the reverse strand, counting down.
CTTTGTTGAAGTATAATAGGAAATGTAATTGTTACTTAATATGTTCATGTCCAAAGAATTGTTGTTTGGCACTATTTTGAATTTAATTTGATTGTCTAAAATTGGTTGAATGAGATTTGCTTTAAGTTCTTTGTTTGCCCGTCCACATTGATTGAAGTTGGTACCCAGTTAATTGAATTTTGTTGGGCAACCAAATAAGGAGGTTTGTTATATTGATTTTTTCTATTATATTCATAAATTTGCTTCATTATTTAGTGATTTTGTCAAGTTCGGAAATTATTTTTGCAGGACATTTTGTGACTTAATGTTTTAGTTCATGGTAGAGTAACCTTGCTGAAATTAAGTTTGTATGGACATCATACTGAATTTTTGAAGTTGGAAACATTTATTTAGAAATCAGTCTACCTTACTATGCAAAACTAATAACCTAAGTCCCCAATTATTTGAACTATGAACCCAAGGTGTACTACAAGATTATTTTTTGTTTTTCAAGTTCATTTAGTGATTTAGGGTCTATGTTTTGTTCATGATAGAGCAACCATGTTGAAATTAACGGTGTATGGACATGATACTCAATTTTTTAAGTGGAAAAGATTTATTTAGAACTCAGTCTACCTTGTTGTGCAAAACTTCTAACCTAAGTCCCCACTTATTTGAACTATAGTCCCAAGAGGTACTGTAAGATTATTTTGTGTTTTTTAAGTTCATTTTGTGACTTTGGGTGTATGTTTTTTTCATGATAGAGCAACCTTATTCAAATTAATGGTGTCTGGTCATGAAACTCAATTTTTTAAGTTGGAATAATTTATTTAGAAGTCAATGTACCTTGTGTTGCCAAACTTCTAACCAAAGTCCCCTCTTATTTGAACTATGGTATCAAGAGATAATGTATGATTATTTTGTGTTTTTGAAGTTGACTTTGGGTGTATGTTTTTTTCATGATAGAGCAACCTTGTTCAAACTATTAGTGTATGGTCAAGAAACTGAATTTTTTATGTTAGAAACATTTATTGAGAAGTCAGTGTACCATGTGTAAAACTCATATCGCCAGTTATTTGAACTATGGTCCCCAAGGTGAATTGCAGGATTTGTTTTTTGTTTTTAAAGTTGATTTTGTCACTTTGGGTGTATGTTTTGTTCATGATAGAGCAACCTTGTTCAAATTAATGGTGTATGGACATGAAAGTCAATTTTTAAGTTGGAAACATTTATTTAGAAGATAGTGTACTTTGCTATGCAAAAATGCTAACCTAAGTCCCTTGTTTTTTTGGCACCAACTTTTGTATAAATCTTCATGCAAAAATGGGTTGGCCCCAAAGGCCAAATAATTGGTGACTTAAGGCTAATGTTTTGCGCAGTCATGTCAACAAAGGTCATGACAACAATTTTTAAGTGCAAAAGTATTTTTGTAACAATTAATGGATATACAAGTCATATTCAACTAGTGATGACCACATTTGTATCCAACTTCATCACCAATGGACAACTTTTTGTATAACTCTTCATGCAAAAATCGGTGGGCACCAAATGTCAAATAACAAGGGACCTAAGGCTAATGTTTTGCACAACCAGGTTAACAAAGGTGAAATTTTGAATTTATAGGGTCTAAGGTTTTTGATAATCGATTACATGGGATGTGTAATTGATTACCAAAGCCCTCTAGCAATTTTTAAGTGCAAAAATATGTAACACATCAAGTGATAATGACATGCACATTTTGTGAGGAGTGCACAAAATATCTATAACACATAAAATGGTTATTCTTGTATTCAACCCTCTTATACCCCAATGTGTAACACATAAAATGATCATTCTTATCTTCAAGTGGAGGATCACATTGAAAGCAACACTAAAATAAATGAAACTACAATTTTATTATCAAAAAATGTAATGAATACATTTCTTACAACATTTCTAGCAAAAATTACGTACTTCCAAGGTAATAAATATGTTATCAAAGACTTCTAACAAAACAACAAATGACATTGCAACAATCCTAATTCTACAAAACATCTACAACAGTCCTAATTGTTTCAGCACTTCGTCTCTATGGATATTGTTGATATCCAGAATCCAATCACAAACAAATTTCTCCCTAAATTGTTGGAATTCCTCCTAAAAACAATAAAAGGCACACAAAATTAATGAAATGGCCAATCTTTTATGAAAGCTCCAAAGTATAACAATTTCGCTCACTTACGCTTGTGTAACCAGGCATTGTTTTGCCTTCATATTTATCAACATCATCCCACAACTCCATAAATTTCAATTCCATAACTCCATGATCATACCTACATCAAACAAAGTCCAAAATACAAATAATGTCATACTACTTAAATCACATAAACAAATATTATAATCACAATAACCAAGACGATAAAGTTACATGTTGGGTTGGATTGGAGTATGCACGTGTTGTACTTCGAATGATGGTTTGTTCTCTTTATAACGGTTCAACAACATTCCAAAAAAAAGTTCAAGATTATGGGCCTCTAAAACAACAAAGTTAATTTTAGTTTCTGGACTACTAAATCAAATTACAATAACAAAGTCAATGGATCAATTACAAAACTTACAATCAAGGTGTCAATCTTGATATGATCCTTTCTATTGTGCCTGAGAGAGTCCAGTGCAAACATTTCCATCAATGAAATTTTCACGGCGTAGCAACATCTATGTCCGTCATGGACAATTGGGACAAACAAATGTGTGTGTCAAAACATTTACAATAAACCATTTGTATTGCGTCAAACTACATTGTATGATATTACATTCCACTCACAAATTCAACAGTAATTATGTCATCAAACCCAATGATCTGGGAATGGACATGAGGCGCTCAGCTGCACACACACCTGGCAAATTCGAACAAATTTGCCCAGATTCGCACAATCTCGAATTCCAATTTAGATTCATGCATTCCATCATATTTTCAAACATATTTGGAATCCAAAATCACTCCACAATCAATCATAATCATCATAAACGCCAACATTTCCATTTTCTCATGCAAAACCAACTCTTTTAGTCACACACCAACCAGATTTTTCTGCATAATTTTCTAGCACTCAAACACCCCTAGAAATGTGTCAAGTCCATCCGAAAATAGTTTATACACATCACCCATTCATCAATCATCAAAAGAGATTTAAAATAGCACAATACTCAAGTGAATTTCCCATAAACTCATCATCAATTTTACTCATCAAAATACACCTTTAGATTTATCATTTTCCACACATAAACTTTTTACAACATCAAAATCTTAATGGTTAACTCACCATATTTCCATCTTACCGAAGATTTTTATACAATCCATCAGTTCATCCATCCAAAATTCATCAACCAACCAAAACACACAATTATCGTATTTGATAAAAAGTGAGTTGAAACTCCCTTATTTTCTATCCCATTTCACAACTTAATCCATCGAAAACTTTATATACATGTATATCAACATGGTAGAACGAAAATCCATCATCAGTTCAACATTTATTCATCAATTTTCATAAGTCTTTCATCATAAAGTTCATACAAAAATTCATAGATCAAAGTCATGGTAATAATCCATTTGAATCAACCCCTTGAAATCATATCATACATTTAATCAAACCAATTTTCCATAGACTTCATCATGACAACATCAAGCATCTAACATCCACAAAAAAATTTAGAAATCAAGTTTGAGTTAGCTCCCCCTACCTCTTGAAGACCTCCTTTGTAAACCTTGAATTCATTTCTACAAATATTTTTCAACAAAAACAACCATTAATCAACATTATTGAAAGAAACTACAAAATTTTCAATACAACATTTACTTACATTGTTTTGAGGTTGTTATCTAATGGAATCCATGACTGTCAAAGAAACATTGTACAAAACATAAGTCAAAATAACCCAACAACAACCACAAACACAAAAAATTGAAACTTTGCACACAAAAACCACAACAACCCCAAAATGATCAACAACCCCTAAATGGTAAAAAAAATTAAAAACAACTGAATCTCACGGAACAAGTTGAAAGGATTAGCGAAAGGAACGACGACAAGCTTCAAAAACCACGTCAATGATGGTTTCCGCGTTCGTGGTTTGAAACGACGAAACAGTGGCGAACAATGCTTCGTTGAACGGTGGTGGTCTGTTGAATGGTGCAAAGCCAATGAACAACCGATTTTCCTCAGGCGACACTAGTGGGTGACTTCACGTTCTCTCTCGAATTCTCTCGCGCAAATGAGGTTCTCAATTTTGAAACCCCAAAAATGAATCTCGTCAAATGAAAAACCATCAGTGGTAAAATTGCATTTTATGAGTGGTAAAAATGACCTATTATGACTGGTAGTTTGGCATCATAATTCTGGGCATCATAATAGGTATGCGCATTTTATGGCGTAGCAGAAAATTACGTCATAATAGGTTCAACGTATTATGACATACTTTTTGTCACCTATCACAATAGGTTCAGTGTATTATGACAGATTTTCACTTATCAATCATAATATAGCGAATATATTATGATGTAGTTGGATTTACCTATTATAATATGTAGTGTTTTATGACGTAGATTTTTTCACCTATCATAATATGTCGAATATATTATGACAAGTAATTGTTCACCTATCATAATATATGTTTTTCATAAATAACCTTTTATTACATACATTGTTCACCTATCATAAAAACTTTTTTTGTTAAAAAAAATCATTATTACATTTGACATACCCAATCAATTTACAATCAATTTCATGTATTATCATCTCATCAATCAATTTATAATCAATATAATATGAAATGAACACATTCAACTAAACTAACGTAATGAAATTCATTTCAAACATTAAATTGTCTAATAATATTTAATACATAATTTGTACATCAAACCATATATTAAATCTAAATATCACATTAACCTACACTACATTGTAATCAAGTTTCTACAATTTACTAACACTTAAAATAAAAGAAGCTCACTTGATTCTAATGTCTTCAATGTATGGTGTTTCCATTGGAGATGACTCATTAAAGATGTACAAATAAAATAATTAAGTTAGAACAATTTTGTAATGAATAGTTAGATAAGTATTTAGTTAGTTTTTTAATACCTTATTCCATGAATTAGTGATGTTTGTACAAATAATGGTGTGCATATGCTTCATTACGTAATACCCACACTCACAACTACCCAATTAACGTCAACACTGCAAATTAAATACAAATAATCAAGACTCATTCAAATAAAGGACACACAAGATCATATTATACTCTAGCTATAGCCTTTGTACCATGTAGCTTTGATCAATTTTGGTAAACCAACAAAAGCTCAAATTCCAAAAAAAAACAACAAGCCAATTCCATATAAAAATAGCAAAATTACAAAATAACAAAGGTCAACTTCTCGTACAAATAAAAGTTCAACCTTTTTAATGATTTTTATTGAATTTAAATGCTAATTAAACTTATTAGTTGTACAAACGGAATCTTGTAGATATTTATGCAAATAATATGATCGATTGAGTATGTATTGTTCAAATTTGAATAAAAAGTTGAAGTATAAATAAAAATAATATAGGATTTTAACATTGAATGTAAAGTAAACAACAACAACAATGTGAATAATTTAATGAACAAGTGGAAAAGAAATATAAGATAAATTCCAATGGTTTTTTCTTCAAAAAGAAAACTTACATACTAACACATTTTATGTACTCTATTATCAAACATTCACTTGTCTTTTCTTTTAAGGCATAAACACCTAAAAGTGTCCATTTTTAAAAGCAGGAACTTCATATTGGCACGACTAGAGTTGAAGAAAGAAAATGGAATTTTAAAGTGGGTATGGTCAATCTCTATGGGAATTAATGTAGAATAGCACTAGTTTTTATACTCTGTTAGTAAACTGAAAAACTATATTGTGCATGGTTAATCTCATGAATAAATAGCTTATTGGACCTATTAAGTCACATGACTCTGTACTTTGTGCAGGTGGCAGGCTAGTTATTTACCATCAACATTGAGTTCACTTCTCTAAATAGGTGAAAGTAAAACACCAAGATTTAATGAACAAGTAAAACAATACTCTTTGGAATTTTTCACCCAACTAACAACTTAATCTCTCAAATTAGACCAAACCAAAGTATGTAAGGACAAAGTGATGCACTGTTGTTTTAGTGTTGTTTTAGACTGCACGTGATCCCAGTCCCAGACTTCAAACCAAGCAAAACAAAATATATATTTTAAGAACAAAATGATATAATTAAAAATTAAAATAAAAAGCCATTTTTGGACAACAAAATCATAATGAAGGAATGAAAGAGTTAATAATAGTTAATACTTTGAAGGATCAACTTGACGTTTTATCAATAATAGTTAATACTATTATATTCTTGTCCTTTCAATCAGCCCAAACATACATTGCAAACCAGACTACAAACAAACAAAATGACCATTGAAAAATAAGTAAATTTGTCCTGGACTTGATGTTTCAATACGCTATAAAACACACCAGCAACGGAAGGAACTAACAAACTGGCAGCAAAACAATGAGATCTCAACAGATGCATGCCAACTAGACCATGTGTGCAAATCTTTCACTTGATCAGTCACACCATTCTCATTTCTTCCCACCAAACCACCTTTTCTAGTACTCCCCATTAACTTCAAATCATTCCCTTCTTTACATTCAACCTCACTCTGAAAAAAAAAAACAAAAAATGTGCACATAAGTTCAATTTCTTGTAAAACTTCCCTTTAATGCCCCAATTCAAAAGTTAAACTTACCATATTAATTCATTTTAGTTTTTTGTCTGCATCATCAATATTGTTAGAGATATAAATACAAAAAAAAACAGTAATCAATATTACATTGAAAAGCTACCAGAAAATAGACTTCCACTCTTCACTCACAGTTTTGCACTGGGCCAAGGATCAGAAGAAAGCCCCCGGGCCAGCACTGGGCCAAGCAAAAAAGAAAGATTTGTTGTTCTGCACCCCCTTTATTCATATTTCGCACCCCCATACCACCCCCGGGCCTGGGTCAAGTCCAAGAAGAAAAAAAAAACCTTTTTTTCTCCCGCAGCCCCCGTTTCTCACTTCCACACCCCCTTTCAGCTTGGGTTTTGGCCCAATTCATTTCCAAAAGAAAAAAATAGTTTAGACACCCCAGTTTCTCATTTAGGCACCCCCACTATTTGTTTTATTTTATTACTCATTTATTTATTTGCTTTCCTTTATTTATTTTATTTTGTTCCCTTATTTATCTTATTCTATTTGTTTTTTTTATTTTATTTTTTATTATTATTTTTGTTTTGTTTTTATTGTTTTTATTCTATTTTATTTTTATTTATTTATTCTAAACATTTATTTATTTTAAAATACATATTTAATAATACATTAAAAAAAATAATAAAATATTTATATATATACAAAATTTACAAAAATATTGTAAAGGTTTAGGCACATGTGTGATCGCACGCATCGTCCTTGTGCTAAAACCTTTTCTTTTCTCAAATAATAATAATATATTTGAAAGGTTTAGGCACATGTGTGATCGCTCGCATTGTCCTTGTGCTATAAACCTTTTCTCTTTCTTTTATAAAAATACAAAATATATTTTAAAGGTCAAGCACATGTGTGATCGCTCGCATCGTCCTTGTGCTAAAAACCTTTTCTCTTTCTTGAATAAAAAATACCAAACATATGTTTTGAAGGTTAAGCACGTGTGTGATCGCTCGCATCGTCCTCGTGCTAAAAACCTCTCTCTGTCTTTTATAAAAATATCAAAAAAATACAAAAATCTTCAAAAACTAAAAACAACGCTTTCAAGCAAACAGACAATATTTCTAGCCAGAACTACGTGATCCTTGATTCTCTATCAAAAGTGGAGATACGTAGGAGCAAGGCTAGTCCTTGTCAGGTTCACTTTCCCAAAAATCCAAAATCATTTCAAAACAAATTTTCAAACAATTTCCAAACAAAATTCTCAAACAGATCAAAAGAACTACGTAACCCTGATTTCTCATTCTGAATGAGAATACGTAGGAGCAAGGTCAATCCTTGTCGGGCCCAAAAAACTAAAAAATATATTTTGTTTCTTTAGAATTTTATTTTAGGGGATAGTTAAACATTTTGAAAACCACATCATATTCGCATATTTAGTTAAAGGTACTGCCTTAGGGCAGGCGTTGTAGGGTGCTAATACCTTCCCTACACGTAACCGACTCCCGAAACCAGAATCTGGTTCTTGTAGACTATGCCTTATCCTTTTTATGGTTTTTCCGTAGTTTTCCAAAATAAACTATGGTGGCGACTCCAAATCTCTTTTCAAAACCCGTTTCTTTGGATCGTCGTCCCGTCGCGATTCCGGTTGCGACAGATGGCGACTTCACTGGGGAAGTTAGAGAGTCAAGCCATTTAATTAGATGCGCGAATTCGATGTGGTTTTGCTTTATGTTTTTCTTCCTTTCTTTTTTATCTATGTTTGATATTTTGGAATAATTGCATGTGAGTTCTTCTGCTTGTTTCTTTAGGTTTGAAATAATTGTGGGATATTGAATTCTAGAATAAATAACATGCTTATATCTGTCTGGGAGAATTTTCTGGTTGTTTTGCAGGTGGGGGTTTGGGTATGCATTGCATTCTCCCTTCACACACGCACATTATGCATATCATGAGTGGGGCCCTATACCCGGGTCTGAGTGTAACTTAGAAATAGAGGGGTTGTGTAGCGGTGCCATTTGGGACATACTTCCTGTTTGGCTATCGTGAGAACCCCAGCTAGAGTCTGTTCTCTTCATTTGTGTTTTCACATCTAGTTGATTACTCGATTGTTGTGGAGATGCTGTGAAGGGGGCCATAGCTCTAGTGACCATTGACCTTTAGGCTCAGGGAACCATCCTTGTGAGATTGCATATACTTAACCTTGAATCTTAAGTGTCGGACCTTCTCTAGGGCACAAAGGGAGATGTGTGCAATTTTCATAACCCTCATGTTTGCTTAAAAAAAAAAAAAGAAAAAAAAAATCACGCACCTTGAATATATCATCATATCTCTTTATACATTTTTTTTTTCTTCTTTCTTCTTTTTGCCTTCTTTCTTTTTAGCTCGTGCTTTTTATGGTCTTATCACACTTTGTGGATTATAGTCGAGAAATTATAAATTTGTGACTAAGCCTTTAAGATAAAATGGAAATTAACATGAGATCTGAAGTCAAGGGGGGTTCAAGTTCAGACATTTTAAAGGAAATGTTAGCCATTGAAGTAAAGGAGGGTAATATGGATGGCCTGAGAGAACTGCTGAAGAAAATGAAGACAACCCCAAAAGGATGCATTCAGGAAGGAGTATGGGAATCTGTTGAGCCTGTTAAAGGTGAAAGTTCAAACACGGCCATTACTGTTTTAGCCCAGTACTATGAATCACCACTGAGATGTTTCACTTTCTGGGATTTCCAATTGGTGCCTATGGTAGAAGAATTCGAGCAAATTTTAGATATACCTCTCAAGGGAAAAATCTCCTACAACTACCTGGGGCAGTATACCCCTATCTTGCAGCAAGTGAGAATCATAAGAGTGCATCCAATGAAGTTGGAAAGAGGATTCATGCTTAAGGGTAAAGCGAGGAACCTTCCTCAGGGTTACCTAGAGTGGCACCTGTATCGTTCGGATAAGGGGGAAGAGTGGGAAACAATTACGAATGTGCTAGCTCTTGTCCTCTATGGTGTCACGCTCTTTGCTAATATCTCGGATTTTATCGGCTATGTCACCATGAACGCATTTTGTGGGATACAAAGTTTTCTCTAAAGAATCCACTCACTATTGTCTTAACTGAAGTTTCCAAGACCCTTAGTCAAGGTTATGATCCATGTAGAAAGAAGATCTCTCGCATGAGTAAGGCCATTTTGAATGCCACATGTCACGTGGAGGAGTTGTTGCGGTGTAAACCAAAGATGAAAGAGGCAAATGAATGAGCGCAACTTTATGCGGGCTTAGAGGAGGAAAGGTTTAAATGATGTGTTTTCTGGGCAGCAAGGACCACACATCATATATCATTGCGGGAAGTACCCTAATGTACCCCTCATGGGTATTCGATATTGTACTAATCACAATGTTGTGTTAGCACAAAAGCAATCTGGGTAGCGCCCACGCCTGCATCTCTGGCCATATCGCAGATCTTAAGAGGAAGGAACCTTTGCTGAATTGCTTCATCAGGTTAGAGACACTTGGGGCAATGGTCAGAGGGAGGCTCAAGATTATGGATTATTAATGAAAGTTTTCCTTAGGAAAGGGAACGTAGAAAGGGTTAAGACAATCAAGTTGTAATTCACGTTAATTTCACCTACCCAAATTGTGAAAAATAATTTCAAAATGACGAGCAGTGGATAAAAGCAGTAGTGGCAAAACTGAAGAAGGAACGTTGGCATCGGGCTGGATCAGAGAAGAAACATAAAGAATTGATAATTCAGATGAAGAAGCATATTGTTGAGCAAGGGGGAATTGAAAGAGAAGTCTCTCATAACTAGCTTCCCTCGCCAATGAAGCCATTGAAGGTCTTCTAAAGTTATTAGCTGATGCTGAGTCTGCAATACCGATCTCTAACCCGCCCACGGGGATTGAAAATTTCCTCAGTTGTTGCAAGAATCGGATGGATGAGGCCCGAGTCAGTTGACCAAGACTTCCTATGACTCACTTTTTTGGAACTTCTGAATGATGAGCCATCCTATTGGCTTTGTTTCATGTTAATTTCCAGATTATACATTTGGCAATGTTTTCACATCTTTATAATTTCTTACTATAGTAATTGCGTTACTTTGTCTTTTCTCTTTTTCTTCTCGTTTTTATTTTCGTTTTCTTAATTTATTTCATCTAATGAAATTCAGATTTAAAAATAATAATACGGCTAAATCTCCAAAACACCCTAAGGGACACGAACCAGTGGAAAAATCATGGAGAACCAAGGAGAAGTTCAAGAGGGGATGAAAGCCGATATCCAACAGCTGAAGGGACAAATGAGTCAAATCTTAGAGGCACTGAATGCCTTACAAAGCCCTGGAGATTCGTGCGCACAACGACCACGACAAAGAGTTCCAGAGGCACAAACTTTCCCTTCCTATGGTCTTCCCCCGAATTACACTCCACCCTCAGTAGTGGACTTGGAACATCTTGACGCTCAAAAGGCCGAAGATAATGCAGTTGAAGTACAAGACGAGCCTGGGGCAACCACTTTCACAATTCCGGAGAAGACGATCCAACCAGGTATTGAGAGCATGATAATGAAAGAACAACCCGAGACGAAGTCAACATCTTATGTCGTTACACTAGCAAATTTTAAGGACGACAAGGGTAAATTAGAAATGCTCGAGAAGAGGTTGAGAGCCATAGAGGGCGAAGGAAGTTTTGAATTTGGAGATGCTAGAAAACTATGTTTAGTTCCTGATGTGGTGATACCTCCAAAGTTCAAGTTGCCAGAGTTTGTGAAATATCGGGGAACTTCTTGCCCAAAGAGCCACATAACCATGTACTGCAGAAAAATGGCAGCTTATGCCCATGATGAAAAACTTTTGATTCACTGCTTCCAAGAAAGTTTGACTGGTGTGGCTCTAACTTGGTACATGCGCTTAGAAACAACCCACATCTACTCATGGAAAGATCTGGTTGATGCATTCCTAAGGCAATATGAATATAGTAAAGATCTAACACCTGATAGAGTACAATTGCAGAACATGTTGAAGAAAGAGTCTGAATCATTCAGAGAATATGCCCAAAGGTGGAGAGAAATTGCTGCTCAAGTAGAACCGCCTCTGAGTGGCAAGGAGATGACTACCATATTTTTGAATACTCTACAACCACCATTTTATGAACACATGATAAGCAGTGTCTCCTCAAGTTTTGCTGACATAGTAGTAATTGGAGAAAGAGTTGAGAGCGGCATGAGAAATGGAAAGATTGCACTAGGTCCAAATTTGGTAGCGAATTTGAATGAGTATGGTCCTAGACATGAAGAACGAAGAGCTAATTCACATTTTACTGCCTATCCTCAAATGTCACATTCCTATGGGTCCAATCGAGCCATTCAGCGAAGAAATTACAATCGTGATGAAAAGGTCGCCAACTTTACTCCAATCCCCATGACCTATACAGAGCTACTGCCAGATCTTCTCCGCAACAACCTCATAGAGGTTTGTCCCACCAGGCCTGTACGACCTCCTTACCCAAAGAACTATGACATAAATGCCAGGTGTGATTATCATGAAGGAGCGCGTGGACATTCAACAGAGGCATGCAAGGCTCTAAAGCATAAAGTGCAATCTTTGATCGATTCAGGATGTTTAAAGTTTGAAGAAAGTCAATCTAGCACTCTGACAACGCGTGAGTTCGCCTCTACAAATGCCATGAACAAATGAAGAGGACTCTAGGACTATGTGGGAAAGCATAGGTTATTGTAAAAGGCGAAACTGATGTTGTTTTGCTCATGTTTCGAATTGTCTTGCCATGAGGGCTATGCTCATTGATATCATGTTTTCATCCATGACTTTTATGTGAACTTTCATTACGAGGTATCTCCAAGGTTTACTGGAAATCATGTCCTAATAGGGTGTCGCGGAGAGAACGAAAGCCGCAAAGAACAAATTCAAAAAAAAAAAACAAAAAAATGAAGGCAATCTTGAGTCACTCGTCTTTCTTATCGTCAAACTCTTGTTTTTCGAAAATAGCAAAAAAAGGAATAAAAAATGATAATCGAAAACAAAAGTTGCAGTGTCAGATTATTCCGAGGTCAAATGTTGAATAAAAAATAACAATTTGACGTTTTTTTTCGAGACGTTTGTGCGCATGTTGCTTGAAAACCTTCACCATTTACCTTTTCCAAAATAAAGGATTTTCCCCAACAAACACTATCACTGCCCTCACTAACAAAGTGAACCTTTACACTGGGGCAGATTGGTTTGACCAAAATTACTCTCGCTTGTGCTAGTTGGGTGATCCCTGAATCCATTGAGACAAACAAAAGAACTTCCAAAAAGAAAATAAGCCCACTAGATTGAAAACCCGAAGGGGCAGTCTAGAAAGGAAAAAAGAACTCATGTTGAGGTCATCTAGTCGTAGAATTAATCTTTTGAAAATAAAGCAATCAGAATTTGAAATGATGTGTGGCCATCTTTCTTTATCTAAAAAGCAAAAAATATATATCCATTGTCACCCTGTTTGAGCCAAAAATAAACTCTTTTTCAAAATTATCCCCAAGCAAGGGTTGTCATCAGGTAGGAGTCAACTCATGATGCAAATGAAGAACACTCAATGATTAAACGAAGAAATTTCATCAAGAAGAGTGAACAAAGAAAAAACAAAAAGAACAAAAAATCACAAAGTGATGATGAAAAAATGAAAAATGGAGATTCAAGAAAAACATAGTGCTCAAAAGATCAAATAGTTGACACAATGTCAGATGATAACCCTTGTTTCAAAAAAAATAATAATAACCGACAAGCATTCATTTGAGCCTTTATATCTTTTTTTCAATACCTTTAGCCTTTAGCCACATTACAAGCCTAATAAAGTCCACACAGATTGAATAATGTTTGCTCAAATTTTCATAAAGCTTAATTTTGCGATAAGAAGAAATGACTTGCAATGTGTCCAAAAAACAAAAACAAAAAAATTTGAAAATGAAAAAAAAGAGAAAAAAAACTAATGTCTCAAGAAGAGGGGATCTCCCTGCCAACTGGTTAGAAGCGTACAAAAGAAAATCAAACCAATTTGCGCCATCCTTTTAGCTGATCCTTTCATGCCCACTACCTCTCCCAAACGAACCCCATGCCAAAAACAAAAAAAACAACAACAAAAATTGGGGCAACTTGGTGGATCTCACCGCACGCCTTTTCCTTGAAATTCATTAGCCCGTAATCCCAAGACTGGGGCAGCTTTGCAGATCTTACTTGAATTTTCCACCTGAGTTATCATGGATTCGTCACCATACTCATTACACCAAATCGGGGCAACTATTTAGATACCTCATGTTTGGCACTCTTCTCCTTTAAGGAGCATATGAGGTGACATGCCCACATGGCTATCCCATTCTCTTCCAAACCATTCTAAACAACTCTCATCCTTCACTCGCCAGTAATCTCAAACATGTGTGCACTAAAGTCTTGAAAGAAAAAGTCAAAAATGTAATAATCTCAAAGTTAGATCTCGGACGTATGACATTCCTCACTTTTAGAAGCATTGAAAATAATGACCAGTTTGATGATTGCAAGTAAGACGTTTGACTCAAGCGAAAAAAACACACAAAACAAAACAAATGTTTTCATATGTGGCGTCAATCCACTCAAAAAGAAAGTCTTTCTGATCGAAACCATCTTCATTCATATGAATGGTTATCGAATCCTTCAAAAACACAAAAAATAACATTCAGATTTTCTCTTTCAAGTCATATTGTTTCATTTCGATCACGTTTTTTCTCTCATTATAGGGTCTTGACATCCTGATCCTGCATCAAGATTTTAATACTTTGTAATGAAAGGTTTCAACACCTTGATGTCTTTTCAAAAATCAATTCCTGTCAAAATTACAAAACATTTCACAAATTACAAGTTTCAAGAATTTCAAAATTTGAAAGCCCAGTTTCCACACTGGCCCCCAAGCCCAGTTTCAACACTGGCCCCAAAGCCCAGTTTCAACACTGGCCCCCAAAGCCCAGTTTCAACACTGGCCCCCAAGCCCAGTTTCTACACTGGCCTCAAAGCCCAGTTTCCATACTGGCCTCCAAACCCCAGTTTCACACTGGCCCCCAAGCCCAGCTCGCCTGGCCCCCAAAGCCCAGTTTCTACACTGGCCCCACAAAGCCCAGTTTCACACTGGCCCCCAAGCCCAATTTTCACATTGGCCCCCAAAGCCCAGTTTCTACACTGGCCCCCAAAGTCCAGTTTCCATACTGGCCCACAAAGCCCAGCTCGCCTGGCCCCAAAGCCCAGTTTCACACTGGCCCCCAAGCCCAGCTCGCCTGGCCCCCAAAGCCTAGTTTCTACACTGGCCCCACAAAGCCCAGTTTCACACTGGCCCCCAAGCCCAATTTTCACATTGGCCCCCAAAGCCCAGTTTCTACACTGGCCCCCAAAGCCCAGTTTCCATACTGGCCCACAAAGCCCAGCTCGCCTGGCCCCAAAGCCCAGTTTCACACTGGCCCCCAAGCCCAGCTCGCCTGGCCCCCAAAGCCCAGTTTCCACACTGGCCCACAAAGCCCAGTTTCTACACTGGCCCCCAAGCCCAGTTTTACCTGGCCCACAAAGCCCAATTTTCACATTGGCCCCACAAAGCCCAGCTCGCCTGGCCCCCAAAGCCCAGTTTCTACACTGGCCCACAAAGCCCAGTTTCTACACTGGCCCCCAAAAGCCCAGTTTCAACACTGGCCCCCAAGCCCAGTTTTCAGACTGGCCCCTAAAGCCCAGTTTCTATACTGACCCCAAAGCCCAGTTTCAACAGTGGCCCCCAAAGCCCAATTTCCACACTGGCCCCAAAGCCCAGTTTCTACACTGGCCCACAAAGCCCAGTTTCCACACTGGCCCCAAAGCCCAGTTTACCTGGCATTCTACGCTCAAGTATTTCTTTTCGTTTCTGTCCTCTGCTAGGAAATAGTCGAATTCTTCTATAATCTCACCTTTTTCTTGAATTTGCTTTGTACTAATCCTCTTTCTTTTCGCCTCCTTTGGAACCCAGACGAAATCAGTGTTTCTATCTTTACTTAGTTTTTACTTTGATAATATGGAAATTTTAAATTTTCATATTATCTAGTAATATCTAAGTAAAGAAGGGCAGCTGTCAACACCCAATTTCGTCCGGGTGACTAAATAATATGTTTCTTACTTTTTGCTTTGTTTTATTTTATCTCATTTTTATATCTTTTCATCATTTTGTTTCATTTTATACTATTTAATTTTAATTTAATTTTATTTTGTTTTATTTAATTTAATTTAATTTTATTTTTATTTTA
This sequence comes from Vigna umbellata, assembly GCF_029865625.1. NCBI lineage: Eukaryota > Viridiplantae > Streptophyta > Magnoliopsida > Fabales > Fabaceae > Vigna > Vigna umbellata. The sequence goes on along the minus strand of NC_142165.1, from coordinate 27,873,804 downwards.
CATTTTTATTATTTAGAGTTATTTCGTTTTATTATTTTTATGTTAGTTTCTTTTTGTTGTTTAAGTTTTATTTTATATATATATTTATATATGTTTTCTTTAGTTAAACGTTAAAAAAACAAAAAATCTAAGAAAAAAAAAAGAAACAAGAAATGAAAAAGGTCAACTTTCTCTGCTTGCTTTTTTTCACGCCATCTCCCATTCTGGTGAAATCTTATGCTCGCCATGCATGCTGCACCTGCACTGTCTTAGGTGAGCAGAACAGAGTCTGTGGCAGGAAGCAAAGCCAGACTTTTGACTCTGAGGGCTCAGAAGCACGAAGAAGGGAGAGGGGAATCTCAACTATTCTGACCTTCAAAAACCAGCCTCTATCTGTCCAGCTTCGGGGGATTAGGGGAACCGAGAGAAAACACAAGATCGGGGAGATAGGAGGAAGGAGTATAATCGGAGGGAGTAGAAGGAAGAGAAATTGGATCAGAGGAGGAGAGACACGAGGAACTACAAGGGGAAAACGTAAAAGGTAAGTCCTCATCCTTCAAGCTTCGCTGGTCACTAGCGTAAATGTTACAATCTTGGGATCATAGTATTGTTATTGGCTTGCATTTGATTTGATGATGCTTGGTTTGGTTTGTCTGATGGTGTTTGAATTAAACATGAAATTATATTGAGAGGTTACTTTGCCTGTTACGTCTGGTCTGGTTCTGTTACCCTTGTTTTCTTGTTTTCCATTCATCCATCACCAACGTAGATTCTTTGGCCAGCTTCGAACCCACCATTTCCCCATCACGAATAACTCCATCACTAACACCACTCCAACACCATAGACATGGCTTTGCTGTATCCCATCACCTGAAAACCAGAAAACCAGAGAATCAATTGCGGCAACCACATTCAGATAATAAGTCTCTTTGCCTCCATTCACTCGTCGGATACCCCTTTCACCACCCATCTTCACCCTTACACCTCACGGCCAATATCACTGTCTTCATCCTTATGCTCCATTCTCTGTCACCCAATCTTCAAACATCATCCATCCCCTAGTACAACATCTCCAACACCCATCATCCTCACCCCATTGAACTTAACAGAAGACAACTCCCTCTATCACGCACATCACCGGAAACCTGCCATTCCCCAACCTATATCTTCATTTTCCTAGTCTTTTCCCACGGTAACAACAGAGACTCCAACCTTCGTCTCCCTCCCTCGCAAGTCACAGAGAGAACCGTGTTTATCACAGGGAACACCCCTTCAGATGCACTTGGAAAATTTGAGAGACCCATTGCAGAGGATCAGAATCAGACACTGATCACAGCACAACATACATACACAAAACAAAACCAAAACGCGGAAACAGAAAATAGACAAAGAAGAAAATGAGACGTCGAGGTGGTGACCGGAGGCAACCCTGGCGACAACCGGTGATGTTAGCGGGAGCCCTGGCCGGCGCGGTGGCCGAACTCGCCCAAGAGGCGATTCACGAAGGAAAAGACGAACCCAGCGCGGTGGCTGACGGTGGCTCCGGTGATGGATGGTGGTGAGCGGGAATGCTTGCGCCGTTCAGCCGTGACTCGCAGTGGGCGGTTTCGATGGAGGCCGCGGCCTGTGTGCATAAGCTGGCGGAGGCGAACCCCTCCCCCCGGGTTGCCATTTTCGAAGGGAAACGAAAGAGAGGGAAGGCGGTGGCGCCACGGTCGACAGTGGTTCAAGTGGCGTTTGGGGTCATCGCCGACGTCGAGACTGGTAGAGGCTGGTGGCGCGGTGGCCGTTTGGGCGGAGGTGAGCGCCTCTGGTTTCTTGCTCAGAGAAGAGACCTTGGGTCTCATGTGCTTCAGAGTTGAATATGAAAATGGGGAGGAAGAAGGGAAACCCCCAGGGAATTCTAGGTCAGGGATCAGAAGAAAGCCCCCGGGCCAGCACTGGGCCAAGCAAAAAAGAAAGATTTGTTGTTCTGCACCCCCTTTATTCATATTTCGCACCCCCATACCACCCCCGGGCCAGTGCTGGGTCAAGTCCAAGAAGAAAAAAAAAACCTTTTTTTCTCCCGCAGCCCCCGTTTCTCACTTCCACACCCCCTTTCAGCTTGGGTTTTGGCCCAATTCATTTCCAAAAGAAAAAAATAGTTTAGACACCCCAGTTTCTCATTTAGGCACCCCCACTATTTGTTTTATTTTATTACTCATTTATTTATTTGCTTTCCTTTATTTATTTTATTTTGTTCCCTTATTTATCTTATTCTATTTGTTTTTTTTATTTTATTTATTATTATTATTTTTGTTTTGTTTTTATTGTTTTTATTCTATTTTATTTTTATTTATTTATTCTAAACATTTATTTATTTTAAAATACATATTTAATAATACATTAAAAAAAATAATAAAATATTTATATATATACAAAATTTACAAAAATATTGTAAAGGTTTAGGCACATGTGTGATCGCACGCATCGTCCTTGTGCTAAAACCTTTTCTTTTCTCAAATAATAATAATATATTTGAAAGGTTTAGGCACATGTGTGATCGCTCGCATTGTCCTTGTGCTATAAACCTTTTCTCTTTCTTTTATAAAAATACAAAATATATTTTAAAGGTCAAGCACATGTGTGATCGCTCGCATCGTCCTTGTGCTAAAAACCTTTTCTCTTTCTTGAATAAAAAATACCAAACATATGTTTTGAAGGTTAAGCACGTGTGTGATCGCTCGCATCGTCCTCGTGCTAAAAACCTCTCTCTGTCTTTTATAAAAATATCAAAAAAATACAAAAATCTTCAAAAACTAAAAACAACGCTTTCAAGCAAACAGACAATATTTCTAGCCAGAACTACGTGATCCTTGATTCTCTATCAAAAGTGGAGATACGTAGGAGCAAGGCTAGTCCTTGTCAGGTTCACTTTCCCAAAAATCCAAAATCATTTCAAAACAAATTTTCAAACAATTTCCAAACAAAATTCTCAAACAGATCAAAAGAACTACGTAACCCTGATTTCTCATTCTGAATGAGAATACGTAGGAGCAAGGTCAATCCTTGTCGGGCCCAAAAAACTAAAAAATATATTTTGTTTCTTTAGAATTTTATTTTAGGGGATAGTTAAACATTTTGAAAACCACATCATATTCGCATATTTAGTTAAAGGTACTGCCTTAGGGCAGGCGTTGTAGGGTGCTAATACCTTCCCTACACGTAACCGACTCCCGAAACCAGAATCTGGTTCTTGTAGACTATGCCTTATCCTTTTTATGGTTTTTCCGTAGTTTTCCAAAATAAACTATGGTGGCGACTCCAAGTCTCTTTTCAAAACCCGTTTCTTTGGATCGTCGTCCCGTCGCGATTCCGGTTGCGACATACGTCATAATATATCTTTGTTTTATTACAAAATTGTCACTGGTCAATGTATTATGATAGGTCCACCTATTATAATAGCGTGTCATGGAATCCTCTTTCTTCACTAGTGAACCTTGAAACCTCACTCTACCTTGCATTTCTACGTCATTTAAAATTTTCAATTTTTTTCCATATGGATCAATAAAAACGCGACAGCGTAAACGAAATTAAAAGTTTGTCAAAAAAAATAGAGTTGAAATATCATTCTCCAGTCTAAAATATGGAGTTGCTGAAACGTTAAAGATGTAGGATGAAACACTAGGTATATGTCATGGTATTTTAGGAAGATTCAAATTTTGTCATAATGGATGCATAATGATAACCCATGGATTCATAATAACTTTGTCAAAGCTGACACGATGTCACTCTTAGTTTAATATGATCTCTGCTTCTACATAATCTACATAACTGTTATGCTCATGGCTGAGATCACCCTACTTTATCTAGTATAATATTATTTCTAAACATAAAATAATTTATTTTTCACATTTTTATAATAATGTAAAACTATAATAAATTATATGAACAATTAAAAAACCATTTTTTGAATTTCTAGGAAATAATTAGATAAATAATTAAAGACAATAAAGTCAATAGTTTTTGTAGTTAAAAACATAGTAAAGAAGATTTATAATATTTAGAAATATAATTAAATATGCACTATATTGTATGCATATATTAGTTCACTTGCCAGTTCACCATAAATTACCTCTTGATTAAAACAAACAAACTTGCTCCAAAGTTTGCTATATAAACAACTCTTTCTAAGGATGTAAGAGTAGGACTACTACTTATCTTTTTAAAAGCAATGTAGCAACTTTTTCGAAAATTTGTGTATATAAAAATCCTTTTCAAGTTTTCTTTTGCACTAATTATTTTTTACGAAAAATATCTTTAATTATGTTACAAATTTTTAAACAATAAATAAAACATATTATAAATTATTTTACTGTTTACATTATGTTTTAAATTAATTATGGTTATCGTCATTTTTTTTAGTAGACAAGAGATTCAATTTTATTATATGGACATATTGGAAGGGGCAATTGTATAACGTTTAAAATTTTCTAGATTAAATATGGTTTTATTTCTTCTAAAGTTTTCTTTGTTTGACTTTAGCTTTGTAAGAGTATTGTTTGATTTTAGTTTTTTCGTCTCTATAATTTAAAAAATATATATGTTATTCTTTACGTCTTTATTTATAAGAATCCAACAAATATAAAAGAATTATAAAAAAGTTTAGTTTGGTGGGCACATTTTGTACTTTTGTTGTTTTCTGACGCCTTGGTCTCTTTTTTTAAGGGGAGAGTGTTTCTGGAAAGTTGTTTTTGGGCCTTCTTGGGCTAGTTGCATCGCTCTTAGCCCTTTTGACCCACATTGGGTGTTGATGTTTTTTTATCTTCGATATTCTTTTTGTTTTGTTGGATAAATTTAAATTTTAGAGATTTATTAATAATTTTATTTAAATTTTATTTTATTAGTTTGAGTATGGTAATATTTAGTTTAATTTTGATAGAGATAAAATGAGATAGGTAGTTTTGATTTTTCATTTATTTAGATGCAGTATTATTTTATTTTATTGATATAAGTTTAAACTCGTTTCCGTTTTTTACGGAGAATCTTTGCATTGATTTTGTACAATATGCATATGGATAACCTCCAATTTTTTCAATTAGGTTTGGGGACATAGAAGAGTATGCATAAATTTGTCTCGTCCCTCGTTCTCATACTTGCTCTAATACTCAACTTGTACCGTTTAAATTACTAAAATACCCACAATTTATTAGGTAATCATATATATATATATATATATATATATATATATATATATATATATATATTATTCTCTTAGTCTCTAATTTTATAATCTTTCTTTTTCTTTCACAGAACACTTTTTCCTATCCCTTCTAATTTTTTGCTTTGCTTTATATCCATGAAATCAACTCACTAAAAACTTTTTGGTTACCTTCTTATCATATCCTTTATGATAGCAACCTCTTAGTTAGGTTAGGCCAAAGCATTGAGAGATGTTATGGTGAGGATGAAGGTGCGGAAGCAAGGTGGTAAGAAGGATTTTAGCCCACGGTTTTGATATTTGTGATGGTGGAATGATGTTTGGATGATGCTCTTAAAAAGGTTAGGCCAACTCTGGAGGAAAGTAGTTAGAGGAAATCATATAAGATGTTTTAGCCTTGACTTTAGAGACTAATAGAATGACTCAACAATTTGGTACCATTTCATTATTAATCTCAAAAAACACTGTCTTAACCTAACTTCGAGACAAATGAAAAAATCATTTAACTCTAAATTTCAAGCTTTCAATCGCAAAACTGCTTATTTAGTTGGTAATTGCAATTAATGATCTTTTGTAATTCTGATGACTTAAGCTTTTATATAAGTTGAATCATTTTCATCAACAACAAAAAATAGAGTTTTATTTGGCAATAATAGAGTTTATCTCTTTTATTTTAGTGAGAGTGATTCTCCTAAGTTCTTGAGTGATTCAAAAATCCCTTGGCTATATCAAAGGTCCTTTGTGTCTTGTCTCCTTTGGAAAGAGTAATTATTTCCTTCCACCTTTCATATTCACCTCTTACCTTTTCTTTACTCTAATTCAAAAAACTAAATCTATCCAAATTTCTTCGTTGTTAGAATTCCAACCTAGATAAATCCATAAAACAAATCCACCCTCTGGATTCACATTAAAAGTTATGGAAGAAGATGAAGAAATACTTCCTGATGAGCCCTTAACACTTACCAAAGATGGAGGAAACTACTTAAAGAAATTAAGCATAATTAGGAAGGATGTTTTCTTCACCTTCCTTCTTTTAGTTTGTTTAGTTTTTGTATTAAATTAATTTTGGAATTATTTTTACTTGTGGTTTTAGGGATGCTTTTGGCATCTCCTTGGCTTGATAAAAAGCCCCTTTGAAGGTTAGGAGCTATGGAGATTCTTAGTCAAACACATGGCTTGCTCTTGACACCTCTTGTTTTTATGTTGCTACCTTGGTGGAGAATAAAAGTGTTCGGATGGACCAAAGGGAGATCACTTTTGAACACTTCTACCTTGCTAAGGACACTTGTTTGGTAGAGTGGAGCTTTGGATAAAGGCCCCACACCTTGGGATTGACCTACAAGTCAAGAGAGGTCATCTTTGACCTTCTAGAAGGTAAGAGGACGTCCTATTTACTCTCCAAGCCAATGGGAGTTGTCCTATAGGTTGCCTTAATTTCTAGAAACATGTTTTTATTTGGTTTAAACCCTTTAACTGTCCCTATTTATGTGGGGTTTTCCCATTTTGATTCCCTTCTTATTAGAATCCACAATTGAGTCCTTAAAAGTATTAATTTGAATCAATTGAGCCTTTGCCGTTAAATTTACTTAACGGGGTTAAGTTTGTGCACAAGTGGAAGGTTGATGTGTCTATTTTTTAAGACGTGGCATGGTGAGACCTGAAATTTGGTAAAATGTAATAATTTAATATTTATGTGGGTAAATGAAGAAAAATTATCTTCCCGAACAGTAGAAACCATTTTCAATAGAGAAAAATCCACCAGGGGAGCTATTTTGCCTGAAGAGATTAGAGCAATTCCTGGCACCAATTTTAGATTGAAGAGGATTCTCAAAGGCCATGGAGTTCACAACATCAAAAGAGCCATCAAAAGCATTGTCAGAAGCACTGGAAGAACCATTTAACATTCAGATCAAATTGATCCGCCCATAAATTCTCTATCCTAAACAAACCCAGCAACCACATTTAACATTCAAATCAAAGCCCACAGAATTGTTCTTCTTCAAGACATTCTCAACAAAAACAATTAAATTTTTTCTTCTAATCTGTATTTTAATCCACTCAGATTGGTTCCAAATCTCCTACCATACCTATTATCCTTCTTTGTTTTAATTTTCTCTAACTAATGCTAATTTTAAAAAAGATACCCTCTTTAACGTGAATCGATTGAAAAATTGGAACCAAAAGTGAACGAAAAATGATACCTTGGAGTTGAAGGGCATTAAGGTAGAGGATAAAGATGTCAGTTTCAGTGTTGTAGTGACCGAGAAATGATAAGAATGGATATTGATTTTGTTGTTGGATTGTTGTTGGATTGTTGATGATGAGAACCACCATAAGAATATTTATTTTGTTGTTGTGGTGGTGGTCCTTGTGGTAGTTTTTGGGACTAGAAAGACCAGAAAATCTTGAAAAGCAATAAAGGGCATACATCAGATTTTGCAGATCAAATCCAAAGTTGAGGTCTTTGAACTCCTTGAGTCTGACCTGAACTGAAAAGTACAAACACGAACAAAGATGAGAAGAGGAAGAAAGTAAAGAGGTGTGAGGGTAGAAAACGAAGATTATTATTTTGTCTTTGGATCTAACTTTGCCTTTGTCTTTGGATTAACTCTTGTCGTTGACCATTAAACTCCTTCAACATTGAGGCGCGACGAGATGGTGGATGCGTGAAGAAGATGACGATGCAGCGAAGGCGCTACTGGCTTTACGGCGGCGGCACTAGGGAAATTAGGTTTGTGCTGTTGGAAAAGATGACTCTCACATAGTATGAGTGATGTGCCAAAAACTGGCCACGTCAACGTTCTAACCTGTGCACAAACTTAACCCCTTTAAATAAATTTATCGGCAAGGACTCCACTGATTCAAATTAGCACTTTTAAGAACTCAATTGGGGATTCTAATAAGAAGGGGATCAACATGGGAAAAATCCACATAAATAGGGACTACTAAAGTGTTTAAACCTTTTGTAATTGCTTAGAGGTCCCTGTCCATGCCTATATAAGGGTTGAATTTTGAGAGTAAAGTTACAATAGCCAAATTTTAGTGTCTTTCTTTTTTAGAATGTGCTTCTCCCTAGTCTTATCCTGAATCTTGGTTCAAGTGGCGACAACTACAACTCATCTTGGTTGGACCATTCTCTATGTGTCGTGACACCCTCTTCATTTTCTTTCTCTTCGTTTTTTCATTCATCTTTGCTTCTTTATTTCAAGTTCTTTATGTTCTTATGTTCTTTTATCCTTTTGTCCCTTATATTATGTTTATTATTTTGTGTTCATTTCATTCTCTTAATTGAATCCATTTCCACTTCTCTTCTTTGACCTCTTATAGCCAAACCTTCACAATTAGACAACTTTTTTTATCTTAATGTGTAGTGGAGATTTTCTTAGAGTTTTCTTAAGCAACATTAACACAAACACCTTGCACTTACTAAAAATATAAGATGAATCACAAGATTTGGTAATGAGAGCTTTGGTTGATTGAGGTGTTTATCTTGTTTTTGTTGCCTAATTGTGTTCGTGTGTAGTTATCCCTTGTGGACCCTTTGTGCTTGTATTTTGGTTCCTTTGGCTAAGCACAATTTGACCAGCTAGGGCCCAGCTGTGAGTGGTCATTTTGCTGCTATTTTGGCACTGGTTTGGTGGCTGGACAGTAAGGTTTGCTTGCTGTTTTTGACTGTTATATAACTGATGTTTTATGCTGCTATTTTTGGGTTGCTGTTTGGTGCAGGTTTAAGGACTGGACAGTGAGGCTTACTTGTTTTCACATGCTTTACTTACTAAAAAGTTGATTGATAATATGGCTTTGAATGCTTAGTCATAGAGCTTCAAAATCTTGAGTTAATTTGCATGATAGCTACATGTTTATCTTTGTCTATGTCATGCTGAGTCTTTAAATGCGCCTAATTTTGCTTGAGTCATATCTCTCACATGCTAATTTGTTGTTTTCTTTTCCTTGTTTCCAAATACTTGGCATATTTGATAAAATTCTTAGCTAAGTTACATATATCTTGAATTGATTTGTTGAACCTAAACATTGGAGCTAAGAATTAATAAGCATCTAGCAACTAACAAACAGTCTCAATTCAATTCTAGAATCAAATTTGAAACTCATTTTGATGCCTAAATGTCACTTAGCCAAGACCTATAAAACAAATTTGGAGAAATAGTTTGCCAAATGCTCGTTATTTTGATTCCAGAATTGAAAGATCTAAGTGTAATTGATGAGGATGGCAAATTAGTTTCATCATTGTAAGTTCCTAATCTTCTTTGTATGTGTAGTGAACTTACATTATTACTGCATTATATTTTCAAATAAGATTTTAGTGTCCTTGATTATTTTGCTAACTATTAATATAATCGAAACATTATTGCACACTGCGGTTGGTCGTACAAAATATTCCTAAAACCATTTACAACTTCCCATGTAGTTTTCGAGTCCAACAAATTCGGGAAAAAAAAAACAAAGGGTATCCTACAAATTGTGAAGAGAAGGTAAGGAAGTGAGGGATGAAGAGCCTCATGCAATTATCTTGGCAGACCTAGCATAAAGACTGTCCACGACTTTCCCAATAATAAAAAAGGTTTGCAAGGTTGAAAGGTAGAAGGCAGCTGTTTTACGATTATCAAATATCACAAGGCATCCAGATTGATCCAATTTCCCAGCCAACTTCCTGTCCAAAATCATCTGAGACAACTTTCGTTCCACATGATGAACAGGAAGTCCAATTAGTTCAGAAACGTGTGCAATCTCAACCCTTGAGAAAGGTTCGATCAATCTGCGAAGGTTGCGTTCCAGAAGATTACCATGCAGGAATGAAAGGTGTCTGTGGACAAATGGGTCTTCCTCCAACTCAGGCTTGTACCTTTCAAAAACGATTTTGAATGATTGCAGAGATAGCCTGCAAACAGCATCAGCTGCTTGTGTCAAGACAGCCAAGACGGGGGGTACAGGAAAACCAATCGTGAAAAATACTCTTGATAAAATTCCGGGCACAAGATGACCTTGACCCACCATGATCTTACACAACAGCCAGTATTTCAGGCTAAGTACCTCCCTGGGGTCGACCTCTTTAATAGAACAGAAACACACAAAAGCTTCACCGAAATAATGGTGTGCAGTTTTGTAATCCTTGTCCTCGGCACGAAGAATCCCATTCTGTAATTCCATGGCACCTTGTAGATCTTGAGGAACACGAACAGCACTATTTGCAGCTGTCCTTGCAGCTGTTAGGGCGGCGTTTGCCTTTCGAAGGCATCCCAAGGAAACGTGTAGCTTGCTTTCAAGCAAGTGTATTTCTACAAGTAGAAGCTTGTTGTCTATTCTTCTAACCTCTTTGATCAGGCCATTGAGGAGAGCCAAAGCTTCCCAATACTCCTTATTTTCCACAAGTAGTGCAGCAAGTCTTGCCTCAAGTCGCTGCCTCAGAAGGCTACGCCTTTCAGCACGAGCCCATTGCACCATTTCTTTACAGATTATAATTTGTAGATCAGAACTTCCTGGTATTACACCAACAGAATCAATTACTCTCCTCATAACTTTTGCCGTTTGTGCCGTTGGAATCAAGGAAAAGAAGAACCTCAAATGAGTAAGAAGGCTGCATAGATCCACTGCCCTATTCTTTTCCATGAACTGCTCAGTGAGGTTTACGATGGCCAGCTCTTTGATGCTCAAAGTAAACGAGGAAGAAGAAGGATCATGAAGTACCCCACAAAGAATGGATACTTTTTTAGATGGGTCTTGGGTTTCCTCTGCCAGAAGCATTGTTCCACCTGTGGCAGGAAGATAAGAATCCATGATTGCTGCTTAGTTCTGCAAAGAGAAACATATTTGGTAAAAAGGATAAAAACCTGAAAGCTAACGACCTTTGCACCAGTATAGATTCTTGAGTGAAAATTATTATGACACAAATTCAGATGTTCCACCGCTCCCCAAAAGTAACAAGTCTTTACCACTTAAAACTAAATTATACAGAATTTACAAAAACGACAGGGTGTAAGGTAAAATGAAGCAGATCATTTGCCATATTTTAGATGAAAAACATATCATAAATTACTAACATTACAATGTAAATCAAATATTATTTCAAGGTGCAAATTTGGATGCCAAGTTTTAATTAGCAGTAAATGCTGACGCAGAGAACAACAAATGAGTAGTGGATTTCCTCCGTAAAGTTCCCTTACAAGGAAAGCTATTTACAAAATAAGTAATATATATATATATATATATATATATATATATATATAAACACACACAATAAAACACATACATCACTCAATAAAATGCATAAACTTGATGAATTAGATCCTTTCAAGTCAATATTCATTTGACCGTACAAAAACTGAAAGGAAAACCAAATGTCGTTGGTCCATGTGGAACTGAAGTCGAATTCCTTAACCAAGAACTCAATTTACTCGTTGATGAAAAACATGATTGAGACTGAGAAGAAGATATCCCACTAAAGTGACGCAGAAAGACCTCTCACCACAAAATCAATCATACCAAAGAAAGTACATAGTTACCCAAAAGAAACTAAAAAGACAAATTGCAAAGAAGGCATTCAGGTTTGCTAGTGCAATCTAAAGTTCTAAAGATTTGTTTCATTTCTGAGTCGCGGTCACACATTTGTTCGAGAGGAAACTAAAACCATTTGAATTATGAATGTAATATTTGGGTATAGCGATTGTTAGAAGTATGGCATGTGATGGCAAAAGTTGGTTGGATTATTACGAGCGGAAACAAAAAGGGAAACGAAATGAACCCAAAGAAAGCAAAAGAATTAGGTGTGACAGAAACATACTCCGAATTGAAGGAGAAAGACTCCTTATCGATGATGATCCAAACCGTAAGGTTTCCGTGCTGAGACGCGGAGAGCGGAGAAAAGAATATTGGGGTTACTTGTTGCTCAATCTTTCCGAAAAACTGTCAATGATATTTCATATATTTTTACACATTTAGAAATTTAAAAACTTTAAAGTCAGCAATTTCTCGTGTTTGAACGCATAAAAAGAGTTATACTTGGAGAAAGACTTCTTCATAAATGGTCACTTCAAAAAAACATGTTAAATGTGTGTATTTTTTTTTTTCTCGTGGTAAAACATAAACGAGAGAATTTTATTATAATTCATAAAAATATATTTATGAAAAATAGCTATAAAATATATAATTTTATCATATCTAATTTTTTTTTATTGAAAATAGTTAATTAAATTTTAAAAAAAAGTTATAAAAGCATAAAATAATAAAATTTGAAATGTTTTATTGGAAGTAATTGAATTTTAAAAAAAATATTTATAGAACTTAGAGATCAAATAAAATAAAATTGGAAGAATTGATGTACATCAAAATAGTTATTATGAACTGTTATAAAAATAAATTCTCCCTTATAACATTTATTATAAATAAAATGCTTAAAAAATAGACTTTAACTTCCTGCAAATATGTTATAGGTATCATTCTCTCCAATTTTAGGGTCTTTTTATATCAAATAAAGAATAGAAATATTAATTAAAATAATTTACGAAATGGAGTAATTTCAAATTAAAATAATTAAATTTTAGATCCTGTTAAATTATGTTGGTAAAAGTGATTTCAAAATAAATAAATGGTTTAATTGCTTCCTTTGTCCCCAGTTTGGTTGAATTGTGTCAAATTCATCCTCATTTTTAAAAAAGTTTCATTGTCATCCTCACGTGGTGTAAAAGTTTCATTGTCGTCCTCACGTGGTGTAAAAGTGTCAATTGAATCCAAACATAGAAAAAATTTGTGTCAAAGTAGTCATTTTTCCTATATATCTGTGTCTTCCTTTCATACAATCAAGTACAGATATTCATTTTACCTTATCCAATTTAAGGCTTTTCATAGCTCCAGAGAAGTGACATATGAAAGGAAGACACAGAGATATAGGAAAAATGACTACTTTGACACAAATTTTTTCTATGTTTGGATTCAATTGACACTTTTATACCACGTGAGGACGACAATGAAACTTTTTTAAAAATGAGGATGAATTTGACACAATTCAACCAAACTGGGGACAAAGGAAGCAATTAAACCTAAATAAATTTAATTAACATACTTTACAATCGGACCATATAATGTGTCATTATTTATTCTTGTACATACCTAAATAAGAATAAAAAGATATTTTTATGGACGGAAACATATTATTTAGAGAAAATATTTTAAGTGTTAATTTAAAGGCTTATAAAACTGAATTAAACAATCATTTTAGGGACTACGAAGCAATACTTATAATAAAGATTGGTTCATTTCAATAGGCGTAAATTAATTTATTATTAATTTTGATTAAAATAAATTTAGAATAGTTTTTATAAGAGTATAAAATATTATCCGTGGAATGAATTAGATGGACTCAAGTTTGGGTGTACTTTTTAGAACCGAGTCTAATGGTTAACTTAAAGTAAATAAGAGTAATTACATATTGCATGATGATTTTGGTTTCTAACTCGTGGAGCTAAGATTTAAATCTAAATTTAATAAAATGGATTAAATTTATATTCTAATTCATCTTAATTAATTAATTAGATCTCAATTTTTTTCAATCAAACTTAAATTGTATTAATTTAGATATTGACTTCATTTTGGCAATTATAAATTAAATAAAGTGAGATTGATTTAATATATTTAACTATTGGACCTAATATATATAGATTAGGTTGACTCGACTTATGTTAGCTTTTGGCTTGGACGAACTTAGGGTGACTTTTGATTGGAACTACTTTAGGCCGATCTTCAATAAGAATTGACTTGGATGACCTTTGTTTAAGGTGAACTTGATAAAAGTTTAGCAGAGTTATTTGATTGACCTTCGACTAGGTTAACTCAATTGACTTTTGATCGCCTAACTAGGTAAACCTTTGGTGTGACCTTCAATTAGGATCGACTAAGCTTGACCTTTTGTTAGTGACAACTTGGCTTGACCTTCAACTAGAACAGACTCAACTCGACCTTCATTTAGGGCCAACTCAATTTGACCTTCAATTAGGATCAACTTCGCTCAATCTTCAATAGAGGTCAATTCGACACAACCTTCGATCGAGCCCAAATCGGGTCGACCTTCAATCAAGGCCAACTTGGGTCGACCTTCGATTAAGGGTGACTAGGGCCAACTCGGCCTAACCTCCAGTTAGGGCTAAGTCAGGCTTACTCTCAATAGGGAACAATTCAAGTAACCATCAACCAACCATTGGTCAAGGCGGACTCAGTCGCCCTTCAAATGGGCCTACTCACCAAACTTTTTCCAGGCATGACACAATTGATTGGTCGACTTACAATGATCGATCCGGTCGACCTTCATCTAAACCATCTCAATTGACCTTCAACCTTGACCTACTAGGGTCAAACTTTGGTTGTGGTTGACTAGGGTCGACCTTTGGTTGGGGATGACTCGGCTCGACCTTTGACAATGACTGACTTGGCTTGACCATCCGACAGGCTAACTCGAGTCAACCTTTAGTAGAGGCTGACTTGACTTAACCTTTGGTTGAAGTTGACTCCAACCCAACCTTCGATCAAGCCTAACTTAAGCTTACCTACGACCAAGGCCATTCAAGCCAACCTTTAATCGACGCCGATTTTGGTCGACCTTTGTCAAGGATTAACTTAAGGGACCTTTGGCCAACGATGGTCGAGGTTGATTTCGTTTAACTTCAAATGTGCTAACTCCACAATCTTTAGTCAACAGACTGAGTCGAACTTCAATTAGGCCTACAAGGTTGACATTAGGTTATTGTCGGCTCTAGACGATCTTTAGTTGGGAACAACTCGACTTGACCTTCTAACAAACTTAACTCTGCTTGACCTTCGGTTGAGGCTGAGTAAATCAACCTTCGGCCAAGCCCGACTTGGTGGATCGTCGGTCGGGGCCAATCGATCAAAGGTAAAGGAAACTTTATTTGAAGAGCTTGAGAAGTACTATTTGGAAGCTTGAGAGTTATGATTATTCCTAGGAAATACCTTACATGTGTGATGTATGAAGGTAATATGAAGTGATCCTAAGTTTCTATAGGTTTATATGTGTGGGATTGGAGGATTATGAACACTCCAAATTGTTAATTCAAGATTATCTAGAGAGACTAGACCATCTAGCAACCCAAAGATTCAAAGTTTAACAATAAGCATTAAACGAAAATATCCTTTCAGGAAGAGAAGTGTCTACTTAACTTATAACATCTAAGCACTTAATCAAGTCAAATGAAAACCTAAGACTTTATATAGGAAGCTATGCAAATCGTCAAAATGTCAATACAAAGTCTTCTCAAAGTAAGAACATACACAATAATGTTTCTATGAAATCTATATCGTCTAGCACATTATTTCTTTGAATATGCACAAAATAGTAGAATATGTTCTCAAGGTCTCAAATTGAAATATTTTTATTAAGAATCATAACTACACTAAAACTTAAACATCTTACAACAAAAAGGAATGTTAAAAGTGAAAATATTTCATAAAGAACATCGTTTAATAAAAAACGCGCTAAAATATACATCTAAAGCAACTTTCATAAGAGTCTAATTCTTATGTCATCTACTGTCAAAAACATTGTACATCGTCTAACCTTTCTTGAGTGATATACTTGAACAACACATTAATTACTGACAAGACGCATGACAGAATATCTATAAACAAACAATATAAATTAACGGCTATAAACCACGGTAAAGTACTATTTTGCTTATAAACCTTCTTATTATCTGTGCATAACAAGAATACACAATTCACTAATTAAAACATTTTCAATATAGTAAAAATATAATTATTAATGTAATTTCATTTTTAATTAAGTGATTAATAGTTAAACTGTAATTAATAATGTTTCAAACTATTACTTTAAATTTAGAAGAATTTTATTCTTTCCAATAATTTTTTAAATATTTTGAATTTTTTTTTATTTAATTTTATTATCATAAATAATTATAATGTAATATGATTCATTTCTCTATATTTTTTTATACCATATCATCATCATTAATAATAATTTTATATTAAAATTATTAAAATTCTCCATTTTATTAGTTAATCTGTTATTTAGAAAGCGAAAAATAGATATAAAAGTATTTGTTTTTCTTATTTATTTTTATTTTCATTAATTCCTAAAAAGTTGAAGAAAAAGAAAAAAATAGCTACAATTTGGTTATTGAGTAAAAAGCGAAAATTCAGCTCTTGATTATCAATTCTGCCTTTAAATAGTGTTCATCTTTTTTTTTTCTTTAATATAGATTTGGTTTGAATTTACTGTGGTAATATATTTAAGAAATGATATTTGGAGAAAGAAAATTCAAAAAGTGTTTGCTAAAAATAAATTTCTTAGCTTCTGGTACGTACTTCAGTTTGAACCAAAGAGGATCTCGTTTAAATCTTTTTTCAGAAAGAGTAACAACCATGCCAGCCTTGTAAGTTACGTGGGGCCATAAAATAAAATTCCTTCCGTAACAGTGGAGGCACATAGAAACGGTGGTAATGATATCAGCAGTTATTAAAAAAGTGGGCTTTGGCTGTTCAAATTGGTCATTGTTGGTGTCATTGTCCGTGTTGCTTCTGTCTTCACTCCTCCATCTCCTTGAAATCGAAACAAAATGAAATGGGATATGCAGATGGAAGAAATCGAAGCCATTCTCGAAAAAATTTGGGACCTTCACGACAAGCTCAGCGACGCAATTCACTTGGTTTCCAGATCCCACTTTCTCACTTCCCTCAAAACCCTCAAAAACTCTTCGCCGCTTCCCAATTCCACCGCTAACCCCGCTGCTGACACCTCGGGTTTCGTCTTCGTTAAGGACTCCGCCGCCGACGACGACTCCGCCGTTCGTGAAGCCAAGAGTCTCAACGCTATACGGACCGCACTCGAGAACCTCGAAGACCAGCTCGAGTTCTTTCATGTGAGCTTTTTTTCCTTTTTATCTCTCTCTCTCTCTCTTTTATATTTATTTATTTATTTCGCTTTGTTTTTGTTTCGTTTTGTTATAATTTCTCTGCTGTTTCGGCTTGAAATTGGATGTTAATTCATTTCTGGGTTGTTGTCATTTGCTTGCCGCGTATTTTTGCTCAAGACTGGGCGTTGTTACCAAGTAAGGGTGGTTCTTTTTTTTTCTTTTTTAAATCTCAAGAATTCATTAATAATGAAAATTCTAAATTGAGCACGAAATTTGCCCTAACTTAAGATGCTATTACACAATGGAAACTCAAAGGCAGAGGCAATCAGTACCACAGAGTACTATGCTAAAACAGGCTTGAGGTTTTTTTAACTTGACGAGTCTCGGATATGCTGTTGCTCGAAATACTCGGAGAATTTTACTAACTATAGTTGTTTTATCCTCTTCGACCAGGATTGTTTTCCTTGGAACATACCTAGTCTATACAAAAAATGCACAGATGCACTCTAGATTATGTGTGATTATTAATTTATTTACTTTTTGGTGTGCTAATTCAGATTTTGGTATCCAGAAGCCATTTTGGACCGTTATAGATTCAGGTAAAGATGGTAGGAGCAAAGCTCCGTAAGCCATTGTTTCCTCTATTTGCAAGCTTGATGTTAAGGGAACTGAACACTTTAGTGGTTGATAGTGACAAGATAAGTGTGGGCATGTGTTGGGGTTTTTCATCTTTTAAAATTTGAATAGATACTTGCATCAATGATCTTTGGTTAAATACCATTCATGGTATTGCGAATTAGCTTTGCTATGTTGTATCTTCTTAAAAAGTAAAGGCTTTTCTTTAATTTGCGACAGTTTTGATTTGGAAAATGTTGTTTATGTATTGTTGTATTGAGCCAGTTTAGTTTGAGTTGGACATTAGGACAAATGGATATGACTCTTAGGTGTGACTTGAGGGTAAAAGGCAAGAAGCATGTTAAGAACCAGATTTTATTATTATGGTTCCATTCAATTATTGAAAAGTGAAAAACAATAAAAATTTTGCCCTTAATGCAATTGTTTATGGACTTTGTTGTTTTTATGGTCGCAAAGATATTGTTTACGGATGTTTATCCCTTCCAAGTGTTCTGAAACTTCTATGTTCTATTTATTGGAAATCATTTTTGAAGTTAACTGAAAATCACTAGTTTTTTGTTAAGGAAGCGAACTGAAGTTATGGTTTCATTCTGTTATGTAGACGTTGTACTACATTTTGGTGATTGTGTCATATGTTAAATCTATTGTCATGGTTCCCAATCTTGACCCTTTGCTTTAAGGTTTCATCCATTGTTTGCCACATTTTTTCTGTAACTGCTTACTGCTTGTGTTTCTTCTTTCACTCCATGATTTCTCTATAATTAGCCCCTCTCGTTCTCCTTTTATGGATATTATGTTTCTCCTATCCAAGTGTTATGAAATACAAAGAATGAATTTTGAAAATCTTTTGAATTAGGTTTGTTGTGGATTTTAACTCATTTCTGTAACTTCTTACTACCTATGTTTCTTCTACACTGTTATTTCTCTATAATTTGCTGCTTTTGTTGTCCTTCTATGCACATTATATTTTTCCTATCCAAGTGTTAGGAAACATTCTTCCAAATTTTAAAATCGTTTCCAATAGGTTTGCTGTGGATTTTAATTCAAGATCACGCAAACAAACAATATTCATGAATGTCACAAAAACAAACACTACAAATAACCAAAGAATAAGAAACAAGGAGTAAAAAAAAGAGAGGACACAACAATAATAGTATCTATGAACTCTAATCTATGAACACATTTTTCTTCCTCAGAGAGTTACAAAGAAGACTTTGGAGATTAAAACTCGAATTGATACTCTTTCACACTCCTAATGCGTATTGCATGGTTGTATGTTGTTGGTTCATTTCATGCATTAAATTCTGCTGAGTAACTAAGGCTTCCATCTCGTCTTGTTTGATACTTAATTAGGGTTCATTACTAAAGTGATTCAATGCTTGTCATGCTTGTATGTTGGGAGTGTTTTATGCTAGGCCTTTTTTACTACATTCCTATCAGATCTTCCAAAATCTGAACAAAAATACCAGGGCAAACCGATTAATTTTCTAGTCCTTTTAAGAGAAGAAAGTTAATGGGCATCTTAGTAAGTGAGTCTATGCTTAACTCGATCCTATAAAATCAATTTGTAAGGTGAGGTTCACATTCTATTTATGTATTAGAACTTGGTCTTAGTTTTAGTCAATGTGGGATCTCCAATAGTTGACTGGGACTTTCAACAACACATAAAAGTGAACCACCAATATACAAACATGCAATAGGCATTGTCTTTCTGCTAGTTTTTCAAGGAACTTCAGAAGTTTTATTAATCAATTAATTACAATCTTACCTTTTTTAGTAGCATTTCTGTTTTGGCCTTATGTTGCATGATATTTTATGGGAGTCTTTAATTTGGAACTTCATTCTATATGTAGACTATTCAAACCCAGCAGCGTGTTGAAAGAGATGCTGCAATTGCACGCTTAGAACAGAGCAGAATTGTTCTTGCAATGAGGCTCACAGAACACCGTGGTAAAAAATATAAAGTCATTGAAGAAGCTCTTGCTTTTATTGGAGATGTGCATGATACAGGCTGTATTGTCGCTCCTGATATTCTTCTTTATGGACAACCAAACTGTTCGGCTGAGAATTTTGCCACCGTGAAAGCGAAGAGATCTAATATTCTTATGAACATTTTTGTCTCAAGTTTCAATTTTGTGAAGAGATCTCTTGGATTGGATCATATGGGCGGAATAGTCGGAAATGCTGCTTTGGTTGCAATTAGCATGATAGCTTTGCTTCATTTACATCAGGTAGCTAATCATGAGCAGCCATATAGGCTAGAAGATAATGTTAACAGCAACAGAACAACCGTTAGAAGAACTAAATTGGTTGGTTCTTCATCTGATGCTCATTCCAGTAATTTGGATGTATTGTTAGCTAGAGGTTAGAATTAACCTCTACCTCTGATAAAATGATGATTGGATTATGTTTTCAGAGTGTTATCTTTTTTTCTCCATTTTTGTGCTCTTGGTCCTTTATATTTTTCCTAGGTAGCAAAGTATACCTGAGACTAAGGCTAAAGTGGAGGCAAAACTTGTTGTCACTTGAGCTAAGGCTCTTTTGCGTCGTCTTGGTTTTTGATGCCACTGGAAGCTTTAAAAGTGGCATAACAGCTTGGGTTGTTTCCACCTGAAAAGTTGCAATATATATAGATCGTGTTTGCTGGATTCCTTGTTGAGGTGCAGATGCTTGAAATGTTATAGTTAGTTGGAAACCAACACAAAAAGATTCTTCTTTCTGCTAAGTAGTGTCATCTATGATAAAGTCCTGCGCAATTTTCGTCAGCTTTAGTTGAGGCAATGTGAATGCCTTATACCTTAATTTTTCTTGTTACGATCTATTTTGTGAATACTTTAATGTTGCAATGAAGGAAATATTTTCGGGTTCCTGCAAAGAAATTGATCATGCTACTGATGACAAATGGATTTGGGCTTGAATCGGTCCATTGAGTTTTAATTACATTTTTCTTGGCATTTTGTATTCATAGCAATACGAGTTAAGAGTACAATTACTCGGACTTGAAAATTAAGTACTTTTTTATATTTAATGCACAGCTTAGAACTTAAAACTTATAATTTCATGTAATACAAAAATTAGAACTAATATTTTAATTTAGTTATCTTTGTGCTTCATGCAATAATTATTATTGGACAATCTGATGCCTCTTATCATTAGCCACGTCTCCATGCAATAATTATTATTTCTGTGTGACAGTAGGTTATGAAGTTATAATTTAATTTAGAAGTATGGCATTTTATTTTAATATTGTATATGTTCTGAACCATCAATATAAACAATTAGTTGATTTTAATATTACATAAATTATTAAAATCGATACTAGAAGAATTCGATTAGCGAATCATTATGAATGCATTTTTTTTAAATATAAATGTTGATTTCTTTACGTTTAAAATTTGAGCCCAAATTATAAAAAAATTCATTTTAATCTCTTAAGTTTTATAAAGTGTGGTTTTAATCTCGAAATATATATATATATATAACTCAACTATATAAAAGTATCGTTAGCCTTTGGAGATTGAGAAGAGGATTTTGTATCCTTGTTCTGGTACTGCTTCATTCCCCCTCATGTTTAGATGGCATACTTTAATAAAAGGACCAAAATTCCCCCTCATGTTTAGATGGCATACTTTAATAAAAGGACCAAAACAATTGAATTGTTGTTCCAGACAACAAATATAAGTGTCTTATCCTATGGGGGTGTTTTATCTTTTTTTAACGATGTTATTTGAGTAAATATTTGTGTTTGATTGTTATAGGTATGTTTCAAATGGTACCTAAGGCTGCATGATCGTCTGAACCCCCTCTGTTGCGTTACTTTCTGATGGAATCCTCCTTGACGTAGTCCTTCTTTTGTATTTTTTACTTTTCCTAGCTTAGCTCTTAAGGAGCATGAGTTACTATAAATACCCAACTCCTCTCTTGTATTAGGACTTTTTGAGATTAATGAGAATTAAGTTTTCTGAAATAGAAACAATTCTCTCTTGAAAGTCAGGCTAGAGAGTCCAAAGACTCCCTCTAGCCACCTTCCAAGCACACTCTCATTCTTCCATTTCTTCAAACTTCACGGTGCTTCTCTTTCATTTCCACGCTGAGCCTCCACTGCCACATCTGGCACGCGTCAGCTGCCAGTACGTCTCCAGCTTCCTTGCATCAGCGCTCTTCAGCCACGCGTTCTCTGTCGAACGCATCACTTTCCATTTTCCCACTCTCGCATCCACATTTCTCTCATTTTCCATTTCGAAGAAACCTCATCTGCTAGGGTTTCTCCCTCTCAAACGCATCATCATCACAGTAAGCCTTTACTCCATTTCTATCTTCACAGATCCACGTCTCTTCCTCCGTAAGTTTCATTCCTCTTCATGAATATACATCTCCTTCCATATTTGCACCTCATCTTCACCATTTCTTTTGATTTCCACCGATTAAAACCTTGTTTCACATTCGATCCAGACTTTTCACCGATTGTTTTCCTCCAATCTTATGTTTGAACCGAATAATCGGTTCATTTTGAGTTTTCCCTCTTTTCTAGGGTTCGTTCATGATTTTAGGGTTTTCTATTCGAGTTTAACCTTCTGTTTTTGTTCTTCTTCGAGTTTTTTTCCATTTCCGCTGCGTCTTCACTCGTCGGAGAAGCTTCGAGGAGTCCGAATCGAGCTCGCACAGCTTCGATCGTCAGCTTCTCGGGCGTTTGTCCATCACTTTCCATATGAATCAGCGACCGATGCGTGAACGAGCGATGCCTAAAGGATCGATGGCTGAAGGATCGAGGGCTGAAGCAGCAGCAGATGAAAAGTTAGATGATGATAGTTGGGAAGCAACTGTTGAGGATAGAATGAGGAAAAACAACAAAAAGCTAAGAAAATGAAAAGAGAAGATTGCATCTCTTAAGGAGGAACTACATGAATTTCAAAAAATTGCAAACTTAGGAGATGACCGTCCTTTTGGTCATGATTCTGGTTTTGGTGATGAAGTTGAACGCAATGAAGAACCTGCAAGTGCATGTGATGAAGAACCTGCAAGTGCAGCTCATGAAGAACCTATGGTTGCAGCTGATGAAGAAACAGCGGATGAAGAACTTGTTAGTTGTGTCGATGAAGATGTTGCAGGTGTATCATCTGACCATCCACGAGTTGTGATTGAAATTGATGATGATCATGTTGATTATAAAGGGGATGGTAATGATGTACCATTGTTGATACCCCATTTACACAATTATGTTGGTGATCCTTCAACTAATGTGGATGTGGATAAGTTGTACTACTCAGTTAGCCTAAGAGACATTCCACAGAGGTAATTGATCAAATGTTTATTGTTCATTGAACAAAAATGTTGATATTTGAATGAATATTGTTATTTGTTCATTATTGTATCTAAAGTAATTAGTCAGATCTTGAGCACAAACGAATGTTACACTTTAGGGTTAACGAGATATGTCGACAACATGGTAAATATTGAGTCACATGACTTGATTTCATAGTGATCTTATTGAATCTACAAATTTGAGTGTGTTAATGGTAATTTATGTTATTTTTTTGTAGGTGGTGTTTTTTGCTACAACTATTTTTATGTATTTTGAGAAAAAGTCGTACGGAGTAGTAAAGAGAATTCTATTTAGTCCTTTATATGGGGTAAAACATATTTTTATGATAACATATCATTGAAGGTACAAATTATGTATAAGGCATTTTTTTTTATGATTTTGAAATTGATTATAGTACCATATTCTCAATGATTATAGGAGACGTACCGTGAATCGACATGTGTGGAGACTTGATAATTATACTACATATTTTCGTTTTGATATGATTGGACTAAGGGACATTGGGAAAACTGACTTTGTGAGTGAGCTTTAATTTGTAACAACAATGTTGTTGGATTTTTGTTTGTTAATGTTTTGACATATGGATTTGTTTTTTTGTAGTTGTTTATCCCAATTGTACATGATGGTCATTGGTGATGCTAAGTAGTGAAGCTTCGCACATTACAGATATTGGTGATTGACTCACTAGGCACCGGTGTCAAAGGGCGTAAAAGGATTGACAAAGTTATTGTATTTTTTAGAATACGTCTTTCCAAATAAATTTTTGTTAGTGGAACAAGCAAATATCTCATCCCAACCAAACGTGCAAGTTCTGAGTACTGTTGTCTTTAAATATTTGTTCTTGTCATTCATGTATGTTGTGAGAAGTGATATATGTTTTGGTTGCATTCTTTTAGACACGATTGTGGTGTTATTATGTTGAAAGCAATGAATTTGTAGGATGGTGAGGAGAAATACAGTGGGAAAAGCATGTCTAAATATACGAATGTAAGTAACATTATGTTTGTGAAAAATAGTTGATGATTGTGTTAATTTCTAAAGTGCAAAATCTTGATTTCAAGAGGAGTTGCTTGGATTAAGGAAGAAATATGTATGTGACTGGATCCTCGACAATGACAACCTCCGAAGAATGGAAGCGCTACACGATTTTGGATTATTATATGATTTGTTTCATTTGTAGACGTTTTGATTGTATGTATAGATTGGAGTTTTTTTGGCTTTGTAAGACACATTATAGGATTTGATATTTATGTACAGATATTTACTACAATACAATTTTAGTTTTCATGAATAATTAAAGACCACATTGATTTCATTTACTTTGGCTGTGTTTTGATGAATAAGTATTGACCAATCACACTTTTGTGATTGATGATTGTCTTTACTAATTACATTGATTATTTAATGGGGTTTGTGAGTTTATTAGTTATTCCTACCTTTTGGTTGAGTGAGTTGAATGACAAGGGTTTTGTTCTTACCTTTTGGGGAAATTTGTTGTATGCTAATCGATTATAATGAATTCGTAATCGATTACCAAGACCAAAATGTGAATTTGAACAGAAAGTTGAACTATGCTCCCCAATTGGGAAAACAACACTCCCCAAGGTTTTGCGTCTGTTTTGGGTCAAGTTTTCCCTTTATTGACATGTTTGAGTCAGTTCATTGAGAAGTTGTTCGTTCCCTGCACTAATTAGGAGGTTGAGTCATTTAATGTATGTCATAACAAGTCCTTGTAGGTGGTTTGGTTGTAGGGAGTTGAGTTGAAACAATGATGGACAATATGTGGTGTGGTAATCGTTTACAGTCAGGTCGTAACCGATTACAAGGAGCTAAATATAAATTTGTACACAAAGTTGAACTGCATTCCCCATTTGGGAGAACAACACTCCCCAACACCATTTTGGAGTTTGTTTTTGGTCAAGGTTTTCCTTTGTTGACATGTTTGACTAAATTCCTTCACAAGTTGTTTCTTCCCTACATTAATTAAGAGGTTGAGTGAAGCAATATATGCCAAAACAATAGGTGGTTTGCTTCTAGGGACTTAAGTTGAAGACCAAGATTGGGTAATATGTGATGTGGTAATCGTTTACAATGAAGTCGTAATTGATTACTAGGAGCTAAATGTGAATTTGTACACAAAGTTGAACTGCACTTCTCATATGGGAGAACAACACTCCCCAAAAAGTGTTGAATCAAGATTTCCCTTTGTTGATATGTTTGACTACTATTTGTTCACAAATTGTTTCTTCCTTGCACTAATGTTCTACTAAGGCTAGAGTATGTTTGATTAAACAACCAACGAAAGACCCAATAATAAACTCATTAACAAAGGAAAGTGAACACTAAAAATTACCTATCTAGATGAGAGAATAATGCCAGTAGAGACAACATTGGCGAGTCCACATGTACATATGAGAATAACAGCTGGAAGGCCAGGCACAATGTTCCTCCAAGCATCATCACGAAAGCTCATTCCCTCACAGCAACATCTGCAACCCAAAGATTAACAAATACAAATAGGTAATTAAGATTTAGTACAAAATTAACCACACCTAGTAACCTTGACATTGTTCGGAAAATTAATCACGCTTTGTATGCGGTTACCATCAATATCTTTAATGGGATCAAATCTTTTTCCCATCCTGTTTAATATATATCGAAACCAAAAAGTGAAGATGACAATATATAATGACCATAAAATGCACAAGTCAAAACTATTTCGTCCATACAAAAACAGAGTGAAAGGTAGATACCTAAAATCATGGAAAACAAAAGTATAATGCATAGCTAGAGAGACATACATTTAGGCAAGAAAACTGTTAGCATCATATATGAACTCAAGTCAAAACGAAAACAATTACACACAAAAAAAACATAAGTAAAAGAACAAAGAGTAGCACCTTGTTGTGGTAGTTTAATACAATATTGGAAGAAACAGAGGCCCAAAGACTTTTAAACATGCAATAAAAACACTGACCAAGCTAATCTCATCCGTCAAACTTCTTTATATAAATCCAGAAGAAATGGAAAATTAACATACACAAAGGAAGTTTAAAATGAAAATTTCATCAGCCTAAAATTTTTACCTTTGCAATCGAGGGTTGTAGACAGAAATATGATCCTCTGTAACTGGGAACCAAATACAAAAAACTCAAATGGAAACATAAATATGCCAATTCAAAATGCGAACTTAACCATTTGAACACAGCAGTACTCACGACAATAAACGTCAATCACCTACACAGTACTCGCGCCAAAGTTGAAGAAGAAATGGAAAAGGACAATAATACCATCAGAAAAGCAAAAGCGGAAAGCATTACGTAATCCCAACGAAGAAGGGTATATTTGTGACTTCACAGTGTTGTCTTCAATTTTGAAAACAGCTGAAGAAAAACCTGTGCAAATGACAAAGAAAAAACATTTAAAGGACATGTGTCCACGAATAAATAAGGGTAGTGTTGAAATTTGAATTATACATTGTTATCTTATTTATACAGTGTCAACACCCAATTTCGTCCGGTTAACTAAATAATATGGGTTTTTTCTTTTTTATTGTATTTTATTTTATTTTATGTTTTTTTATGATTTTAATTCTGTTTTTATTATTATTTTATTTCGTTGTTTTTATTTTTATTTTATTTCGTGTTTTTTTTTATTATTATTTTATTTCGTTTTTTTTTATTATTTCATTTGATTTTCAGTATTTTAAAAAGAAAAAAAAAGAAGAAGCAAGAGGTGTCCCTTTTTGGCTCTCCACCACTCCTCTGCTCCTCAAAAAACCCGTAACCACCTTAACCACATTTTCCCTTTCACTCCCAACTCCAGGACCTCCATCACCACCATCATTCACCTCTGACCCGTAACCACCTTAACCACATTTTCCCTTTCACTCCCAACTCCAGGACCTCCATCACCACCATCATTCACCTCTGACCCGTAACCACCCTAACCACATTTTCCCTTTCACTCCCAACTCCATGACCTCCAACACCATCCATCATTCACCTCTGACCAAACACCTCTGCCTCCACCATATTTTCTAACACCACCATCATTCACACGCCCATAACCACCCCAATAACATCACTGACACCACGCTTCAGTGTTAAAAAAAAAACCACCATTCCCCCAACCTTCATCCGGATTCCCTCATTCTCCTAACCTCTGCCCACTCCAACCTTTGTCTCAATCGCAAGCCACCATCAACCGCTTGGATTCTCAACTAGACCTTGACTCCCTTCATCCAATCATCAACCATCACGTAACACCTCATACTCCTTCATCTTCAGAAATTCAACTCAAGCAGAGACCGAAACCCATTTTCCTCCATCACATACTAAACTTATTCTTCTCATTTACCTCCGTAAGCCTTTCATCATTTGGCTTCATCCATCGAAGTTCTTGAAGCATCAAATCCCCTCTTCCGGTTCATCACACATACAGTAGAATACATACATAAATTAAACAGAGAAGGAGGCCCCAAATTTGATCATCTTCATTGTCAGTATCTAACCAGAGTAGAGATAGGAAAAGAAAGGAGATGTTGTCGTTGACACATACTCCATCTGAAAGCCCAGTGGTAACCATGGGTGGTGACTAGGGTCCAACGGAGGCGCTGGCAGAACCTCTAGTGGTGCCTGTCTCAAGGTGGAAGGCAAAACGGTGTGCCCCAAGTTGGAGGGGAGACCTGTCCCAAAGAAAACGAAGAAGGGAGAAGTACCACCGGCTTTAGGAAGCGCCATTGGCTCTAGGCAGCGCTGGCGGCAGGCTCGATAGTGGCGGCAACGCGATGGTGGTGGGAGAGCTCGACGGAGAGCGGCGGCCCTGGCTTGGTGGCAAGGTAACTTTCGACGGTGAACGGTCGGCGTCGTTCACGAACAAGAGGGTTTCTCTCGTGCGAAGGGAAGAAGGCGAAGGGGAGCTCGTGGTCGTGAGTGGCGGCCAGGTAGGCGGAGGCGGTGACGCGCCTGAGAGGAGACCGGTGCCTCAGATTCCTGCTTCGCGGAGGAGCTCAACTCCGTTTGGATTCAAGTGGAAGAGAAAAGGGACCCTGAGTCTTGGACGTTGATAGCAAAATGAGAGGATTCAGTTGAACCCCTAATGAGTTTCTGAATAAAGAGGCTTTGGGCCTAGCGTGGGCTGCCTCCTTTCTTCCTGTTGAGACGCATTTCCCATTCACCCCCCCTTCTGTTTGGGCTTAAGCCCATTCCGCTTCTACAAACAAAAAAAAGAGGTTTGGGCATTGGACTCATTTTGCTTCTGACACCTCCAAACCTCATTGCTGCACCCATATCGTCACCTGGACTTGGACTGAAGCTGGTTGGGTTACACCTCTGGTTTTTATCTCTGCACCTCTATTTTTGTTGGGTTGTTCTCTTGCTTTATTTTTATGCTTTTGTTTTTTTATTTTTATTATTTGTTTGGTTATTAGTTTTTATTGTATGTAACCTCTTGTACGATAACCCCCACTCCTAGATCTTGTCTTTTATTTTTATTTTGGTTTATTTGTTGCACTTTAAACACGGAAAAAAGACGATAATAAAAAATAATAAATTATAAAAATAACAAAAAAATACGTTTTGAAGGTTAAGCACACGTGTGACCGCTCGCGTCGTCCTTGTGCTAAAAACCTCTTCTTCTTTCTTATAAAAAATAACAAAAATACGTTTTGAAGGTTAAGCACACGTGTGACCGCTCGCGTCGTCCTTGTGCTAAAAACCTCTTCTTCTTTCTTATAAAAAATAACAAAAATACGTTTTGAAGGTTAAGCACACGTGTGACCGCTCGCGTCGTCTTTGTGCTAAAAACCTCTTCTTCTTTCTTATAAAAAATAACAAAAATACGTTTTGAAGGTTAAGCACACGTGTGACCGCTCGCGTCGTCTTTGTGCTAAAAACCTCTTCTTCTTTCTTATAAAAAATTACAAAAATATATTTTAAAGGTTAAGCACACGTGTGACCACTCGCGTCGTCCTTGTGCTAGAAACCTCTTTTTTTCCTTATATAAAATTCACAAAAAAAAATACATTTTGAAGGTTTAAGCGCACGTGTGACCGCTCGCGTCGTCCTTGTGCTAAAAACCTTTTCTTAAATAAAATTTCAAAAATATATTTTAAAGGTATAAGTACTCGTGCGATCGTCCGCATCAGCCTAGTACTTAATATCTTCAATCTAAAAAATTAAATAATGGTATGAGTGCTCGTGCGATCGTCCGCATCAGCCTAGCACTCAATACTCTTCAGTCTTCCTAAATAAGTAGATAACGGTATGAGTGTTCGTGTGATCGTTCGCATCGGCCTAGTGCTTAATATCGTTATCTCTCTTTTCAAAAATAATTAAAAATATTTAAATATCATTTTAAAGGTATGAGTACTCGTGCGACCGTTCGCGTCGGCCTAGTACTCATTACCTTCTTTTTCTCGAAAATATTAAAAACATAAAAATCTCCAAAAATTAAAAACATCTGCTTTTTCAAACAAACAAACAGTCTTTCAGCTAGAACTACGTAACCCTGATTTCTCATTTTGAATGAGAATACGTAGGAGCAAGGTCAATCCTTGTCGGGCCCAAAAAACTAAAAAAATATATTTTGTTTATTTATAATTTTATTTTAGGGGATAGTTAAACATTTTGAAAACCACATCATATTCGCGCATTTAGTTAAAGGTACTGCCTTAGGGCAGGCGTTGTAGGGTGCTAACACCTTCCCTACACGTAACCGACACCCGAACCCAGAATATGGTTTTCGTGGACCGTGCTTTATCATTTTGAGGTTTTTCCATAGTTTTCCATAATAAACTATGGTGGCGACTCCAAATCTCTTTTTAAAACCCGTTTCTTATTTGGATGGTCGTCCCGTCGCGATTCCGGTTGCGACAGATGGCGACTCCACTGGGGATGTCTTCAGAGAGTCGAGCCATTTAATTAGATGCGCGAATTTGATGTGGTTTTGCTTTGTGTTTTTCTTTCCCTTTTCTCTATCTATGTGTGATATTCGGAATAACTGCAATAACTGTGGAATATTGAACCCTAGGGTAGACAATATGTTTATATCTGCCTGGGAATTTTTCTGGTTGTTTTGCAGGTGAGGGTTTGGGTGTGCATAATTTCCTCCCTTCACACACACACTTTTGGCATATCATGAGTGGGGCCCTATACCCGGGTCTGAGCGTAGCTTAGAATTAGAGGAGTTGTGTAGCGGTGTCACTCTGGGATGTACTTCCTGTTTGGCTATCGTGAGAACTCCAGCTAGAGTCTGTTCTCTTCATATGTGTTTTCACACCTAGTTGATTACTCGACTGTTGTGGAGATGCTATGAAGGGGGCCATAGCTCTAGTGACCATTGACCTTTAGGTTCAGGGGACCATCCTTGTGAAATTGCATATACTTGACCTTGAATCTTTAGCGTTGAACCTTATCTAGGGCACAAAGGGAGATATGTGCAGCCTTATAACCCTCATTTTGCTTAATAAAATCCAATAACTTGTACATATCACTACATCTTTTGATACATTTTGTTTTCTTTCCTTTCTTTTTCTCATGCATTTTTATGGTCTTATCACTGGTTCTAGTCGTGAAATTATAAGTTTGTGACTAAGTCTTTGAGATAAAATGGAAATTAACATAAGATATGAAGTCAAGGGGGGTTCAAGTTCAGACAGTTTAAAGGAAAGGTTAGCCATTGAAGTAAAGGAGGGTAATATGGATGGCCTGAGAGAACTGCTGAAGAAAATGGAGACAACCCAAAAGGATGTATTCAGGAAGGAGTATGGGAATTTGTTGAGCCTGTTAGAGGTGGAAGTTCAAACACCGGCCATTACTCTTTTAGCCCAGTCTTATGAACCACCATTGAGATGTTTCACTTTCTGGGATTTCCAATCGGTGCCTATGGTAGAAGAATTCGAGCAAATCTTAGATATACCTCTTGAAGGAAAAATTCCCTACAACTACCTTGAGCAGTATATTCCTATCTTGCAGTTAACGAGGATCAGGAAAGTACACCCAATGAAGTTGGAAAGCAAGTTCACAATCAAGGGCAAAGTGAGGGGCCTTCCTCAAAGATACTTATGGGAATACCTACATCGTTTGGCTTAAGAGGAAAATTGGGAGATGTTTACGGATGTACTAGCTCTTCTCCTCTATGGTGTCATGCTCTTTTCTAATATAATGGATTTTGTCAGCTACGTCGTCATAAATGTATTTGTGGGATACAAAGTTTGCTCTAAAAAAATCCAGTCACTATTGTCCTAACTGAAGTTTCCAAGACCCTTAGTCAAGGTTATGATCCATCTAGAAAGAAGATCTCTCGCATGAGTAAGGCCATTTTGAATGCCACATGTCATGTGGAGGAGTTGTTGCGGTGTAAAACAGAAATTGAAGGAGCAAATGAATGGGTGCAGCTTTGCGCAAGCTTATAAAGAGAACATTAACGGCGTGTCCCTTGGCAGCATAGATCGCAGATTATATATCATTGCAGGAGCTAAAAACGAGCTTGGAAGAGTCTCCAACAAATTATAGAGATGAATCAACAACAAGGCACGCAGAAACGCTCGTCACACATGCAGAAACGCTCGGCGCAAGAGTGACGCCAAGCGAACGTTCGTCCAGCTCTCTGAAGACGACGCTCGTCCTGGAGCAGAAGAGGACGCTCGTTTTGAAGATGACGCTCGTCCTGCAGCAGAAGAGGACGCTCGTTTTGAAGACGCTCGTCCAGATGACGTGAGAAGAGGACGTTCGTCCAGGACTCTTAGAGAGGACGATCGTCCAGGCAGAAATGGACGCTCGTCCTGGAGCAGAAGAGGACGCTCGTTTTGAAGACGACGCTCGTCCTGAAGCAGAAGAGGACGCTCGTCCAGATGACATGAGAAGAGGACGTTCGTCCAGGACTCTTAGAAAGGACGATCGTCCAGGCAGAAATGGACGCTCGTCCTGAAGCAGAAGAGGACGCTCGTTTTGAAGACGCTCGTCCAGATGACGTGAGAAGAGGACGTTCGTCCAGGACTCTTAGAGAGGACGATCGTCCAGGCAGAAATGGACGCTCGTCCTGGAGCAGAGGAGGACGCTCGTTTTGAAGACCACGCTCGTCCTGAAGCAGAAGAGGACGCTCGTCCAGATGACATGAGAAGAGGACGTTCGTCCAGGACTCTTAGAAAGGACGATCGTCCAGGCAGAAATGGACGCTCGTCCTGAAGCAGAAGAGGACGCTCGTTTTGAAGACGCTCGTCCAGATGACGTGAGAAGAGGACGTTCGTCCAGGACTCTTAGAGAGGACGATCGTCCAGGCAGAAATGGACGCTCGTCCTGGAGCAGAGGAGGACGCTCGTTTTGAAGACCACGCTCGTCCTGAAGCAGAAGAGGACGCTCGTCCAGATGACGTGAGAAGAGGACGTTCGTCCAGGACTCTTAGAGAGGACGATCGTCCAGGCAGAAATGGACGCTCGTCCTGAGGCAGAAGAGGACGCTCGTTTTGAAGACGCTCGTCCAGATGACGTGAGAAGAGGACGTTCGTCCAGGACTCTTAGAGAGGACGATCGTCCAGGCAGAAATGGACGCTCGTCCTGAAGCAGAAGAGACGCTCGTTTTGAAGACGCTCGTCCAGGTGACGTGAGAAGAGGACGTTCGTCCAGGACTCTTAGAGAGGACGATCGTCCAGGCAGAAATGGACGCTCGTCCTGGAGCAGAAGAGGACGCTCGTTTTGAAGACGACGCTCGTCCTGAAGCAGAAGAGGACGCTCGTCCAGATGACGTGAGAAGAGGACGTTCGTCCAGGACTCTTAGAGAGGACGATCGTCCAGGCAGAAATGGACGATCGGCCAGTAGAAGAGGACGCTCGTCCAGTGGGATAAGAGGGCGCTCGTCCAAGATTTAGGACGTTCGTCCAAGCCAGAGAATAGGACGCTCGTCCAAATTTCAGTGAACGCTCGTCTGCTTTCGATTTTTCCACGGGCGCAACTTTTGCTGATGTGTCTATTTAATCCAGAAATACGAAGGGCTTACGGTCTTTGGTTCTTTGGAGATGCATCTCACTTAGAGGAGAACTTGGAAGGCTGCTAGGACTCGTGGGAACACTCCCTTTTCCCTCTTGGTTTCTTCATCTTCTTTCATGGCCATTTTATGTTGTGAGGAATGAACTTTTGCTAAAATGCTTCATCAAGTTAAGAACGCTTGGGGCAATGTTGTTCGCTTCAAGGAAAGGCCCAAGATCATGGACTTTTAATAAAGATGCCCTTAGCCAATGAATCGCAGAGAAGGTTAAGACAATCAAGTTGTCATTCAAGTTAATTTCTCCTTACCCAAGCTATGAAAAGCAACTTCACAATGCTGAGCAGCAGATGAGAACAGCAGTTGAGAAACTAGAAAAAGAATGTTAGCATCAAGTTAAAAAGGAGACATCCATAAATAATGATTCAGATGAAAGAGTATGTCATTGAATAAGGGCAAGTTACAAAGAATTGGAAGTGAAGTCTCTCACAGCTAGCTTTCCTTGCCGATGAAGCCATTGAAAACGTCCTTAAGTTCTTAGCTGGTGCCGAGTCTGTAATGTCAATCATCAACCTGCCTAAGGGGATTGAAACATTCCTCAATTGCTGCAAGAAACTGATCAGAGAAATGAAGAATGTTATGGCTAAAGCCTGAGATTGTTGACCAATACTTCCTATGTCTCACGTCTTGGGAACTTCTGAATGATGAACTACCCTATTGACTTTGTTTCATGTTAATTTCCAAACTACCGAAGCGATGTTTTCACAGCTTCATAATTTCTGACTAGAGTATTTGAACTACATTGTCTCTTCTTTTTCTTTTCATTTTCATTTTCATTTTCTTAAATTGTTTCATCTATAAAAAAAAATATAACTAAACATCCAAGATACCCTAAAGGACTCGAACCAGTTAATAAATCTTGGAGAACCAAGGAGAAGTTCAAGAAGGGATGAAAGTCGATATCCAACAACTGAAGGGATAAATGAGCCAAATCCTAGAGGCTCTGAATGCCTTACAAAGCCTTGGAGATTCATGTGCACCACGACTACAATACAAAGTTCGAGAGACCTAAATTTTTTCCTCATATGGTCTTCCTCTACATTACACTTCACCCTTGGGAGTGGAATTGAGGCATGTTCACACTCAAAAGGCATAAAATAACGCAGTTGAAGGAAGAAACAAGCTTGGGGCAACCACTTTCATGGTCCCCTAGGAAATGATTCAGCCACGCCTTGTGAGCAAGATAATGACAAAGCAACCCGAGTTGAAATCTTTCCCTCATGTCGTTGCACTAGTGGATGTTGATGCTGACAAGCTTAAATTTGAAATACTGGAAAAAGGATAAGAGTCATGAAAGGGGGAGGAAGCTCTAAGTCTGGAAATGTTGCAGGGCTATGCTTAGTCTCAGAGGCGGTGATACCTCTCAAATTTTAAATTACCCGGAGGCACCACTTGTCCAAGAGCCATCTCATGATGTACAGAAAGAAAATGGTTGTGTGTTCCTATGATGAAAAGTGGTCAATTCGTTTCTTCTAAGGTAGATTAGCTGGCATGACACCAAACTGGGGCACTCATCTTGAATCTTCGTGCATCCGGTCTTGGGGAGATTTGGTGGATGCTCTCTTGAGGTAGTACAAATACCACATGGACGTGGCATCTCATTGATTACAACTACGAAGCATGGTGAAGAAGGAGTGTGAATTATACAAAGGATACGCCCAAAGGTGGAAAGAGATTGTTGCTCAAGGAAAGTCTCTTATGAGTGATAACGAGATGGTTGACACATGCCTAACTACTCTGCAATCATCCTTCTGTGAGGCCATGGTGAGCAGTGTTTCCCTAAACTTCTCAAACTTGGTGATAATCCAAGAAAGAATTGAAATTGGTGTGAAGACTGAAAAGATCGCAGAAGGTCCTACCATGACAACAAATGTGAACAAGTATGGTTTAAGCCTGGGATAAAGAGAGAAGAAAGAGCTCAATCACATCCCACTACTCAAATACCGTTGGCCTACCCTTTGAAACCGCTCTGAGACAAAATTGGACTCGACCCCAAACTCAACTTCCCACCAAGCTGTCAGGTAGAAAAATGTTTGATCAAGAGAAAAGGCCTACGAGTTTCACTCATATCCATATGACTTATGCAACATTTCTTCCAAGTCTTCTGCATAAAAAGGCTTGGTCTCTACTTGTTACAGGAAGCCTTTAAGGCCTGAATACCTAAAGACTCGTGATGCAAAAGGTGATTACCATGGAGTGGCTATCTGTCATTCCACCAAAAGTGCTGGTTGTTCAAGCGTAAAGGCAAACTTTGATTCATTCAAGATGATTAAAGTGTGAAGAAAGTTAACCCGGACACTAAGGCAAGGCTTGAGAATGCCTCTACAAATGCCATGAAGAAAGGAAGTAGGCTTTAAGATCACACAAGAAATCATAAGTCATTGTACAAGTGAATTTGATGTTGTGGAGTGTCTTGCTACTGGGAAGTATGCTCATCGGTATCACGTCTTCATCCATGACTTTGGATGCGAGCATTCACTACAGGGTTTCTCCAAGTAGTGCTGGAAATCGAGTCCTGAAAGGGTATCGTGGAAAAAAGAAAAAAAAAATGAACTGAAGTCAATCTTGAGTCACTTATCTTTCTTGCAAATCGTCGAACTTTTGTTTTTCGAAAATAGAAAAGAGCAAAAGAAAAAAATGATGAATAATCAAAAGGAAAATTGGGATGTCAAGTTTTTCTAAGGTCAAGTGTTTAATCAAAAAAATAACAATTTGACGCTTTCTCCCGAGACGTTTGTGCGCGTTTTGCTTGAAAACCTTCACCCTTCACTGTTCCAAAATAAAGGATGTTCCCCAACAAACACTGTCACTGCCCTTAGTAATGATGTAAGCCTTTACACTGGGGCAGATTGGCCTGGCCAAAATTTTCCTTGCTTGCGCTAGTTGGGTGATCCCTGAATCCATTGAGACAAACAAAAGAACTTCCAAAAAGAGAATAAGTCCACTAGATTGAAAACCCGAAAGGGCAGTCTGTAAAGAAAAAAAAGAACTCATGTTGAGGTCATCTAGTCATAGAATTAATCTTTTGAAAATAAAGCAATCAGAATTTGAAATGATGTGTGGCCATCTTTTCTTTATCTAAAAAGCAAAAAATATATATCCATTGCCACCCTGTTTGAGCCAAAAATAAACTCTTTTTCAAAATTATCCCCAAGCAAGGGTTGTCATCAGGTAGGAGTCAACTCATGATGCAAATGAAGAGCACTCAATGATCAAACGGAAAAATCCTTCAAAATGGTAAACAAGAACAAAAAAAAAAAAAAAACAAAAACAAAAAAATCACAAAGTGATGATGAAAAATAAAAATGGAGTTCAAGAAAAGCAAAGTGCTCAAAAGGTCAAATAGTTGACACAATGCCAGATGACAACCCTTGCTTCAAAAAATGTATCCGACAAACATTTATTTGGGCCTTTATACCCCTTCCTTTCAATACCTTCTAGCCCTAGCCACATTACAAGCCTAATAAAGTCCACGCAGATTGAATAATGTTTGCTCAAATTTTCATAAAGCTTAATTTTGCGATAAGACAAAATGACTTCCAATGTGTCAAAAAAAAAAAAAAAAAAAAAAAAAAAAAAAAAAAACAACAACAAAAAAAAAAAAAAAACAAAAACTTTGAAAATGAAAAAAAGAAGAGAAAAAGTAATGTCTCAGAAAGAAGGGATCTCTTTGCCAACTAAGCAAAAGCATGCAAAAGAAAATCAGACCAATTGGGTTCATCCTTTTAGCTTGTCCTTTTCATGTCCACTACCTCTTCCAGGTAAGAACCCATACCCGAAAAACTGGGGCAGATTTGTGAATCTCACGCGAATTCTTCGCCTTGCAACTCATTGACACATTTCAAGACTGGAGCAGCTTTGCGGGTCTCACCTGAACTATCATGAATCCAAACCCAATGCTCATTTTCCCAAACACCAAACTGGGGCAGCTTTTGGGTGTCTCGTTTCCTTTAAGCAATGTATAAGGAATGATGTGCTTATGTGGCTGTCCCAGACTTCTCCAAACATTCTAAATAGCTTTCATTCTTCACTTGCCAGTAAATTCAAGCATGTGTGCGTCGATGTCTCGAAAGAAAAAGTCAAAATGTAATCATATCAAACATTAGACCTCGAATGTATGACATTCCTCAATTTCACAAAACATTGAAAATAAAGATCAGTTTGATGATGATTGCAAGTAAGAAGAATGACTCAAAAAAAAAAAAAATGGGAAGAAGAAACACAAAGCAAAGCAAATGTTTTCCATATGTGTGCATCCATCCATCAAAAGAATATCTTTCAGATCGAAACCCTCTTCATTCATATGAATGGTTGTCGAATCCTTCTTCGAAAATACAAAAAGAATAACATTATGGTCTTTTCTTCAAGTCATGTTGTTTCATGTTGATCATGTTTTTTCTCTCATTTTGGGGTTTTGACACCCACATCTTTACACCATGTTCACCGCCTTTAAGATAGAGTTTCAACATTCTACCATGGTCTTTACACTTTGTTGCTCCTATTCGCATATTAAGACCTTCTCTTTAGAAATGGTCACTAATGCCTTTTCAAAAATCAATTTTTTTGTCAAAAATTACAAAAAAAAAAAAAAAAAAAAAAAAAAAAACCATTTCACAAAACTACGAGTTTCAAGAATTTCCAAGTCCTAAAGCCCAGTTCCCATACTGGCCCCCCAAGCCCAGTTTCGCCTGGCACCCTAACCACAAGTTTTCCTTTTTGCATTTCGGCCCTCTGTAAGACAATGGTCGAACCCAATGATCATATCATTCATCCACAGGGTTGGTACACCCTCCACGAGGTTATTACACCTCATTCACTTCCATAGGGTTGGTACACCCTCCACGAGGTTGCTACACCTCATCAACTTCATCCACAGGGTTGGTACACCCTCCATGAGGTTATTACACCTCATTCACTTCCATAAGGTTGGTACACCCTCCACAAGGTTTGCACATCTCATTCACTTCACCCATAGGGTTACGACACCCTCCACGAGGTTTGCACACCTCATTCATTCATCCATAGGGTTACGCCACCCTCCACGAGGTTTGCACACCTCATTCATTCATCCATAGGGTTACGCCACCCTCCACGAGGTTAGTACACCTCATAGCATTCATCCACGAGGTTAGCACACCTCACATCATTTGTTCAGGGTTTGTACACCCTCCACGAGGTTTGTACACCTCGTTCCCCTCAAGCAC
Organism: Vigna umbellata; assembly: GCF_029865625.1. Lineage (NCBI taxonomy): Eukaryota > Viridiplantae > Streptophyta > Magnoliopsida > Fabales > Fabaceae > Vigna > Vigna umbellata. Next base: position 27,835,528 of record NC_142165.1, on the reverse strand, counting down.
GGTTTTGGTTCAGCGTTTCAAGCCCAGTTTTATCTAGCACCTTTAGTTTTCTGATATCGACCCTCTGCATGGCAATGGTCGAATTTAAATTTCTGTTCTGTGAGTTTGGCCCTCTGCGAGGCAATGGTCAAATCCAGGTTTTAATTTTTCTGTTATCGACCCTCTGCATGGCAATGGTCGGATTTAAATTTCTGTTCTGTGAGTTTGGCCCTCTGCGAGGCAATGGTCAAATCCAGGTTTTAATTTTCTTCTTCGATATCGGCCCTCTGCATGGCAATGGTCGGATTTAAATTTCTGTTCTGTGAGTTTGGCCCTCTGCGAGGCAATGGTCAAATCCAGGTTTTAGTTTTCTGTTATCGGCCCTTTGCATGGCAATGGTCGATTTTAAATTTCTGTTCTGTGAGTTTGGCCCTCTGCGAGGCAATGGTCAAATCCAGGTTTTAGTTTTCTGTTATCGGCCCTTTGCATGGCAATGGTCGATTTTAAATTTCTGTTCTGTGAGTTTGGCCCTCTGCGAGGCAATGGTCAAATCCAGGTTTTAGTTTTCTGTTATCGGCCCTTTGCATGGCAATGGTCGATTTTAAATTTCTGTTCTGTGAGTTTGGCCCTCTGCGAGGCAATGGTCAAATCCAGGTTTTAGTTTTCTGTTATCGGCCTTCTGCATGGCAATGGTCGGATTTTAAATTTCTGTTCTGTGAGTTTGGCCCTCTGCGAGGCAATGGTCAAATCCAGGTTTTAGTTTTCTGTTATCGGCCCTTTGCATGGCAATGGTCGATTTTAAATTTCTGTTCTGTGAGTTTGGCCCTCTGCGAGGCAATGGTCAAATCCAGGTTTTAGTTTTCTGTTATTGGCCCTCTGTTATGGTCAAATTCCAATTTGTTGTTCTGCAATGTCGGCCATCTGCTACGCAATGGTCGCTTGTTTTTGTTGCAATCTCACCTTTTTTATTGTTTGGTTATCATGTATATTTGAATAAGTTTTTATTTTTCCTCTTTCTCTTTTGAAACCCAGACGAAATTAGTGTTTCTTTCTTTACTTAGCCTTTACTTAGATAATACGAAAATATCAAATTTTCATATTATCTAGTAAAATCTAAGTAAAGAGGGGCAGCTGTCAACACCCAATTTCGTCCGGTTAACTAAATAATATGGGTTTTTTCTTTTTTATTGTATTTTATTTTATTTTATGTTTTTTTATGATTTTAATTCTGTTTTTATTATTATTTTATTTCGTTGTTTTTATTTTTATTTTATTTCGTGTTTTTTTTTATTATTATTTTATTTCGTTTTTTTTTATTATTTCATTTGATTTTCAGTATTTTAAAAAGAAAAAAAAAGAAGAAGCAAGAGGTGTCCCTTTTTGGCTCTCCACCACTCCTCTGCTCCTCAAAAAACCCGTAACCACCTTAACCACATTTTCCCTTTCACTCCCAACTCCAGGACCTCCATCACCACCATCATTCACCTCTGACCCGTAACCACCTTAACCACATTTTCCCTTTCACTCCCAACTCCAGGACCTCCATCACCACCATCATTCACCTCTGACCCGTAACCACCCTAACCACATTTTCCCTTTCACTCCCAACTCCATGACCTCCAACACCATCCATCATTCACCTCTGACCAAACACCTCTGCCTCCACCATATTTTCTAACACCACCATCATTCACACGCCCATAACCACCCCAATAACATCACTGACACCACGCTTCAGTGTTAAAAAAAAAACCACCATTCCCCCAACCTTCATCCGGATTCCCTCATTCTCCTAACCTCTGCCCACTCCAACCTTTGTCTCAATCGCAAGCCACCATCAACCGCTTGGATTCTCAACTAGACCTTGACTCCCTTCATCCAATCATCAACCATCACGTAACACCTCATACTCCTTCATCTTCAGAAATTCAACTCAAGCAGAGACCGAAACCCATTTTCCTCCATCACATACTAAACTTATTCTTCTCATTTACCTCCGTAAGCCTTTCATCATTTGGCTTCATCCATCGAAGTTCTTGAAGCATCAAATCGCCTCTTCCGGTTCATCACACATACAGTAGAATACATACATAAATTAAACAGAGAAGGAGGCCCCAAATTTGATCATCTTCATTGTCAGTATCTAACCAGAGTAGAGATAGGAAAAGAAAGGAGATGTTGTCGTTGACACATACTCCATCTGAAAGCCCAGTGGTAACCATGGGTGGTGACTAGGGTCCAACGGAGGCGCTGGCAGAACCTCTAGTGGTGCCTGTCTCAAGGTGGAAGGCAAAACGGTGTGCCCCAAGTTGGAGGGGAGACCTGTCCCAAAGAAAACGAAGAAGGGAGAAGTACCACCGGCTTTAGGAAGCGCCATTGGCTCTAGGCAGCGCTGGCGGCAGGCTCGATAGTGGCGGCAACGCGATGGTGGTGGGAGAGCTCGACGGAGAGCGGCGGCCCTGGCTTGGTGGCAAGGTAACTTTCGACGGTGAACGGTCGGCGTCGTTCACGAACAAGAGGGTTTCTCTCGTGCGAAGGGAAGAAGGCGAAGGGGAGCTCGTGGTCGTGAGTGGCGGCCAGGTAGGCGGAGGCGGTGACGCGCCTGAGAGGAGACCGGTGCCTCAGATTCCTGCTTCGCGGAGGAGCTCAACTCCGTTTGGATTCAAGTGGAAGAGAAAAGGGACCCTGAGTCTTGGACGTTGATAGCAAAATGAGAGGATTCAGTTGAACCCCTAATGAGTTTCTGAATAAAGAGGCTTTGGGCCTAGCGTGGGCTGCCTCCTTTCTTCCTGTTGAGACGCATTTCCCATTCACCCCCCCTTCTGTTTGGGCTTAAGCCCATTCCGCTTCTACAAACAAAAAAAAGAGGTTTGGGCATTGGACTCATTTTGCTTCTGACACCTCCAAACCTCATTGCTGCACCCATATCGTCACCTGGACTTGGACTGAAGCTGGTTGGGTTACACCTCTGGTTTTTATCTCTGCACCTCTATTTTTGTTGGGTTGTTCTCTTGCTTTATTTTTATGCTTTTGTTTTTTTATTTTTATTATTTGTTTGGTTATTAGTTTTTATTGTATGTAACCTCTTGTACGATAACCCCCACTCCTAGATCTTGTCTTTTATTTTTATTTTGGTTTATTTGTTGCACTTTAAACACGGAAAAAAGACGATAATAAAAAATAATAAATTATAAAAATAACAAAAAAATACGTTTTGAAGGTTAAGCACACGTGTGACCGCTCGCGTCGTCCTTGTGCTAAAAACCTCTTCTTCTTTCTTATAAAAAATAACAAAAATACGTTTTGAAGGTTAAGCACACGTGTGACCGCTCGCGTCGTCCTTGTGCTAAAAACCTCTTCTTCTTTCTTATAAAAAATAACAAAAATACGTTTTGAAGGTTAAGCACACGTGTGACCGCTCGCGTCGTCTTTGTGCTAAAAACCTCTTCTTCTTTCTTATAAAAAATTACAAAAATATATTTTAAAGGTTAAGCACACGTGTGACCACTCGCGTCGTCCTTGTGCTAGAAACCTCTTTTTTTCCTTATATAAAATTCACAAAAAAAATACATTTTGAAGGTTTAAGCGCACGTGTGACCGCTCGCGTCGTCCTTGTGCTAAAAACCTTTTCTTAAATAAAATTTCAAAAATATATTTTAAAGGTATAAGTACTCGTGCGATCGTCCGCATCAGCCTAGTACTTAATATCTTCAATCTAAAAAATTAAATAATGGTATGAGTGCTCGTGCGATCGTCCGCATCAGCCTAGCACTCAATACTCTTAAGTCTTCCTAAATAAGTAGATAACGGTATGAGTGTTCGTGTGATCGTTCGCATCGGCCTAGTGCTTAATATCGTTATCTCTCTTTTCAAAAATAATTAAAAATATTTAAATATCATTTTAAAGGTATGAGTACTCGTGCGACCGTTCGCGTCGGCCTAGTACTCATTACCTTCTTTTTCTCGAAAATATTAAAAACATAAAAATCTCCAAAAATTAAAAACATCTGCTTTTTCAAACAAACAAACAGTCTTTCAGCTAGAACTACGTAACCCTGATTTCTCATTTTGAATGAGAATACGTAGGAGCAAGGTCAATCCTTGTCGGGCCCAAAAAACTAAAAAAATATATTTTGTTTATTTATAATTTTATTTTAGGGGATAATTAAACATTTTGAAAACCACATCATATTCGCGCATTTAGTTAAAGGTACTGCCTTAGGGCAGGCGTTGTAGGGTGCTAACACCTTCCCTACACGTAACCGACTCCCGAACCCAGAATATGGTTTTCGTGGACCGTGCTTTTTCATTTTGAGGTTTTTCCATAGTTTTCCATAATAAACTATGGTGGCGACTCCAAATCTCTTTTTAAAACCCGTTTCTTATTTGGATGGTCGTCCCGTCGCGATTCCGGTTGCGACATACAGTAGATTTTATATAAATTTCATTTTTTTAAGAAAATTATGTATGTGACACTAGTCTAACTATTGTTTTCTGCTTTTCCTAAATTGTTAAATTTATAGATATACATAAGTGTGTGTATATCTACATTTATTTTTTTATATATAAAAGAAAGACAAAAAGAAAATATGTAAACAAATATAGTTTAAATAAAATGGAAAGAAAAAGAAAGACATAGAGAGGAGAAAAAGAAAAGAGAAGAAGAGTCTTTTTATCTAAGTGTACACTACTTGTTTGTTAGATTTTTTAAGTTTTAAGTGTGATCTTTATTATTATTTTCTTGTATTTAGTGATTTTTTTTATAGTGAATTTTTTCTTTGTTATTTCTCTTTTTTTTTGTTGATGTCAAAAGCTTGTTTTATACTTTATTAATGTTACCTTTGATCAGAGAACGGGTTGGTAAGAGGTTGTGTGACCACTTTATATGGTTATTATTTGATAAATGTGGTTTGTTTTCTCTTTTTCTTACCATTTTTGTAATGTCTCTTGAAATTGTCTTTGAGTTAACACAGCCAGACTAATCTAAATTATTATTACTATTCACACCACAAAGTAAGAAAAATATCTCCTAATTGTATTATTAAGAAATAAAAAAATATGAAACTATTTTGAAAATAATAACATCATCACTTTGTTATTATAATTCTTTTTGAAATTGCACAATCTTAATTATTTCGTTTTTTTCAATACACTCACTGGATAATAATTAGCCATAAACACCATCTATCTAAACTAAATATAACTTAAAACCAACGAGATATTAGAAGGATCCACAACAATAAATAGTACACTACCAACTTAGATGTGATAAATGTGGTTTTGGTAAATCAACTTACAGTTTAGTTTTTTTTTAAAAAAATGGAAAATTGATGATTTGTTAAAAAAACAACAAACAAATTCCTAGATTTTAAAACTTAATGTGAAATTGATTTTAAATAGTACAATATAGAATATATTGTGTAGAGAAAGTTTTCGATAAAATATTTCTTAAAAACTTTTATCAACTAAATTAAGTTCATAAACATTAAAAAGGTAAGAATTTAAAAGAATCTATATAAGAAAACTTTTACAAATTAGTTTTCATTTGACTTACTTTTTTTCTTTTATAATTATTTATAAAAAAGAAATTCTAAGCATTTTATTAGCTTTAAATTGATGCTTAACTATTTTAAATTACTTATGGAAATTATTTTAAATATATATAGTTAATCTCAAATTGACTCCTAAACATTTCGTTTGAAGGATAGAATTTTTCCATAAAATTTAATTACAAAAACGTAATTATGACATGTTTTAATACAATACTAATACCGATTTGCATTGTTAGGTAGTTGAAAAGTAAATTTAGTAAAAAATAAGGAGAGGAAAATGAAAATCGAAAATTAGTTGATGGATCCCCATAAAGTGCGGGACACCTCTCATTGAACACGTGAACAAGGCTGATAGTTTCATCGCGACGGCATTATAAAAGGAAGAGAAGAAACGTTGTTATTCAGCACCCACACATAGTTGAATTTCATTTTGCTTAATCGGATTTCTCTCTCCTTTCTTTCTCTCTTGAGGTTGAGAAAGAGAAGGAGAGAGAGACTCAGATACGATGGCTTTCTCCAGGGTGTTTCTCTTTCTTTGTGTCATTTTGGCAGCTTTCATGGCTGTGGCTTCCTCACAATCTCTTGCTCCGGCTCCTGCTCCTACAAGTGATGGTAATTATTTTTTTTCTTTCACATTTTCCTCCTTTTATGATTGGATTTATCGAAAAAGATATTTCCTGAAAGGATACAAAAACCAATAAAATTTGAGTCTAATTATATAAAGGTTTAACATCATTCCACCACTTTTTATTGAAAATCTTAAGATTAACGGGTTTTTCACCGTAATGTTTTACTTTTTTATTTTTATCCAATACGAGACTTGTACTCACTTGAATTCTTATCACTTATTACATAATAGATCTCATACCATTCAGTGAACTTTTTCTTATTAATGTTTATGATATTAAGAAAAAATAAATAACCGAAGAGCACTGCATATGGAATAATCCCCTTTTATGCGAATCCATAGCTAACAAAATGTTGTTTGCAATTTTCAGGCACCTCAGTTGACCAAGCTGTAGCGTATGTCCTGATGTTGGTTGCCTTGGTTCTGACTTACATCATGCATTAAGGCACCAACGATGTCACAAACACTTAGGAGAAGAGAGATATTTTGATTGGAATAATACATTTTGTATATCTTCTTTTTCTCCAGGAATAGTTTCATTCTGATATATTTTCTTTCAGATATGTTTATTTATTGTGTTGTGATTCTAAATCATTAGTTTATTTACAAAGGGATAAAGCCAATATAAAAATAAATTGAAGAAGATTTGCTACTTCTTTGTCCATGATTGTGAAATTCTAGGCTTGTGACTATGGAAAAAAATATATGATATAAATCGTCCTCGATCAAATAATACAATTTAAAACGAATTAACCTAAAATCGTCTTTCAAAAGAATTCTATTGTAAAATCAATTTTCAAAGTGAAAATGATTGTTTGGATTTTAGAATTAAAAATGAGCAATACAAAAATAATTAATAATTCAGAAAACCCGATCAAATATTACTTAATAAACAGATTTTAAACCTTTTCACAATGTTTGAAAATTAATATATTAAGCATTAATTAATTCTTGAAAATCGCAGAAAATTAAGTCACTTGTATGAATCATGATTCTAACATTTCAAATTTGTAATATACTACACTTTCAATATGATGTTTAATGTTATTAATAATTTTATGTTATTAATACATAATTTAGATAATTTTATGTTATTTTTAAATCAATGTAACGAGAGATGAAAAAATTCTTCTAAAAATGTTATGTTTAAAAGATTCAAATATATTCTAACAAGTCTAAAAACTAGACGAACTGAAGCTTCGTTAGCTGAAATCCGAAAGAAACAAAATATATTAATATTCATATCATTATTCGTTTAATGAAATTCAAGAAGATGGAAAAATCTTAGACTTCTTTTTTACCTCCTTTAATCTAACAAATGAATTTAGTTAGGCAGATTATATATGGAGAATTTAGATTATGACTTCCATGTATTAAAATACAATTTTCACTATTCTAGTTTTTCTCTTACAATGAAATTTTTCTCTTACACAAATCGTTCCTAAAATTTTTGTACAACATTTTCATTTTCCTCTACAACACAGCTCGTCCTTGTTTTTCCTAAAATTTTTGCACATTTTCATTTTTCCTTACAATGCAACTCGTGCTCAAATCAGTACATTCCTCAGATCAATATCTTTCTGAAGTCATCAACGCTGGCCATCAACTTCCATGGTCTTCATCATCAGCTAGGGTTCAGGTGCATCGACAATGAGTCCTCAATTGTGGTCACCTTCCTCGCTCGTCATCGCATTACATCGTCTATTGCCCTAAAAATCTTGAGAGCCATGAAGGTGTATTTCTTCATTTTGAGTTTTCCCAACAAAATTTTCTTTATTTTGAATATTCCCGATAGATTTTTTCTGTCATTGAGGTGTATTGTTTGTGCATATTCGACGAATAACTAAGAAACATTGTATAAAGAGTATATATCATCCTTTACCTTTGTTTTCACTTAGAAAGCTTTATTGTGATATGTTTGTATTTATGATATTATATTAAGTTTTTAATGATAAGAACTTTATTGTGACCAATGCATTGCTTCATTGATGGTTGGATGTTCTAGATTCTATGATTTTCATTGTTTGTAATTGTCAAGTTCAATGTGGTGGGAAATGTTGCCAACTACACTTGAATCTGTTTTGCATATTACTAATGTATCATTAGTGGATATATTCGTCGGTATTTACCGACAAATATGAGTCGCTGGTAATTATCGATAGATATAGATCATCGCTAATTATCGATGGATGTGGGTCGTCAATAATTGTTTCCAAAAAGAACATTATTAACGGATCTGAGCTTGTCGATAATCCGTTAGAAAACATGCAATATCGATAAATTTTGAACGTTTTCAATGACTTATTTCAACCAATAATGTCAGGTTTTTTTGTAGTGCACTGGCATTAGACCACGACGACATAGACGAAGAACGACAATGGCTGGTGAGACGAACTAAAGAGGGTTGTTTCACACAGTGAGGAAAAAAGGTACCGTTTTCTCAAAGAATAGGGTTGCTTTCACTAAGAAGAATGAAAACTAACACGGATGGCGACAATGACAACCTGGACAAAGAACGATAATGGTTGATGAGACAAATTGAAGATAGTTGCTTCACACTTAATGTGAAGGAGGCTCTGTTTTGTCAAAGATGAGGTTTCTTCACTAAAAGGAGGAAATATTGAATTCCAAAATTTTTAATTAAATCTACTTAAACAATTATCGATGACTTTTATTCATCGGTAATGATTCATATAATTTACTGACAAATATTTTAAGCATATATTTTATTGATTTAATTATCAATGAATATTTTTGTCAATAAGCGAACTGACACAATTTATCCATAATAGAATATTACAAATAAAAAAGTATTTATTGATATATATCTGTCGATAATTTCAGTATTTCTTATAGTAAAAAGGTCGTAATGGAAGTGGTGAGAGATTATGGAAGAAAGACTTATTGAAAAAATGAGGTGGAAGAGACATTGAAAATAAAGATAAGGTGTGACAAAGCATATAATGAGATTGAGCATAAGAATTGAAGAATTGAAAACAAAAGAGATAATACATTTGTTCTCTTACATAACTTATGTAACTATTTTTTTTTTAAATGTACGAAGGAAAATTACATTGGTTCTATTAAACAAATGATGTGGGTTTTTTTTTTGGTATTTTCCACTAGTGAGCGTACCACGTAAAAAAAAGTTGTTTTAATGACAAAAATACCACCATTCATTTGTCATGTTTTTTTAGGTCAAACATTATATTCGAGAGATAAATGACCATTTTTTCACTATTGATCAATGAACAATCATCCGTATGAACAATAGTCAAACTTAGACTCACATTAGGTGTATGATCAATAAAAAAAGAAAATGTCACACTGATACATTAGTTCATATTGTCACTGTTCTAAGAAAGTCAATTCGAGCAAGCTTCGTTCCATAAAAATAAAAGGGTCCTGATTGTTCTCCTCGATCACTTGGTGCTACAAAGGCTACTTTTGTATTTTATTGCAATAATTGTCATAATGTTTCCTTCATAGATACACTACAAGTATTTACATGCAAGTTTTGACAAGGAAAATGTTTTTTTTAACAACTTTTTTACAATAACCTATGTTGTTAACATGTTCCTTTTGCCAAATGGTCAATATTCTAGTTGTCACACGATCTTTCAAATTTCATAGATCTTGAATTGTGACTTGATTCCACCATTGAAAAATACTTCCAAAAGAATAGTACTGATTGATACTAGTTGACTTGAATTTCGTAATACATGAATTAATGAATACCTTGTGATTGTAATTTGGATTATAGAAATTTGGAAAATTACTCTTAAGTAAAGTTTAAAAAATCTAAAAAATTTATAATTAAGAAAGGTATTAAAAATGTTATAGTGAAGTTTTAATGAGAGAAACTCTTAGGAGAGAGTTTAAATCTCTGCATAACATCATAAGTAAAAAATTGTTTGCAAGTTATAGGTAACTTGTGATCGAAACTTAACAAAAGGAAATATCTAACATTATAAATGAATATAAATGTTTATTATTGATACACAAAGTTTAAAAACAAATACAAATATATAGAAAATTATAAATGAAGAAAATATTAGTATTGTAATTGACATTTTTTGTGCAAATATAAAAGCAATTTTAAGGCCTCAATGACTGTAATCAGCATCCTAATGACTACGTTGAAACACAAGTATAAAGTAACCACAAGCTCAACCGGAATGTTGAAAATGTAGGATGAATGTCATCCATTAGTGACAGAGAAAGAGAACTCATCTTCAGTCGCAGTCCTTGAATTGAAATCCTCTTCACTGACATAATAACAAGAAGAAGAATCATCCTCACCATCATTCTCTTTCACCTCCTCAATCTTTGCCACTGCCTCATTCCAATCCCACCTATTATCCACACTCCATTTGCAACAAAACATTCCAATCCTGAGCAGCTTCAGCATCTCACTCTCCCCATTCCTAGTCCCCAAGATGTCCTTATCAAACACCTCACCAGTCCATTCTTCCCTCACAACTGAATCCACCCATGTTGCCAAGTCAGAATTATTCCCACCCTTCCCGTGTCTCAGATAATTTGCTGGGAACTTCCCTGTCAGCACCTCCAAAATCAGGATCCCCAGACACCACACATCACTTTTCACATTTGGCCTACCAAATTTGTTCGTCTCTGGGGCCTTGTAGGCTGCCATGAACTTCTGAGCATGGCTCTTATTCATCACTTCCACAAGGCCATACTCAGTCAACTTTGGCTCAAATGAATGATCCAGCACCACATTAGAGGATTTCAGATGACCATGAGGTACGATCTTTCCTGGAAAGTTTTCATACAGGTAGGCTAAGCCCCTAGCCACCCCTTTTATGATTTTTAAACGGCTGGACCAAGTAAGAACAGAGCCATTTCTGCCTGCAAAATGCAAAAAAATGGTATTCATGATGGTCAGTTTTCTTTAAATCTAAAGCTGTAATAAATCTTAGAAGTTATCGTCATATACCGTGTAGATGACTGGCCAAGCTACCATTTTCGGCGAAGTCATAAACCAAGAACTTATCTTCTTTTCTGTAGTAGAATGCTGCAAGAGGGAGAAGATTAGGGTGTGTTAAAGTTCCAAGCCTTTGCATGTGTTCACTAAACTCCTGTTTCCCAACATTGTTCATGTGCCTAAACCTCTTCACAACCACTGTTGGTCCATTCAGAATCATAGCCTTGTAAGTGGACCCGAAACTTCCACTACCAAGAACGGCTGCTGAGGCACTAAGCAGCTCATGCAAATCAAATCCTCCTCTGTCTTCCCTAACAAAGTTCAATTCGCCATCTCCATCTTTCAAATCAACTGTCATATCAATGGAGTGTGACTCCTTTAAGCCTACACTTTGCTGGAAATTACCCTGCGTCGGTAATGTTCTGGGTTTAAACCTTTTTCTCTTGTGTTTCTGGATAAATAGAAGTGCAACTATTGAAGAAAAAGCAACAACTGCTACGACTATAATGACAGTTATAAGGATTCTGTGGTTTTTTCCCTGAGGTTTATCAAGGTTTGGTTCCAGTGATCTAGATTCGTTGCCGCCAATCTTGCAGGAACCTAAAGGTTTTCCACACAGGCCTTCGTTGCCTGCGTTGCACAAAAACATGTAAATTGAACATATATGTAACATAGCAAAAAAAAATTACAGATAAATCGTGGATATGCAGTATAAATACCACTTTGGTGGAGATGACTAAATTATAATATATATATATATATATATATATATATATATATATATATAATAGATATTAAAAGGTGAATTTTAAACCTAATTATTATATCTTATAAAATTAATTTGTAAGATAAGATTTGTAGTGTTTATATATTTTGTAAATTGACGTTGTTTCTAATAAATGTGACTATATATGTATCATTTTGATCACATTTAATTCACAGTATCAACAAACACAATGAATCTGGTTAATGATGACAGAGTTTCAAATGTACTATACATAGAAGTCTATCAATGATATTTGTAGCAAGCTGTGGTACGAATGAAATTAAACGGTTTTAGTTTCGCCTAGAAGTGAGGTTGAAATAAGATATCAGTAAACATAAATTTTCATAACAAATAAAATAAATTAAATCTGTGGTGAGAAACAACAAACGAATTAAAAATTGTGCCTGTTGGTGAAAAAACAGAAATACTATTAATTTACCAGCAAATGAACCTGGAAACTTGTTGCTTAAGCTTTCTGGTATTTGACCCTCCAATTGGTTATTTGACAGATTAAATACTCTAAAATCCTGCTGTTGAAAATCTGGTATGTTTCCTCCAAAACCATTTCCACGTAAGTCCAAATCCAAGAGTCTTGGCAAGTTAGCAAGTGACTTTGGAATAGGACCAGTGAAACCATTTTCTGCCAAGAATACCCTCTTCAGTTTTCTCATGCCTTCAAAAGCATCATCTGGAATGTCACCGGAAAACTTGTTATTGGACAGAAACAATGCCCTTAAACTCACAAGTTTTTTGAACTCCGGCATCGGACCCTCAAATGTATTGTTAATGACACTAAAGCTTACCAAAGTTGGCAATTCAACCAAGGTTTCTATATCAATCTTCCCACCCAGTTCCATATGTTCTAGTCTCAAGCCATAAAATGTTTGGTTTTTGCGGCATAACAAGCCAGTCCAGCTACATAAACTGGAATCGCTCCCCCAGTCGTTTAAGGCTTTCCCATTTGACAAGGAACCTTTGAACCTCATCAAAATTTGAACATCTGTGTCTCCCAACGATGGCTCAAAACTAATGCCCAACACAAAGAGCATAACAAGGCAATAATACGGTCTTTTCTGAACCATAATTTAGTTTATCAAACAAGAAGCAAAGAGGGTTATTTGTTGAACAGAAAGGAAATAGAGGGAACGAGACAAATAACAAGAGAAGCACTCAGAATTTGAGAGAAAGTGCCCATATTAAGAATCAACGTCGTGGCATTGACAAAGTCCTACATGCAAAGAATAATCATTGGGCCGGCCATATACGAGTAATGATTCGGACCTTGTTTTCGATGGTTCTTTTGTTTAATAGCATATATTATATTAAGGTGCTTAATTGAAAGCTGGTTTCTCTTGTTATTGAGGAACAAGGTGTCTTCTACTGCATTGGCTTTACTTAATTCGTAACAATTTTCTATAACTTGTTTTTGTCTTGTGTGTGGTTTGTTATACGCTGATGTTACGTTGGTCGTAGCTACTATGTGCCATGTGTTTTCTGTTCTGAATTATGTATATGCATTTGTTTCCCACATAAATTGGTAACAACTAAGAACTTTCAGAGCTAGGGATAGAAAAGTACAAATTTTTGAAATTCAATCAATAATTATTTAAATTTATAATAATATAATATTATAAAAACTAAAGTTATCGACGATTAATATCTATTGGAAACTGCAAAAATTTGTCAGTAATAGTGGATTTTTGACAAATTACCGAAGAACAAAAATCGATTGATAAAAGTGTAAGATCCAAGAAGATTATCTATAAAGAAATAAGAGATTGGATGTTTATCAAGGGTTGCATAACTCAGCTGGTGAAAACTCTTTGTTATAAGTTGGAGGTCATGTGTCCAAATTTAGATAAGTGCATAAATTTATTTATTTGTTTAATTACTATTTTTAGCATGAGCGGTATATATATATATATATATATATATATATATATATATATATATATATATATATATATATATATATTACAGTGGTTTTTTTATGCTTAGACCTTAAATACATTGCACCTGAACTAGCATAGGAGGCCTAATTTAATTAATGGAAATAATCAAGTTGATGTTAACCTTAGATTTTAGAAGTTAATATAAGTTTGGGCATTTCGAAAGCAGCAGTCAAGTTGGTGTCATGTTTCCTAGTCTTTATTTTCCAATTCGCTACGTATGCAGTATATCTTTTACTAGGAAAGTTTGGATGGATGGATGTTTATTGGTTGACTGTTTTATTAGTTTTGGATCTAGTGTGGTTGATTACCTTGCTGCATTGTTGGGTATGCTATTGTGCATGTCAATACCAAAAAGAGTGTTTAGTTGTTGTGCAATATAGTGTTTGTGGTCAAAATAGAATTAGTTTACTATTTTATTAGAAATAAAATTTTGGTTTATTAAGGATGTGAGACCAATAGTGTTGAATGGTTCGAGCATGATTGATGATCTTGGATGGTACATGGCAGTTTAAAGGTTATAAGACTTTATATAAGTTGTGAAATCTTGAAATGGGTGCTGCATTTTCGTATCTGGTTTTCGAAAAACTTTTCGGATATTGGAAGGTGAGCTCGTCTAGTTTATGTTATATGTCTCTATTATTTATGGGAACAAATTAATTGAGAATTTACATTAATTAATTTGAAATTCTAAAACTATAATTAATTGAACAATAATCTTTATATAACCAATATTTAATCTTATTTAAAAAAAATAATGAAATCATCCTATTTTCTTTATCATTATTTCAGTCTTTTTAAATCCTTGATAAATTTATTTTTTTTTTCTATATTTTGTTATGTTATTCTTTAATCGTATATTTATCTTTATCTTATTTATTATTTTTATTTTACTAACACTTTTATATAATTTTTATAAGAACTAATTTGTTAAGAATCAATTATGTGTTCATTGGGAGACAACTTAGGGTTGAACTAATAATGTCGTTGCTATAGTTTAGTAGTATTAATTTGATCGTGTCAACTACAACAGTCATCCTTCTTATCAAGTTCCATTAAAATTTGTTTAATTTTTTCATCTTCTCTAGGTTCTCCTCCTAGTTCAACATTCATCAAGGCTTTTTGTATAGGTTCTCCTGAAGCAAAATGACTGCCCCCCTTCTAGTGTTTTCCTTTGTTTCAAATTATCAAAGCCCTTTCAATAGAAAAAATAGAGAAAATCGCAAGATCGAATATTTGTTGCCCACTCTCTTTTTGGCTTAGCCAAATTTCTTCACTTTTTGATGTTTTTCTTGCCTTCTTCATGCAATGCTTGGATTAACTTCTTGTATTCTTGATTATTTATTATTCTTAGATTTATATCAAGGTGTCATGAAACTTTAACCAATTTATTTTTATACCTCAATGAGCTCAACTTAGCTAGAGCTACATTAATACATTCCAAAATATCCAAATAAAATTTAGATTGTTTGACCTTACACAGAGTGGATACATTGAGCATCACGAGGTGAGTTACTACTCTAGCATTCTGTGGTCTTTTATTCGTTTACATTTTCACCTATAACCACTTTTATAGTTTATGCTTCGTTCTTATTATTCATGAATTGCCTTCTGTGCTTAATGGTGCACTCAAGTTGAAGGAAATGGTGTTGGTTGCTCTCACTGAATCAGATGTTACAATTCCAATGATGTTGTTGAAGCAATTCATAAGAGCAAATAAAGCACAAAGAATAAAATAAATCGTAATCATAAGAGATTACTTATTAGAAAGCATAATGTCAAGAAAGTCAAGCCACCCAAGTACAGATTTCACCCAGTCCAGGGCCATCAGGTTACATGGGAATGAAAAAAGAGATAATACAACTGAGTCAAATCTAAAGCCAAGCCAAGTGGCATAGAAAAGAAAAGGTCTAGGCCTAGCATTACTCTTAAGTTTAATGTATGATCAGAACCCAATGCAAGTTGGTTAATAAAAATGCTCATACACTTACAGTTGTCAAAATTATCATTAATCCCATCTTAAACAAATAAAAAATAATCAATTATCACATTTTAGCTGCAGACAAGAATAACAACATAATTAAACTGATGAAAGGACACTAATAGATTGCATAAATAAAATAGTCGATGTAGGAAACTAAAATTTTATTCTATAATAAACACATGTAAGGAGTTGTTGGCACTCTTGTGGCATTCATGAAGCATTCATTTTATGTTTGCTTATTATAATGCTTTTGGTACATACCTATTGGTTAGTTATACTAGAAATCTTATGGCATTCACGAATCATTTACTTTTCAATTGTTCTTTTATATTGCCAATGTAGTCCTTATAATGTCCATATAATAATAAGTCAGTTTTCCAAGTGTACTTACCACCTTATTTGCATCACTAAGTATATAATTTTTTATAAATAAAATTCCATTTATGTAAATGTTATTTAACATTATTATTGTTTGAATCTGTAGGGATCACTGGCAATTGTTATTAATTCTTCCTCAAGAGTTTCTTGTAGTTCTCTTATGTTCATTACACAAAAAACCTCGTACTTTGACAATTAAAAGTACACTAATATTGTAATTTTTTTGATAATTTATTTGTTGTGTACATTTTATAACTACGATATTAAGCCATTAATATTATAACTTGATTCAAACTATTCATTGTGTAGATATTTGATGACACATCTTCAATGGAGCAACATGTCATAAATGATGTTCGGAAGCAATGGGCTCTATTTTTTTTAATCATTTGTAAATGATTAAATAATTCAATACTACATTTTGAGTTTAGGAATTATTTTGTGAAACTATGTTAAGTAACTATGTTAGGTAAATATTACATTTTGACGTGTTAATATAAACAACATTGATTATTTTACTTGTTATTGATTATTTAAAATGTATTCTAGGATTCAATTTTATGCAGGTCTGGATATGGATAGTAGCACACACAAATCAATTATTTATAAAAAAGTCACTTTTTACATCGGTTAAATCCATATCAGGTATAAAAAGTCTTGTTTTTTCACACACCGGTTATAGTACCAGCAGGTATAAAAGTGAGATTCTTTTATACCTATTATATCACCAGCAGGTATAAAAGTGAGATTCTTTTATACCTATTATATCACCAGCAGGTATAAAAGTGAAATTCTTTTATACCTATTCTAACACCAGCAGGCATAAAAAAAATTCATCGACCATCAGCAGACTTCTTATACCTGTTCCCAGATGTGTGAATATCAGAGTTTTATACCTATTATAAAAAACATGTATGAAAGTAAAACTTTCTACACCGATTCTAGAGCAAGTATAAAAAATCGAAAATTTTCTATACCCTTTTTTTTATACCTGCTTGAAAACAGGTATAAAAAGGCTTTTTACGAGATATAAAAAACCCTTTTTGCACTAGTGCAAGTACTTATTAAACACATATTTGTTGAACAAGATATATATACACACATATACATATATGGTTGACTAGGTCGTCAAGTTGGTATATGTGAATTTAAATGAGGAGGACATTCTTGAAATAGCACAAGATTCTTTTACTTGAAAGTACTAAATCATATTTATTATTGGTTGGATTTCTCTATCTCAATTAATACGATGTCTCTTATATTTTCTTTTTATGATGGAATAACATGTTCTTAAACAATTGAATCTATAGAACAAGTCAATAAGATCATCTTATCTTGAATTGATCATGCAAAATATCTTTGTAATAGGGTAAGATTGCAAATTAATGAATCGAGAAAATATGTCATTTCTGCCGCAATTAACACAGGAAAAAGCATTGGTTATAAGATTTTATGTCAATAATGTAGAATTTTCCTTTTAATTCAAGATAATCTTTTAAATTTCAAAATAGATAATATCTAATATCACTATGTTTTTGTAATGATAATCAATAAGAGGCAAGGTTAATCATTTCCAAAAGTTGTACTGTATCTTTTATATTAAATATTTTCAAGTATATATGTTATTAATTTTAGAGTGAAAAAAAAAGAGATTGAAATTACTTATTTTAGACGAAGATGAAAATGACTACACAAAAGTAGGAAAATATTTTCTAACAACTTTTTTTGACAATATTTTTACAACCCTTTATGTGGTAGTTCCTGATTGGTCTTTTCAAATATATGAACTAATACAATAATGATACATAATTTATTGTTAAAAAATTGTTAACCTAGATCCAAAAAATTATGCATGGGGTATAAAAAGTTTTAAAAAACTTTAAAAACAGGAGCATGTAGCATTTCATAATACATATAAGGTATAAACTTTCTCCTAATTGTAATTATTTTTCCAATAATATTTTATGTTTCTTAATTGCTTAGTGTGGATCAAACGTAGATGAATGTACTTGATAAATATTTCAAACTTCTCTATAATTATTTTCAATCCCTGTTATATAATAGAAAGTTATAATAAAATATTTACAAAATATTTTAATTCAAATCAATATTATTAACTTTGGAAATCAAATTAATTATTGTACAACAAATGTTAAGTAAATATTATATTTTTTCTATGTAATAAATATTATTTTTGATTGAAAAATTCCGGTGTAAGACCACTAGTGCAGCGAGGGGCTTTTACCGCGGTTCATTTTCACTATACGTCGCGGTTCTTGAACCGCGGCATATTCAGCCGCGGTAGTAAGTCAGACACTTTAGGTTGCGGTTCTAACCGCGGTATATAGGTTGCGGAATATGCCGCAGTTGTCGAGGGAACCGCTGCCTAAATCCATTTTTTTTTTAAAAAAAAAAAAAAATACACTATATGCCGCGGTTCAACCGCGGCAAAAGAGTGAAGCATATGCCGCGATTAGTGTCAAAACCGCGGCCATATGTCTCGTTTTTTAAAAAAAACAAATCACTATATGCCGCGGTTGTGGTTAGAACCGCGGCATATTCCCCTGCAGTTTTTTAAAATTGCAGGTCTGTTTTTGTGATATCCACTACCACAAAAACAGACCTGCATATAAAAACATATACACAAATTCAATTTGAACATAGCAAACACATGTTCAAATGTATTTCAACATCAAATAAAGTACAAAGTCTAAGAAAATTCTATCTAATCAAATGCATTGTTTAAATCTAAGAGCTATTGTATAATCTAACTATATACTTCGCAGCAGCGTTCCTAATGAATAATAGTGACTTCTCAGGAACTGGTGTAGTAGTCTTGAATCTCTGCAAAAGACAATTCATTTTAATTAGTGTATATGAATTCAACATTTGTTAAAAAATCAAAATTTGTTAAAGTTAAATATTAATAAAATACTTATACAGAAATTGAAAATTCATACATAAAGATATGGATTCATCATATGTATATTCCCTCATCATGATCTGACCGAATTGCATGTACATCATCGTCAACTACAGATTGGTCATCCAAATTTGTTGTAGTTTGAAATGAATGGTTGTCAGCAATATAAATATTAATCAGATTGTCTTCGTTAACTTCAATTTGTTTTTTGCCTTGAAGAGCAACATACCAATGGTCAGACGCAGGATCTTTGACATAAAAAACTTGAGATGCTTGATGTACCATGATAAACGGTTCGTCTC
This sequence comes from Vigna umbellata, assembly GCF_029865625.1. NCBI lineage: Eukaryota > Viridiplantae > Streptophyta > Magnoliopsida > Fabales > Fabaceae > Vigna > Vigna umbellata. The sequence continues at coordinate 27,816,119 of NC_142165.1, read as the reverse complement.
GGTAACCCACCTTGCGAAAATCAACCAGTGTCATACCCGAATCATCTATTTTCACACCACTCTTATTGTCAAACCACTTACACTTGAACAATGGAACAGAAAACTTGGTGTAATCAACCTCCCATATCTCTTCTATTATACCATAATATCTCATTGATCCAAGTACAGGAGATTGATCTTTTGATGTGGAAAATTGAAGTGACTCAGCTTCTAAACTGACTCCACTATTTTGTACTGTGCTTTTATCATCCAAAGTCTTCGTATAGAATGTGCAATTATTGACTTCATAACCTGTACAACACACGACATCAAACTTCAAACCATTTGCAAGCCACAATAAAGTTTCAGAAGAATGTGGCTCTTTGTCAATTTCAGATTTGAACCAAGACATAAATGTTTTGTTATGCTCCATCAATTGCCATTTCTCTGATTGTCTTGGATTTTTATTCTTAACAATGGCTTTGTGTGCTTCCAAAAAAGGGATCACCTCATCTGTGTTGTTCAATATATAAAGATGCGCTTGCAACAATTCTTCGCGATCTTTTGTCACCACATTGACACCTCGGATGCTTTTACTTGTAGAAAATTTATTCAACCATGCTGTGCGAGGAACTCCTATTGGATTCGTTGATGTCATGTAATCTGAACAAAACTCGATACTTTCTTCAGCAATATACCTTTCAATCATCGAACCTTCAGGACGATATGGATTTTTAACGTACCCTTTCAAAATCTTCATATAACGCTCAATAGGATACATCCATCTTAAGTATACCGGTCCGCACAACTTGATTTCTCTAACCAAATGAACAAGTAAATGTACCATGATGTCAAAAAAAGATGGAGGGAAAAACATCTCTAGTTGACACAAGATGATAACAATCTCGCCTTGAAGTTCATCTAACTTTGTAGGATCGATGGCTTTACTACATATTGACGAGAAAAATGAACACAACCTGTTTATGGTGTGCCTAACATTTTTGGGCAAAATTCCACGAATAGCCACCGGTAACAACTGTTGCATTAAGACGTGACAATCGTGAGACTTCATGCCAACAAGCTTTAAGTCCTGCATTGACACTAAACTCTTCATATTTGAAGAGTATCCTTGTGGTACTTTGATACTCTTTAAACATACACAAAAACTTATCTTCTCTTGTCTAGACATTGTGTAACATGCAGGGGGCAAATAAGTACGTTTACCAATCTCCTTGGGTGCCAACTCTTCTCGGATATTCATGTCAACCAAATCCAAACGAGCATTCACTCCATCTTTTGTCTTTCCCTGAATGTTGAGTAATGTACCAATCAAGCTATCACACACATTCTTTTCTACATGCATCACATCTATGCAATGTCGAACATCTAACTTTGACCAATATGGAAGATCAAAGAATATTGATTTCTTCTTCCAAGGGGTCGTTACAGATGACTTCTTCGATGTTTTCCCAAATACATGATGTACTTTATTAACTTTTTCAAGAACTTCAAGTCCAGTAAGTGGATTTGGTGCTTCGTCCCTCTCTTGATCTCCATTGAATGCTTTTTTTAACCTTCGATATGGATGATTACGTTTTAGAAATCTCCGATGACGCAGATACACCGTCTTTCTTCCATGTTTCAATTGATGAGCTGCAGTGTTTTCTTCACATATAGGACACGCTTTATGACCCTTGACACTGTATCCTGACAAATTACCATAAGCAGGAAAGTCATTAATGGTGCAAAATAACATTGCACGCATCATAAAAGTCTCTGAAGCGAATGCATCAAATATTTCAACCCCATCAACCCACAAAACCTTCAAGTCTTCAACTAGTGGGCTTAGATAAACATCTATGTCATTTCCAGGCTGCTTTGGACCAGATATCATCATAGACAACATCATGTACTTCCTCTTCATGCACAATGCAGGAGATAAGTTATAAATTATCAATATAACTGGCCAACAACTGTGATTGGTACTCAGATTACCAAATGGGTTCATTCCATCAGTGGCTAAACCAAGCCTAAGATTTCTACACTCTTTACCAAATTCGGGGAATTGTCGATCAATATTTTTCCATTGCTTTGAATCAGCTGGATGACGAAGCAGCCCGTCAATTTTTCTCTCATCTGCATGCCATCTAAGATTTTTAGCATCTTTGGGATTCGCAAACAAACGCTTAAGTCTGGGCACTATTGGAAGGTACCAAACTACTTTCAAAGCAGATCCATTTTTTTCTATCTGACCATTATCTTCACTATTGTTTTTTGACTTGTATCGTGATAAGCCACATTTTGGACACTTTGTCAAAAATTCAAACTCTTTCCTATACAAAATGCAGTCATTGGGACAATCATGTATCCTTTTATACTCCATACCCATTGGACAAAGAATTTTCTTCGCATCATAATTACGAGTGGGCAGTGTATTTCCATCTGGCAACATTTCATTCAACAACGTCAACAGTTCTGTAAAACTCTTATCAGTCCATCCATTGCTCGCCTTCAAATTCATGAGCCTTAACACCGCTGATAAACGTATGAACTTAGTTGAACCGACATACAAAGGTGTTTCCGCATCAGTCGACATCGTCTCATACACATGAGCTTTGGCAAAATTTTCTGCTCCAACATCGCGGATCATGTCCTCCAATTTGTCTTCATCCGGTCGATCTTCTTCCATGGTGGAATCAGTAACATTTACACTTTGAGAGTCAGTGGGAAAATCCATTTCTTCGCCGTGCCAGATCCATGTTGTATAGCATCTTAGAAAACCATCACATATAAGATGTTCTCTAATTTGAGTTGCGTTCAACTTTCTCCCATTCAAACAGTTCACACAAGGACATCTAAACTTCACTTCATCATCACTTCTCCCCTCATTACGTTGCACAAATTGTATAAATTCCTCTACACCTCTCTCGTACTCAGCACTAATACGTGGTAAATTAATCCAATTTCGATCCATATTCCTAAATATTACATAAAAAGATAAGCTACTAAAAATCAAACTTGCAATTTCATACATATCATTGAAACTTAGTGAATAATATTTTAAGGTTTATAAATAATACAAGAACTACAACACACATTACCAAAACTATAGGAAAAACCATACCATACATTACCAAAACTATAACAATTTCATGCATTATCAAAATTAAAGCAAAAATTATACTATACATTACCAAAACTATAGAAACTTCATACATTACCAAAACTATAACATTATGCAAAAACTAATGAAGAAATCACGTTAAGAATGCAAAAGGGCATAAATACCTGGAAGAGGAACGGCGAAAACGCTTGGTGCAAAGAAAACGAAATCGCAGCGGAGAGGGAATGACGAGTTTCAAACGATTTTGATCGGCTAAAACTGTTTCAAACGCGTCACAAATGAGAAAGGACCGAATAATTTCAAGTTTAAACGGTGCAGAAACGCGTACCTGATGGCTGTCGGAGGAGAAGAAAAAACGCGAAAACAGCGAGAACGCGCGAGGAAGACGACACTGTTCCAAGTTTTAATTTTTAACTCTGAACGGGGGAATCTACCGCGGTTCACTACTTAACCGCGGTATAATAGGGGTATATGCCGCGGTTTAACTCCCAACCGCGGCATATAAGGATTAAAAAAATTATCCGAAATGGCATTTTTGAAATTATTTTCAAACTATATGTCGCGGTTCAGCGGGCAACCGCGGTATATACCTCGAAATATTTCAAATTCATATTAAATTAATTTCAGATAGGAGAATATGCCGCGGTTGCTCGTAGAACCGCGGCATATACCCCTGTAACGTGCTGAACACAACTGTCTCCCCAACTGCCTTTTGGGGAATTTCAGTAGATGAGAAGGGTATATGTCGCGGTTCTCTGCACAACCGCGGCATATACCCCCTGTAACTTCTGAAATTCTCTGACTGGCAGAGAAGTTGAGAAGTTACAGGGGGTATATGCCGCGGGTGTCCAGAGAACCGCGGCATATACCCTTGTAACTTTTCAAATTCTCTGACCCAGTCAGCACCTGCAATAAATTGGCAGGGGTATATGCCGCGGTTCTCTGGACAACCGCGGCATATACTCTGTTATTTAATTTTTTATTCATACGTGGCGTCAAAGGCAATGGTTGACTGGAGTATATGTCGCGGTTTGGAGCAGAACCGCGACATATATGTTCGATTTATTTACAAAAATGCCACCGCGCACCATTATGCTGCGGTTTCCGTTGAACCGTGGCATAATGTGCGCTGTAAAATCCCAATTTTTTACTAGTGGACATGTCAGAATGCTAATATATATATATATATATATATATATATATATATATATATATATATATATATATATATATATATATATATATATATATATATATATATTCTCTTATAATCAGAAAGAATATGTATATTTAATAAGATGGTATCATATTTAAAAAAGCGTAATGTCAACGTAAGGCATTAAACATTCTCATTTAACACATTTAGCACCACCATGCGTGTTTCTTTCTTCATACGTATGCACTGTTATTATCATTCGCGGGTTTATCGGTGGTTGACCTGTAACGAGTTTCTCTCTCCGCATTTACTTGGTTACATGCTAAAGCCACACCCCTATCGTAAATAACCATAATGACTCTATACCTGAGTCAAATACAATGGTTTTCATTCGGTGCTCACAGCCAAACGCGTGTTCAACTCACGAGAAAAAAAATGGTTTTCGTACTGCTGTGCAACATTTAAGCTTCTTTTTTTTTTTCCTTTTTTACACTTTGTAGTACAGCACACTTGAGCTTTGCATTGCACTAGTACAATGAAAGTTGGTGAAGTGTTTGTTAAATGAGATGCCATGTACCTTTTTTTCTTTCTTTTTTTTCCTTTTTTAGCACCGGCATAAATATTGCACCGTTTTGCGAATCTCTGTTTGTGCAGTCTCTCTTATAAGGTTGATTCTGACAAGATTATCAAAGCCTCAGAAAGGTTTGGGAGATTCTAATCTGCCCCCATTTTGAGTTTACTCATCGCAAACACACACACCAAAACTTGTTTGATGATCCTGTACAGCGTTCGGAGGTTTTGGAATCGGGGAAGGTGATGCATGTCCATTTTGTCTTTTCGGATCATTGGAGGATTGTGTTCTTGCGACGACACTGCTTTCAATTTGCATCATCCTGTCATTGAACTCCATTCTTTTCTCATCCAAAAGGAAAATTTGAGGTATGACATTTGATTTTGGCTTATTTTGAAAAAGGTTTTGTCTTTCTTTCTATTAGATTCTTTGAGAGATTTTTTGAAAGAAATATTTTAAATTTATCTGTTTCCAGGCAAGTGTGTGCATATATGGCACAAAAGGAAGAACTTTTTGTCATTTCTTTTGTTTTCTATCACTTTATTTCTTACAACAAAGTGGGTGACTCGAATTTACTCCTACAAATTATAACTTGTTACCAAATTTGGGCTGGAGTTTCTCTCTTTGCAATATGGACACTTCTTAAAACAGAGATGATAGATAAGAAAAGAGGATTTTCTCATTCCTTTTGTTTTGTGTCACTTAATGTTTTATGAAGATGTATTAGTCATATCTATTATGGTTGATCAAATCTAGATTTCTAAATTGCAAGTTAAATAGAGATGCCAAGTGAGATCTAGCAGGGTAGACACTTGAACGCAATTGTTTCCTTTCTAACCGTCAATTTTTATTGGAAGATTGGTTCAATGAACACTTCAAACCACGAAGAACTAGAAGAGATTCAGAACTGTGACAATGATGATATCGAAAATGCTGAACTAGAAGAGCCAGAGGGCCAAAGTAGCATGGCATCATGGAAAAGTCAGATCACAATTCGAGGATTAATAACTAGCTTCTTCATTGGTATCATTTATAGTGTGATTGTGATGAAGCTGAATCTCTCAACCGGACTTGTTCCAAATCTGAACGTTTCAGCAGCACTCCTTGGTTTTGTGCTTGTTCGAATTTGGACTGTGCTGCTTGAAAAAGCTAATGTTGTTACAACACCTTTCACTAGACAGGAGAATACCATAATTCAAACTTGTGCTGTTGCATGCTACAGCACTTCTTTTGGAGGTGACAAGTTAAATTGAATTTTATAATTTCTTGTGTATATTAATGAATAAGTGATGGTGTTTGTTCATGTCGGTTTTTGACTTTTACTTGATTATATGTAGGTGGTTTTGGGTCCCACCTCTTGGGTTTGAATAGGAAAACGTATGAGCAAGTAGGGGTTGATACACCGGGGAACACTCCAATTACCAAGGAGCCTGGAATTGGTTGGATGACAGCCTTTCTCTTTGTAACATACTTTGTCGGGCTAGCGATTTTGGTTCCTCTTAGGAAGGTATTTCTTATGATGAGCAGCCTTCAATGGTTTTCACTTGATTAATTGAACATATCTGGTTGTCAAAGGTTGTTATTCTCAATATAGATGTGATGAATTCTGTTTCAAATTAATTTGGTTGGAAGTAACTTGAATTGTGTTGCTGCCTGATCTGATCCAAAGTATGGTATTTACAGTTGATGATCATTGATTACAAATTGAGTTATCCAAGTGGAACTGCTACAGCCGTCCTTATTAATGGATTCCATGCTCCCAAAGGTGATGAGATGGCAAAGTATGAATAAGCTTTTATTTTTCATCTTCTGTCTTTTTCAAGTTGAACGTAGCAAGTTTTTATACGTATTAAACTAGTTTATTACATCTTTCACAGGAAGCAGGTTCATGGTTTTATGAAATTCTTCTCGTTCAGTTTCCTTTGGTCTTTCTTCCAATGGTTCTATGCTGGTGGAGTGCAATGCGGATTTGTTCAGTTTCCTACTTTCGGATTGAAAGCATGGAAAAACTCGTGCGTGGTTTCATCTTTCTTCTAGAGTGTGAACCATCAAATAATTGCCCTTCATGATTAAAAAATGTGTGAATTTTGCAGATTCTACTTCGATTTCAGCATGACTTACGTTGGAGCAGGAATGATTTGTTCACATCTTGTCAACTTATCCTTGCTTTTCGGTGCTGTTCTCTCTTGGGGCATTATGTGGCCATTGATCAGGGGACTAAAAGGACAATGGTTCCCTGAGAGTTTACCAGAAAGTAGTATGAAGAGTCTTAATGGTTACAGGGTCAGAAACGAACTACAATAAAAGACTCTCCAATCTAATTTTATTTAAGTTCTTCCATTTTTCAGGCCTCAAGTAACCTTCCCCTATTTTCTTGATGCAGGTTTTTATTTCCATAGCATTGATCCTCGGTGATGGGCTGTACAATTTCGCCAAAATTTTGCTTTTTACCGCCACAAATATCCATGCCACCATGGAAAGGAGGAGTAAAAAATCACGTAAGCTGAAGAGTGGTTTATAGTTTGTGTAAGTCATATTTAAAAAAGAATCTAATATTGGGTGCAGCTTCAATTTCAGATAACCAGGGTCATGATGATCTTAAACGCAACCAAGTGTTTGTAAGAGAAAGCATTCCAATGTGGTTAGCATTGTCAGGGTACATACTGCTCTCTGCCATTTCTATCATAGCTATCCCTTTCATTTTCCCCGAGGTGAAGTGGTATTATGTGGTGGTTGCGTATATTCTAGCACCAACACTAAGCTTCTGCAACGCATACGGTGCTGGATTAACTGACATGAACATGGCCTATAACTACGGGAAAGTGGCTCTCTTTGTGCTTGCTGCATTAGGTGGGAAAAGGCACGGCGTGGTTGCTGGACTCGTTGGATGTGGCGTGATCAAGTCTCTTGTTTCCACCTCTTCTGACTTGATGCAAGATTTCAAGACCGGTCATATGACCTTCACTTCCCCTCGATCAATGCTTGTTGGTCAAGCTATTGGCACAGCAATAGGTTGTGTTGTTGCTCCTCTGACATTCTTCCTGTTCTACAAGGCTTTCGATGTGGGGAATCCAGATGGTGAATACAAAGCCCCATATGCGATCATTTACAGAAACATGGCGATTCTTGGTGTGGAAGGCTTTTCTGCCCTTCCGAACCATTGTCTGCACCTGTGTTGTGGGTTCTTTGCATTTTCTGTGGCAGCCAACTTGGTGAGAGATTTTAACCCCAAAAACATTGGGAGATGGATCCCACTTCCAATGGCAATGGCTGTACCTTTTGTAGTAGGTGGATACTTTGCTATTGACATGTGTGTGGGTAGTTTAATCGTGTATGCATGGCACGTACTAAAAACCAAAGACGCTACTTTGATGCTTCCAGCAATTGCTTCTGGTTTGATATGTGGGGATGGATTGTGGATTCTCCCTTCATCTATTCTTGCTTTGTTTAAGGTTCGTCCCCCAATTTGTATGAGATTCTTGGAAAGGGATTAGAACTTCACTTGCAGAGATGTAATCAAATTCTGTGTCACATATCACTTTTGGGTTGCCAGGGTAGAATAATTACGAAGTGTTGCCACAAAAACATACTCCTTTGCATTTCCAACTGATTCATGTAAATAGCTTTATATTTTACTGATCTTAGAAACTATATTCAAACAAGGCCCTATAGAACTTATTTATGAATTTTAGCAATCACGTTGCGCACTAGGTTAAAATACCGAATCCGGTGTGTATTAATTTTCATTTAAACTTTAAAATTGTGGACTATAGTTTTTTTGGATTGGGTTTTAATTTCTAGGAAAAGTTTCATCCTATTTTTGTTCTTGAGAATGTAAAAGTAGAACTTCTTTTGTTTCAAGTGGCTAATTCGTTAACTATATGACTTACGGAGTTCTAATTCAGATTCAGTTTAAATCAGCATTGTATATGAATATTTTAGGTGACGCACACGTGATTGTCACATGTCAACGTGTTTTTCTTTTCAAATTCTAGGACGAGACCGTCTAGAGTCCCTTGACCAAGCTATTTATTAAATAATTCATATTATTATATAAAGAGATTTTCTCTTTTTAATATATTGTTTTCAATTGTATTCTTCAAGTATCTTTTAAAATTGAAATAATTATTTCACCAATTTTATTTTTTTAAGTTTAATTTATTCATTTTTATCAATTTGGTATTTTTTCTGAAATTTAACTATTTTTAAAGTAAAATAACTATCATAGTAAAAAATTATTTACAAAAAATAAAAATTTCTTACAATAAAATTGTAAAAGTTATTTAAATTTAATTTATTAACTATAATAATAATAATTTTATTTCCTTTTTTGTTATCATAAAAAAAAGTAATTCACATTATTATAACATAAATATTTTTTTTTTCAAATTCTAGTAAGAGATTGTGTTAAGGTCCTTACTATTAAATTATTTATATTATTATATGTGGATACTTGACTCAACTAATAATTAAATAATACAATTTAACAATGTTCATCTAGCTATAGTGACTAAATAATATTAATAGAAATATTTGTTAGTATAATTATTGTATATTAACAAATATATCGTTAAATCTTGATTATGATATAATGATATCATAAATAACCATTTATGTCATATATCAATCATATATATATATATATATATATATATATATATATATATATATATATATATATATATATATATATATATATATATGATACATGTATCACTATTATTATCATGCTAATTTATCATGTAAGTTTTTATAATAGATTTTATAGAACCCAAAAATCCTATAAATACATATGATATTTTTTCAGGGAGTAAATCACTTTCTCTTGTTCATTCATATTATATATAGATCTAAACTCTCTTATTGACTTGAGCATTAAAAAATCTTTTCCAAATAGATCTTCTCCTTTTAGACAAGGAGAGATTCATTTTGGCCATCAAAATCATTTGTTCCTTATAAGAATATTTCGTATCTACCGTGGGATGTATGTAAAAGTTTATCGTGCCTCCACATTTTATACTATCACATCCTTTTTAGTCATTTTTGGAAAATGTTTGACTGTTCTCCAAACTTGTGATGGGGCCAGTCTAGGCAGTGACATATCAATTTCAACTTCCCCTTTGTGAAATACCTTGTTTCTCCTAAACTAGTGATTAGTGGGCAAGAACCTTCGATGATAGTCAAACCAACAACTTTTTCAACCATAACTCAATAAGAATGTCTTAGTGTGGTCCATGCAATGCAGACTATTGGGAATCTCACATCAACGCATCAATGCCTTAGACAGCCTGATGGAGTAGACGAAGATCTCTCAACGCAATAGACGAATGTAAGAATGAAAGAAAGAACACTGGGCTGGAGTGAAAGAGAACTGGACTAGCAGAGCATACAAAGAGATAATTTGGAGAGGGAAATCCTAAACTTTGACCTGATTTAATTGAAGAACATATTGACAAATTTATCTATTGAAAAATTAAATCAATAATACCTTTTGGACAAAAAAAAAATCATCGATAAATGAAACAAATACATTCATCTATAAATCTATCGATAAATACAAATTATTGACAAACATTTTCATCGATAAACACATGTATCTGTCAATAATTAACATTTACCAACATATCAGTACGGTTAATAAATAGTCATTGATAAAGTGTGCTTTTCCTATATTGCAAATGGAGTGTTACATCATTACAAATCTTTACAATATTGAAGAAAATAGTTAAATTCTTCAAATACTTCCACCATAGATCCCACAAATCATTATATAAATTAAGGTATTGAGCTAGTTGAAAATAAAGTAGTTAGGTATGAGTAGGGATGCAATGGGTCGGGTCAGACACGGATAGTGTCTACCCACAATCCGACCTGTTTATAAGCAGGTATTAAAATATCTGTTACCCGCAACCCGCAGATACCAAATATCTGTGAATATTAACTATCTGTCGCGGATTTTATCCACGAATATCTGGCAGCACGAATTTTTTTATCCTCCCTAACTGAGTTATGGTTATATTATAATGTATGTTGACATCTTTTAGGATTTGAGATTGTGAGGCAGCTTTAATTGTAAGCGCTGTGTGTGTCAGTGGAAAGGTTTAACCATTATTTATTTATTTTTCTATCTAGAGTTAGATTTTGAATGTTGGGATTGCAAATTGTGATAAATAAACTGCCACTGATTTGAGTATCCGATGTTTATAACATCTAAAATACAGGACAAAGCTTTAAATGCAATATCATATATATTTAAGCATTTCTTGGCCAGTGTTAGAATTTTATTTCAACAGTTTTTGCACTAAAATATTCTATTAAATATTGCATACTATTACTAAAACAATATGTCATCTAATGTTGGAACAATCATTGAAGACAGATCTAAGTGTTTATCGTAAATCATATTAACCAAAAGGGGAATGACGATAGGTATAAATAAAATATAAATTTTTGAATCGAAAGAACCAGTTGAATTCAGAGAGAAATGAAAGCTTGGCACAGTGCTTGATTACACAGTAGGGTAACATACAAGACACAAATAAGCAATTAAAGTAATTAAAATTAAGTGTAATTAGTTAATGAAAAGAAAGAAAACGAACTAAAATGATAGAGACTGATTAAATGGATGTTCCCCATGTTGTCTACTATATTGCAGCTACGTACGTACAAACAAAACACTAAAAAGGGGAAGGGTGAGGTCAGATGCTCTTTCTGGAGTGTGGAAGCCATCTTTAGTAGAATGTTTGCTGGATTTGTTGAGCGAGTTCTTCGGCACTGAGTTGGCATTCAATTCCAATCTACAAAGGACAGATTTAAGAAACCATAGTTATTAATGGACCACACTGAACACGTAAATAGCATGCATACATTATCATTAATTTAGCTTCCATGAAATAAATAATTTCATAGGGTAGGTCAGTATTTAAAACCGCTACCAATAAAATATATGTTTTTTCGCCAAAATAAAGATAATGCCTGCAAGATGCCATGATACATCACACGTCCCTGGCGTCTCCGACAAATCCAGTGAAAATTGTACTGCATATCATAGTTTATTACACATCACGGTAGTTATGTACTTCACTGTAGAGGACTAGCCAAAAACAAAACTACTAGTTGTATTACTTCATTCAATATACACCACATCTTCATGGTCATTATTTTAACATTTTCTTCTTCATTTAGCAAGCTTTTTGAGAGTTCAATTTGAGCTAGTGCTTGCTAGCTGTCATTCAAAGATAGCAATAGACCCTAAACCATACAATTTCTTGTTAATATTAACTTAAGATATCAATAAAACAGTGGTTTGACACCATGACAGTACCTTAATAGTGAAAGAGTTGAGCATGGTTTCATCAGCAATGTTGATGTTGACATGGAGGATTTCAAGTGCTAGGTCTTCAAGGGCTGATATTATTCTGAGAGCCTGTCCAGGAATTGGTGGTGAAACTGTCTTGAGAAGAAGATGTGGACCTGAAAACTTGACCTCAACATCGGCGATAACAGACTTGGAATTGGCAACAAGCTCTTTGATGTTATCGTTGATTGAAGAAGAAGCCGAAGAAGTAGGAGAGTTGGGTATAGTTGGAGAAAGGTAACTTGGTTTGTAAGGGCTGCCAGGCTGTGGAGTCCTTGGACTAATGGGTAGGTTTATTCTAGGGCTCAAGGGTGGTTTTCTAGGGCTTAGTGGTGAAGGCCTTGTGCTTGAAAGTAGCCTAGGGCTTAGTACATCACTGTAAACTTTTCTTTGTTTCTTGGCCTCTAGGCACTGTAGCAGCTGTTGCAACTCGTTGATGTAATCAACCACACCTTCAATTATTGATGCTTGGTCTCCCTTTCTCATATATGAACAAAACAACAAATCAGCCCCAAGTACCACTGCATGAAATCACAACATACACAAGCCAAGTAGAACATTTTCTTCTGTGACTTTTCTTTCCCTTACACTCAAACTGCAACTCCCTTTTATTATATTTTGTTTACACTTATTATTATTTATTATTTTGATTTTTTTATAAAAAAGTATGTATGTAAAAAGGTGTACATCAAAGGATAACGACCCACTTTTCTTTATCCTTCGTACTTACGCTACTCTCTCTCTCTCTCGGTGTCATCTTACCTTTGGGTGTCCCTATTGAATGATTGTTATACTTTTTCTGCACTCAATTTAAAACTATATAAACATTAACATTATATTAATTAACATTTTATTACAATTATATAATATTGTATTGAATAAAAAAGATGTAGAGTAGATATATTAGTTTGAAGTATATTTTTCCTTTCAATATCGCTCTTCGATATGCTACTAGCTGATAAAACAAATCATTTTGCAACACTTGAGTAATCTTTTTGTAGACGATGGTTGCTTACAAGAAAAACTGTATTAAAAAGAATACAAGAATAAGAAAAAGATTTCAACATAGCATAATACAAAATCGTGAAACATTCATAGGTAGTTAAGTTAATTAAAGTTGTCAATGTCAAGGACGTTTGGAGAGTAAAACAAAGTCAGGAATGCAAACTCTTCTTGAACTAAATTAATGTAATAAATGTAAAATCAAGGAAAGTTTCTAGAATTTGAATATATATGGGAGTGATGTTTAATTAAGTAAGCGATAACGAAGACTTAATTACCCGTTTGGCATAGAAGGAAGGCAAAAGTGACCTCAATACGGACAAGTTGTAATTCATTTGCTTTCTTCGGTTGCGCTCCACTGTTATATGAGACACCTTCTGTGGTTCCTCTGCCAAGGTGGGGCTAAGCTTTTTTGTCTTGCTTTCAAGCTCCGTTTCAGAATCTTGTGGAACACTTGAAGATATTGAGACCTTTCGGAACTCGATTTGCTCGTTTTCTTTCGAAGTTGGGTTGATAATAACAGCACTATCGTTGATGGGGGCAAAATCTTTCGAGTCCTGTAGGCTCTCCAAGATGGAAAGGAGGTCCCCAAACTCCGTATCTTTGAAAATATCAAATAAGCTGTCATCTATTGATGGAGTTTTCTGGGGTTCCATTTCTCCTAACTCCAAAAGGATTATAAAATATCAGAAAACGGAATGAGTGGGGGAAGAGAAATTTCTGAAGTTTTTGATTAAGAAAAAGGTGGAAAGGAGTTATGGAAAAAAGAGAGGTACCTGGTGGTGATGTGAAAGAGACTAAACTCTCACGATGAAGGTGTCAACTACTACTGTAGCAGTACTACTGAATGAATATGTGGTTTTGTAAACGGTGAGAGATAGGATCTCAAGGCAGTGTTGTGGTGCACTGAATCTTATGGCAGCAGGCAGAGCAGAAAAGCAGTACCAGACCAAATCTTAAAATTACAATTAATATTCAGAGACGTTAGGATAAAAGAGATCGATATCGAGTACATTGGAAAAATTTAAGGATTTCATACAGTGCTAGCTAGTATAATGATAGAAAAATAAATTCAAATCGATCTTTTGCATTTGAAGAAAATAGAACAGATAAGTGTGAATGTAGACAAAAGAGAAAAGAATGAATCAAACATGTGAGGAAAATAATGTGAGTGAAGGACATGATGAGTGAAGGGGAAAATTATGGTGAAGAGATGAACATGTGGATATTTATGTGTAGAGAAAATGAGTGTGATTATATTTACATAAAAAGTGAGAGAGAACAACTATGAGTGAAAAGAATTATCATATTTAAATCAATATCTTTAAATTAAAAATAATTTATTATTTTTATTCTTTGTAACAAATGTGTATGAATTCATAACATATAAATTAATGTCGGTTTAGCCAATTATAACAAAAGTAAATGTAAATATTAAACAAAAATAGTTAGGATCACAATATCTTTCACTTAGCAGTTAAAGTTAATTCATCGACTTAATCAATGCTAATTCAAATAAATATAAAAAAATAAAATAAATAGTTAGTGTTATAATAGGAATGGCTAAGCTAATCCTATTAACATTAAGAAAACTTAACATTATTTTCTATTTTTTATTAGTGTTAAATTTTGTGAATAAAAACCAACTTTTTCATAATTTTTATTTTGTTTAATCTTCAAATTTATCTTGCTCTTTGTATTTTAGTATTTTATATTTGTTACTTTATTTTAAGTATCTGAAATAAGTCAATGGAAAAATGGAGGAAAACAAGCTAGAACTCAAGGAAACATAATTAAACAAGAAAGAATTTTTAGACAAACATCCATGTGTCAAGATCACTAGAATTGCACTCAACATAGCAAACTTGAAGAAATGACTCACCTATAGGGTTACACTACCATGGACTACTCTTGGACGACCAAAAAACTACCATTGTACACCAGACTGAGTTGTTGGGCAAGTTAGCTTCTCACTAGGTGAAAATATAGTACAAACTTGTAGTATTCGAGTCGTTAGGCGAAAATATGGCTTGCTCAACAAGTTACAAGTCAGAGAGCCTCAACTTTTAAGCCTCGCTAGTCGAGAATGAAGTCGCTGGGTAAGTTTGTCTTGATGCACACAAATGAGTATTTAATCATGTTTTCGCGAGGATTTTGGACATTCCTCATTTTTTACATAAATAGATTCACCTAGGATGCTTGGGAGAGACTTTTAGAGGTTGTTTGGGATGTTGGAAAGCTCCCTCTCTCCTCCTTGGGTTTCATCCTTTATCCATGGTTATGTTTCCCTTTTGGGGTTGAAGAGGAAGATAGGTTGCACATTGGAGGTGGAAGTGCGAAGGAGAGGCGTGATTGAAGCTTGGCGTAACTTCTAGGTCCCTTTGGAAAGGACCGCTTCATCTTTTTTATGGTTTCAATTTCTTATGTATCTCTTCAATTTGTTTCCACCATGGAGAGTTATTTCAATTTGTTCTCTACCTTGCGTAAAAT
Organism: Vigna umbellata; assembly: GCF_029865625.1. Classification (NCBI taxonomy): domain Eukaryota; kingdom Viridiplantae; phylum Streptophyta; class Magnoliopsida; order Fabales; family Fabaceae; genus Vigna; species Vigna umbellata. The sequence goes on along the minus strand of NC_142165.1, from coordinate 27,800,440 downwards.
TGTGTTGTTAATATATATATATATATATATATATATATATATATATATATATATATATATATATATATATATATATATATGTTTATTCAATTTGAGTTAGTGTTTGATTATGCTTAATGCTTGATATGACTTATTTACCTGCTTGATTTTTTATTCTTGAGGTGATAGGAAATGTCCTTAGAATCTATATTTAAAATTGAATGTGTAATGAATGGTTGTATCTAAAAACAGAAATTAGTTCATTAGTAATCTTAGACTCTTTAAATTAATGCATGATTTCACTTGTTAAAGATTCAAAGGATTCAAATTTGATGACTAATCAAAAGTCTATTAATAGGATTTGAGTATGTTGATTTTGACTTATATATAGAGTTGAAATGTTTGTGAATGCATGATAATGAAATTGATAAAATTTAATCTTGACAATTATATATAATCTATGTTAAATTTTTTTATTGCATACCAACTCTTTAACAAAAATACAAAAGAGTTTTCATAGTGTTTTTGTGAAATTTGTAATTTGATTGAGTTACTGAGGATAAGAGTTGTCCGAATATTTCACAAATCCTTCACAAACTATTTTTATATTTATCATTTACTATGTGCAACTAGTACACTTGTTGTTTTCTATTAATAATTAACATAAGCTACTATAATATTAGAACAAATACTTATTTTTGTTACAAAATTAAAAATAATTTAATTTTTTTTATTTTGCATTAACTAACTGTATTAATATCTAATGTTAAATGTAACATCCCAATTTAACATGTCACGTAAGTAAAAAGACGAATGTTGATTAGGAAAAATAAAACTATGATATCATCACAACATAATGAAAATTTAAAACTTTATTATGTGATATAATGAAAATTTTAAACTTTATTACGTGATAATTTTATATCTTTTGATTTTTTTTTAAATTAACCTTTTATTTTGTGTTAGAATTATAGCAAAACTAATTTTCACATTATCATAATTCATACAACTATTTATTTTAGGATTTTATTAAAAGATATTGTTTTATTAAAAGTTACAGCTAAAAATGCATGAGGAATATTTGATATTATGTTTATTAGCAGTGTGATGGGCTAGTTATTTTGGTCTGCGAAAAGGACGTTTAGAGGAAGAGATAAGGACATGAATCACCAATAAATGTACCGTTTAGGGAAGGTAGCAGAGGGCGAGGATCATAGCGTATCCACATAAAAATTGCCATCCATAAATACTTCTACTACCATTCATTAATACAGCAGGTAAATCATTATAATATGTGTTCTGATTAAAAGGTAATTAGGACCGATTAGCCAGTAAACATTCAAATGCTTTGCCTCTACCTTCCACACCTCTCTTTATCTTTAATTAGGTGTAATTTACGTTATAGATTTGTCGAATTTTGTAGAGGCACGTGTGGGTCTCTATTGGTTCCTAATTGGGCTTCTTTTGGGTCATGCAAAATGGCCGAATACCTCCAAACATTACTCAATGTACTTCCACTTCCAAATATCTCATTTACACCTCTAATTTTCAAAAATAACTTTAAAAATTATATTTTTTATCTAATTTCAAAATTCGATGAAAGATTTTTTTTTCATTAAATTTCAAAATTCGATAAATAATTTTTTAAAAACTTTATCGAATTTTGAAATCCGATAAAGAAAATGAAAAATTCTTCCTTAGATTTTGAAATTCGATGAAGAAAAAAAATTCATCAGATTTTGAAATCCGATTAACTACAAAAAGTGGGATGTAGGGTTTTTTGAATTATAGAAGACACAAAATGATTGGAACTACAAGGTGAAATGTAAAGAGAGGATGCATAGGAATCCCACATCATATGGAATCAACCTAATTTTGGCTAAAATGAGGCACTCCATGCAAGGGAGGTGTGAGTCAAAATGCTTCATGTTTCGGCCCATCTTTTGATTGTTTGAGTCCTACATTCCTTTGAATGTAACAGCAAGGTCTTGTGCATCTATAAATGTGACCTCTTGTGCTCTTGTAGCATTCACATTTGAATTAATGAGAATTGCTTTGCTTATAAGCTTGTCTTCTTGTTCTCTTTTGGGTCATAAATGGGAGTAACATTTTCCTTATTCTCTCCGGATAACTTTCTTTAGAAGACGAAAATCTTAGTTCTTCAGTAAATTTAGAAGTTTATTAATTTTTCTTATCTTCCGATACTTCCTTGAAAATGCTTCCATCAGAAGCCTTAGTGTGTTGGATGCTAACTTTAGTGTTTAATAAATCCAAGCAAATCAGATCTTATATATTGGATTTTATGTCTAACAAAAATTTATTTTGTTACAATTTGATTAAGCATCACGATTTAACTCAGACCGTCTTACACATGTTGTGAACCATTAGAAGGTTCTTATGTATGAAGATGAACTTTTGTTTCACAAAATACACATTAAAAGGTTTGTAAAAGTAATAAAGATTAATTCACTAACTAGCATATTTATTAACATAAAAAAATTTCCATTACGAAATAGTCTAATGTTTCTATTAAAATATTAGACCATAATCTCTGTTCTTTTTATGATGACAAATACCACGAGTTTTGACTTATAACTTTTCTAGTAACCAACCCGTTCATGTCCATGTTGTACATTTTACGTTATGAGTCTTACTGATCTCTTAAACATAATACGATTAGTTAATATCAAAATCGTCAACATCTTAGACAATCTTTACCTAATGGATAATATAGATCTCATATGTATTATCTTATTAGTAGTAAATAATTGAGTCTCATAGGCGTGACATTATTAGTTACCTAAATCTTCTAAACCTCCTCCTTGTGGCCCCTGGCTTAAGAATTAATAAAAGTTGAAATTAAAATAATTCAAATTCAATACAAAATCGTGGATAATTCAATACCGAAGTTAATCCTAAGTTAAGCATTTCAACAAACTAATTGATTATTGCATATAGTAAAATTAAATTACAATCATTTCCTTTTATTTCTCACATTAAATAAAATAACTCTTAGAAAAATATCATTAGTACTGTAAAATGTTTTTCATAGCCACTAGTGTGTACAAACTAAAGCAAACTCCTAAATATCAGTAGCAGCAGCAATAACTTACTTAAAGTAGAAATGTGGTAAAACAAAATAAATTAATTACATTAATTACAATAGCAGTATTACTAACAATCTAACTACTGCAGTAACAGCAACACAAATATGAAAATCCTTTATTCACCCTGAAGAAGAAGCTTTCTCAACCCGAAAAAATATTTGAATGACCATATTTTCCCTTCATTAGAAGGCTTGTCATGTAGATTTAGCATCCCTCCCAGACATATACACTTCGTAAGCATTTTTTGTAACATTATGTATGGTGTACGTCAACATATTTGTCACCAAACTTTTCAATTACAGGCAAACTAACTAATTTACCCGAGATATTAACTTCAATGCTTTCTATCTTGTCAAGACTGAGTTCCACAGCTCCAACAAGCGTCGTTTATCTCATTTGGTGGAAATATTTATTACTGCAACAGTTGAGAAAAACAATCGATTCAACAACAAAAACCTCAATTTCGAAAACAAAAGTTATAGCAAAGTATCAGCTAAACACACTCATTTCAAACCACTGGCTAAGGCTAAGTTACCATTAGAGCTAAAACGTGGGGATTCAAACAGTAAAAAGAAGTGAGGCGGACACCACTTGGGAGACCCAAAACACAAGAAAAACAAATAAACAAACAAACAAAAGAAGCTCCCTTCTCAACTTTCTCCAACAACACAATTGAAGATAATAACTTCACTTTGATAGTAAACACCAAGGCAGAAGCTGTCATACACAATCTTGTGATTTTTTCCTTCTTTTCTTAAAACCGAAGTTTTTTAGATAATAACTTCAACCAGACGGGTTAAAAAATTCAGCTGGGAATATAAGAGTGACAAATCCCCTAATTTTTCAAAAATAAAAAAACTACCTTGAAACAAAAAAAAAATTATCAATCTTTTAAATCACAATGTTGTGATTTTTCTTTCTTTTCTTAAAACCCAAGTTTTTAGATAACCACAAGGGTAGCTACAAAAAGTTCAGCTGGGAACGTCAAGAGTGAAAAATCCGCTAATTAGTTTAAAAACAAAAGCTATCTTAAAAGTAAAACAATGATAAATCTTTTACATCGCATAAAAACGAATAAGATCACCTAATACCTTCAGTTCAAGCAATCTTGTCATCTGTCTGGTCCACTACTTTGCGTTGTCCAACATCAAAGAAACGGTAGAACACAAAATCAGCCTTTGGTTGCGAATTTCCAATATTCTTAGAAATGCAAACGACATTGCATTTTCCAACTATAGCTTCCTGGTGCAAATAAGCCTCAAAACGTCAGAAAAATAGACAAAACCTTAAATGATAGAAGAAACAGCCACAAGGACTCAAAACGGCAGAAAAAAATAGCCAAAAGTCTTCAAAACAACAAGAGAAAAAACTTATCAAAAGTTAGTCTAAATAACAGTATATTAGCTTAAAGCAAATGACAAAGATAAGTTTCAGAATCCAAAAATTGCCAAAGGATTGATATTTGCAACACCTATACCAAAAACGACGGAACAACAGCCGATAATTTTGAAAACGATAGACATCAAAATAGCCAACAATACTAAAAATGACAGCAAAAGTATTTAGAATCCGAAACTCAGAAAAATAAAAATATTGAAAACGACAACGAAATAGCCAACAATACTATAAACGGCAGAAGAATATCCAAGAAATATTCAAAACGATGGGGAAAGGATTCAGAGCCGAAAGCTTACGAGAGGATTAACATTGGCGAAGCCCTTGCCGTCACCGCACGCCAAAAACAACTCGTTCTCCTTGGTTTCGATCCCTTCCAAGAACTTCTGAATCTCGCGGGAGCGGAAGAACCACTGGACCTTGACTTTCCTCGACTTGTCGCGATTCTCCCAGACCTTGATTAGCTTCCCTATGTGAGGCACGTCGCAGCTTTCGTTTTGGAGATAAACGGTATCGTTGAGAGCGTACTGCACACCATCGAAGGTGAAGGACTCGTAGAACTGTACGTCCTTCTTCTTTCCACCCATGCCTCGCTTCCTGCCCCACGCAAACTCATAATTCAAATCGTCTTTCCCCATTGGCGCCGCCATTGATGGTGACGGACAAAGAGGGCAATGGCTGCGCAGTGGACGAGGCAGTAGTTTGAAAATAGAAAAGAAAACCCTCACGCTAATTTGGGAATTTTTTTCCCAATTTTTGTAAGAAATACTCAAATAAACTCAATCCCAATTTTTTCACGGACTTTTTATATCTTCACTATTCGGTGGTCATCAAAATACACTTGTAATTAGATACCCAATTCTAAACTTTATTTTTAAAGAAAAACTTAACAAATAAAGACAGAAATTAAAATAATAAAAAAATAATAAAACAAAATGTTTCTATTATGATTTTGTTTTTTATTTTAGATAGTAAATGCTGTAAATCTATACGGAATGAATCTAAAAAAATCTTTGAAATAAAATATGAAGTTTTCAAAAGAGAAGAACAGAAGGAGAAATACTGCAATATAAATTACATAGAAGTATATAAGAAAATTAAGTGAATATTTTTTGTGTGAGGACATACTATATTTATAGACTTCTTTTAAACCTAGACTGAAAAGATATAAAAATAAATAAAAGATATAATTTTATACCAAATACTTATTATTTAGTCTATTGCTATCATACGTGTGTGTATATATATCAAAATAATATTTTCTTAATATTTTAACGATATTTTTTAATATATAATAAATAAATTATTAGTGAAAATCTAATAAAAATAGAAAAAAAAAAGTAATAAAATAAAAACCATTATATGATAATATAATATAATTATTCACAACAATAATGTATAATAAATATTTAAAATATTTGTAAAGTGCTTTACAAAATATAATATTTTTGTGAATTGCGATTACTGTTTGATTAATTATTAATAAAAAAATCTGTTTATGAAACTTAGAAGTTAATATAAAGGAAGTAAATAAGTGATGTACATGGGCAATATTTAAGTAATAAACTACTTTTGTAATCAACAAAACTCAGGACTTAATTAATGTAGAAATAATATTATTACTTAAGTACAGCTTATTGGAATAATAATATTAAAATAATATGATATAAAAATTATCAAATAATATTTAGTGATAAAACATTTCAATATATGGAGTTTTAAATAATAATTCAAACAAAAAGTAAATTAAATATTATAATAAAACATGTTAATATGCAAAATTAATTAATAAAATTAATCATCAATGTATTATTTTGAAATGTAACGTTTGTAACAATGTAAATTAAAGTTAGTAGATGTTTAAATATATCTTAAAAATAGTTTTAAGAGAGTATATGAAAAAAATAATAATAATAATATTAATCATAATAATAATAATAATATTATTATTATTAGGTTTAATAGTCTTTTTGGTCTCCACTTTCGTTGTCTAATCTCAATTTTGACCCCATTTTTAAAAGTGTTTGGAATATGTCCACACTTAGATAAATTTGCGTCTAATGTGTCCCTTCCGTTAAGTATCACCAAACGGAGTTAATGCATTAATGATGTGGCACCAGTTATGTGAAACGTGTCAGTATATTGATTTTGTGAATAATGACGTGTAAAGGAGTAACAGAGAATATGATTTTTAATTAAGTTAAGGTTTTATAATTTGGGGAAAATGTGATTTAGGGGTCATTTATGCGAGTTGAGGGCAATTGGATTTCTGCGAGAGAAGATAGAGTCGTTGTCGCACTTAAGCTACATTGCGAAGACAGAGATCGTGTAGAGATCGTTGTACGTTGGATTTGGACTTGCATTTTCAGAAATCGTGTTGATGGGTATTACAAAAAGCACGACTCCAAGGTGCGTTTATGGTAGCTTTTGAGTTTAGCTTTTGTTGTTGTCGATGTGGTCCCCCCATAAAAGGGTGTTACCTGTGTATGCTTTGTCTGTTTACTGTCCCCCATTATCTGCGCATGTGCTATGAATAGTGTTGCAACATTGTGGTTGTGGTTCCCCTACTGTTGTGTGGACAAAATTTGTTTATTGTTGTAATTGTTTTTGCTTTGTTTTACTTGTTTTTTGGGTACATAGCATTTGGGTTAAGCATAGATTAACTGTAAACATTTTTTATATTAGTTTAGATGGCCAACTCAGATGTTGAAATTTTCTTTCACCATGCGAGAAAATTTGAGAATAATGGGACATTCAGATACCACTATGGTCAAACCACAACTTTAAAAATTGATCTAGATCGTTGGAGTTATTTTGAAATATTAACCATTCTTAAGGAGATGGGTTATAGGAATGTAAAGGAGTTGTGGTATTCATTGGGTCGTGGTCCTGTTTTAGAAGATTGTTTGGAACTGTTATCAGATGACAAAGGTGCATGTCATGTAGTCAATATTGTTATGTTGAGTGGTTAAGCTCACATTTATGTTGTACACATGGTCTTTGAGCCTTAGTATCTTGTAGAGTTGGAATACTCTTCTCAACCAGAAATTGAGAGACATACTGATGAAGCAGAAGTTGAGATAGAGAGGGCTGAAAAGGAAGTTGAGGGAGAGGTTGCTGAAGCTGAGGTTCAGGCAGTGGGTGAAGCAGAGGTTCAAGCAGTTGGTGACGTAGAGGTTGAGGGAGTGTGTCATGTAGAGCCTGAGGTAGAGGCTGAAGTAGAAGTAGAAGCTGCGATAAAAGTTGAAGTTGAGGCACTGGCTGATGTAGATAAGGTGGTAGAAGATGAGGTAGAAGTTGAAGTTGAGGCAGTGGCTGATGTAGAAGAGGTGGTAGAAGATGAGGTAGAAGTTCATGTTGAGGCAGTTGCTGATGTAGATAAAGTGGTAGAAGGTGAGGTAGAAGTTGAAGTTGAGGTAGTGGCTGATGTAGAGGGTGATGTAGAAGGTGATGTACAAGTTCAGGTAGAGGGAGTGGCTGAGGTAGAGGGTAATGATGTTGAGGGACAGGGTCAGGCTGATGTAGAAGCTGATGAGTATGATGTTACAAGTTGGAATGGGTCCGAAGAGGATGTCTTGAATGACGATGAAGATGAAGTGGAATGTGATATATTTGAACCTATTAACCAAGTAGAAAATGGTGGACCTAGGGGTTTATCCGAAAGTGATTGGGAATCTGAGAGTTTGAACAACATTGTTGAAATTGACAACACAGATGATGATAGAGATGGTTACGGGGATTTCGAGAATTTTTCAATGCCCAAAAGTATGGAAAATATAAATGGGAAGTGGATACGTATTTCCCTGACAAAAAAGATTTTACAAAAGCTATAAGAACGTATGGAGTAGAGAATGGAAGGAAATTAAAAGTTTATAAAAATGACAAAAGAAGGGTATGTGTGAGATGTTCTGGTGCAAAAGGAAAATGTTCATGGTATGTATACTGTGCATATAAGGCATCTAAAAATACATGGCAGCTAAGGAAGATTATAGACAGGCACACATGCAGTAGGGAATTTAACATCCGATTAATGACTTCAAAATGGTTGAGTGGGAGGTTAGAGAAGAGTATAAAAGAGAATCCAAATATTAATCTATATAACCTCCAAAATAAAGTTTCTAAGTGGAACATTGGTGTTTCTCGGTCTACAACGTGTAGGGCAAAAGCAATGGCTTTTAAACAAATAGAAGGTGATTTTAAAGAACAATATATAAGACTCTATGACTACGCAAACGAGTTGCTTCGGGCTAATCCTGGTTCAACTATCAAACTTAAGGTTGAACCTAATGAGGACAATAGAATTTTCAAGAGAATGTATGTATGTTTGAAGGGTTGTAAGGACAACTTCGTGTCTTGTAGGCCTATTATAGGTTTAGATGGTTGTTTCTTAAAAGAAAAATATGGAGGTGAGTTGTTAACTGCGGTTGCAAGAGATGGGAATGAGCAAATATGTCCTTTGGCATATGCTGTTGTTGAGGTGGAGAATAAGGACAATTGGCAGTGGTTTTTAGAATTGCTTATTGATGATCTTGGTGGTCAGGAGCTTTATTCAACAATCACATATATTTCAGATCAACAAAAAGTGAGTAACGTTGCCCATGTCTTGTATTATAACTTTGAAACCTTCATGTGTTGTATTATAAGTTCTATAGCTTCATCTTTTTACTTTGATAGGGACTTGTTCTAGCATTACAAGAACTTCTACCTGGTGTAGAGAACAAATTTTGTGTGCGCCACATTTATGTAAATTTTAGGAAGAAATTTCCTTGTCATATTTTAAGACGTCTATTATGGAAAGCAACATCATCAACACACCCTCAAGCATGGGAGACAGTGATGAGAGAAATTAAAGATGTCAATCCAGATGCCTTTAAACACTTGCTAGCAATTCCACCAAGGTATGTTCAAAACTTGGTTGTTTGTAAATCAGTTTTTTATAAGTAATTTATTTTAAATTTTGTGCTGATATATTTGACTTCAAATTTGTTTAATTAGATATTGGTCACGTTCAAGGTTTACAGGTAATGCTGTGTGTGACACATTAGTCAATAATATGTCAGAAGCTTTTAACAGTGTCATAGTACATGCAAGAGGCAAGCTCATCATCATAATGATGGAAGACATTCGTATCTACATCATGAAGAGATGGGCAACAAATAGACAGAAAATAACAACATTTGAAGGTTGTCTTTGCCCAAAGGTTAAAAAAAGATTTGAAAAGGAATTGCACAAGACGAAATTTTGGATACCTAGGTATGTGCACATCACCACATCAGAATCTGGACTTCATAAAGATGTTTTAACATTTTGACTTCAAATACTAATTTTAATCTGTTTGGTTGCAGTTGGTCAGGTATGAAAATTTTTGAGGTCAAACACACTTCAATAATTGGTGAGAAGTATGTGGTTGACTTAGATAAAGTGGAATGCAGTTGCAGAAAGTGGACTTTAACAAGAATCACATGCTGTCATGCACTAGCTGCCATGAATGTTTTGAACATCAATGGAGAAGACTACGTCTCAAATTGGTTTAGAAGGGCAACATACCAAGAAACATATATTCCAATGATATACCCTGTCAACGGTCATCACCTATGGGAAATGACATATCATCCTAATGTTTTGCCTCCACCTAAAAGGGTGTTACCTGGTAGACCAAAAAAGAAGAGAAGGCTATAGGCTTGGGAGCTAAAGAAGGATGACACACAACTAAAGCAAAATGGAACTCGTAACATATGTTCCATATGTAGACAGGTTGGTCATAAAAGAAATACTTGCCCACAACGTCCAGGACCAAGTTAGCAACCTGGAAGTCAACCAACTACAAGACCAAGTCCGGAACAAGAAAGCCAACCAACTACTGGACCAAGTCAGCAACCACTAAGCCAGCCAACTACACCAGGACTTTAAAAGTTATTTAGAACACTCAGATGTATTTTGACAAGTTTAGCTTAAGTTTAGCTTTTGTTTGGTACAACCCAGTATTGGCTGCTTTGTAAACATTGACATGTAGTTTGAACTTCATTTTCAATTGGGTATTTTGTAAGCTGTGACAATTTCTCAATGACAATTTCTATTTTGGATGTGCATTTGATTTCCAATTTCAGAATTGGATGATTATTCAGAACAATGATACCAAATTGGATGATTATTATCATGTCATTATCAATGATGTTCATTCCATGTGCATGTGATTACAGGGACATTTTTCTTTGTTGTGATGTATACTCATGTTACAGGTACTCATCTTTGACAGTGAGGACTAAATGTAACTTACATTGATATTTGTCAGTGAGGACTACATGTCACTTACTTAAATGTTATGTGATTACAATAAAGTTTTTGATTTGGTGTTGCTTTCGTGTAGAGCACATTCACAATCCATAAATTTATTAGACGTTCAATGAGGATGACACACCACTTTCTCATTTTACTGTCATTTCAATCTAAAGTTCAATTACCTTATCTTCTATATATCAAACAAAATGTACATTCAAACAATAAATTCAGATGCACAAATTCAGATTTCTCATTGATTTGAAAACATCATATTACAATATGGCCAAAGTGCTCTTCACAACAATTGACTACTACAACACATCATGGACTTTTAAACAAAATACAAAGAAGGATGATGTTAATCAACCCCATAAAACATAGCATCCAAATCAACATCTTCTCCTTTCTCTGAAAACCCATCACAGATTTCTCCAAGCTATTAATCTTCCTCCTTTGCCTAGCAATAGTACTGCCACCATCATCTACATTATCTTCAATACACCATTTAAAGAAATTGCATCCTTTAAGTTCTTCATTTCTTGTCCGTTGTTCAAAGTATTCACTTCATTAACATTTCATTAATAACCAGAACAATTTATCACAAAAATTAAACAACAAACCTTGTAATTAGGGCAGCCCCAGAATTGCTTCCCCTCATTCTTAACTGTTTTTGCCACTCTCAACACAACAACCTCCCCACAATGGCATATTTGCCTTTCAAGGAGTCCTCTGGATGTACCACCACGAGAGCTCCCCCTTGAGCAAGATGAACATCCTTGATTCAAAGACATTGACACAAGAAGGAACCCCAAAATGAGACAACCACGAACCACTTCGCCAACCAACTGCCAACGACGGAAGACCAACTCGCGAAACACGAAGCACCACTCTATTGCCAATAGACAACACTAACATCCAAATGCTAAAGAACCATAAAAGAAAGAGAACAAGACAAATTTCAAGAAGAACACCCACTGTATCGTGTTCGCAACACAAAGGAGAAGACCCTAATTGGTTTTATGTATGCCCAAAATCAGATTTCCCCCAAATTATAAAACCCTAACTTAATATAGGGTTCATATTCTCTGTTACTCCCTTACACGTCATTATTAACAAAATCAATATAATGACACATTTCACATAACTGGTGCCACATCATTAATGCATTAACTCCGTTTGCTGATACTTAACGGAAGGGATAAATTACAGGCAAATTTATCTAACTGTGGACATATTCTAAACACTTTTAAAAATGGGGACAAAATTGATATTAGGCAACGAAATTGGGGACCAAAGAGGCTATTAAACCTTATTATTATTAATATTAATCAAAATATAATAATATATTATTGTTATTACGATTTCAAATGATATAAGTAAAAAATATATTTTAAAAAATAAATAAAATAAAATTGAGCACTATTATAGGGATACGATTGTTTTCGACACTAGGTATCACTTGAATATATTAAGATGAGATAAGAAATAAGAATTTTTCGCATCGGTTATGAACCAAAACAAAAGGGTCAACATTTTGTTCCAGTTAAAAAAAACTTTAGCAATGAATGAAAAATAAAAAATAAAAAAATTTGTTATTTGACTTTAGTTCTGTTAATAACGGAGACTATATACTCTTTCTTATTTTAAAATAATTATTTAATTTTAAGGGTATTTAGTCTCGATTATGATGAGCATTGATGTCAAAGACCCTTAAAATTAAATAATTATTTTAAATGAGAAAGGGTAAATGATCTTATTATGAGCATAATCGAAGTCAAATCCCTTTCGTGGTTTGGTTGTGGGAATAACTAAGCCCATATATCATTTTTTATTTAAAATAACTATTTAATTTTAAGGGTATTTAGCCTCGGTTTTAATGAGAGTCGATGTCAAAGATCCTTAAAATTAAATAATTATTTTAAATGAGAAAAGGTAAATGGTTTCATTACAAGCATAATCGAAGTCAAATCCCTTTTTATGCTTTGGTTGTGGGAATAGCTGAGTCCATATACCCTTTTTGATTTAAAATAATTATTTAAATTTTAGGGTCTTTGGCATCCGTTCTCACCAGAACCGAGGCAAAAATGACTATTTTGCTTTGGTTATAGGAACAATGGAAGTCGAAAGTTATTTATTCTTTTCAAATATTTTTTCTGAAATGATATTTGGTTTCGGTTATGACCTAAACTGATGTTGAATATCTCTATATGTTTTGGCTTTGGCTATAACCAATGCCTAGTATGGGCGGTCTTTTCTAAATACTTTTTTCATTTCTGTTTCATCCTACATATTAAACTTGCCAAAAAAAACCCAACACAAAATACTAGAAACAGAAACAAACATGATATCTTGAACAAAAACATGTATAATATTTTTATAAGTCAATAGATAGTTGTAAATGTGGTAGATGCTTACAAATTAAGATATTATTATTATAACAATTAAATATTATTGTACATTTTTATTACATATTTTGCACTAGTTTTCCTTAAATAATGAATGGACTTATTGGGAATTGATATGACATTCTTAACTTTCCACACTAAAGACAATGATTTCAATTAATATATAAAAAGACAAAGTTGCAAAGTATTTGATTCAATGTAATTATTACAGTTGAAATACATAAGAAAACACTATATGGGGTGAATAGTATTTTCTAAACTTTTCGCAGAGTATCTGATGATTTTTCAATGGATAACTAAATAAAAATATTCTTCAAACAATGTTATAGAAAAATTAATAAAAGCTTTTAAGAAGGGAAAAACAATAAAACATAATTTTTATACTGGTGCACTCAAACTTGAGCTACGTTCAGTTCTCCCTTAAGAATTCTTAAGAGGTTCCATTAATCTTTTCAAAGATTACACGAGTTGTACCTCTCGAGGATTTCACCAAGTATTCTCACCACTCTTGATTTACAAGTATTATTACCACTCCTAGTCCCTTCTCACGACAAGCCAATATCTCCTCATGAGTCAACTTCTTATAATGTGTTTTGGGCGGGGTGGATAGTGTTGTCGGCGATCGTGACGATGGGGTAGGCAACAATGGAGGATCAAAAGAAAGCATAATAGAGAAATGCAAACACAAATGTCAGCATTGGTCATTCAACTTATCCTCCTATAACTTGGCCAGAGTTGTTGCCTATGTCAACGACTACGGTTGCAATGCTTGAACTTCATGACGTATATCCGAGTTTAGCCCAAAAATAAAATTTCTCAGTAAAAAGGTGGCAGGGAGACCAATAATGTGATTAAGAAGCCATTCAAATTCATTTAAGTAATCTTGAACCTTACCTTTTTGAGTCAATTTGAAGAGAGAGCCCCATGGGTCGTCATAATACGAAGGGGTGAAACGAACCTTAAGGCTGGCAAAAACGCATGCTAAGAGGACATATGTTGTTTCAGTGCAACCATTGAAACCAGCTAAAGGCTAGACAATCCATGTAAAAAGTAGTTATCTGAAGCTGGTCTGCCTCTAGTGTTTGATGATACTCGAAGAACTGGGAGATCTTAAAGATCTAGCCCATTGGATCAGTTCCATCAAATCGGGGAATGTCTAATTTCAAGTAAGGAGAACAACGATCATCGAACTTTGGAGAGGGAAGGTCACATAAGGTAAGTTGGGATGCAATGACATCCAAATGGTTGATGATTTCACTTTGGTTGATGGTGAGATTTAGGATGGCTTCTTTCAAATTGGTGATGGATTTCGAACGGGCATTGTGGTATGTCATGATCGCCTCTCAATGAAAGCACCAAAATGATAGAGAAAATGCATTGATTTGAGGTCAAGGAGCTTCCTACAAAAGAAAATAAAGAAAAGGGACACATAATTGATGGAAACTAGTTTTAAGTTTCTTAATTCTACACCAAATCCTGAAAATATTTCATCAATCTTTCCATTGAGGAGAATCAACTGGTGTCAAAGAATATTGTCACACTTTCTTCCATGTGCATGCCAAGTCAAGTTCTTTGTATCTTCTTTAATAACAAACAATCGTTTCAACCTAGGAATTACGGGAAGGTACCATAACACTTTAGTGAGGGGACCTTATATTTCTTCATCAACATTATTCTCATCAAGTTTCTTTTTAAATTGAGACAACCCACACGTTGGACAAACCTTCAATGCAACAAACTTGTTTCTGTATAATACACAATCATTAGGACATGCATGTATCTTTTTGTACTTCAAACGCATTGGACAAAGAACTTTTCTTGCCTCGTTGTTACGATTAAGTAACATGTTTTTTTCTGGAAGCATCTCCCTCAACAATTCCAACAACTTTGTGAAACTTTTATCAGTATATCCATTTCTTGCTTTTAAAATGAACAATTTTAAAGTTGCACATAATCGTGAAAAGGTAGTACATCTTGGGGACAATTGTTCCTCTAAGTTAGACTTCAAAGAATCATATAGATGAGTTGTTCCAAAATTTTCTTTACCAATATCACGTATCATATCCTCTAAATGATCATTCATCCATTCTTCAACATATTCTATTGTTAGTGACATATTAGGGTTGTCTAGTACTTCTCAATACCAAGTCCAAATTGTTATAACTCTTGATTATGTCGTAGACGAATAGGTGATCACGTATTTCGCTCAAATTTTGACGTATTTGGTTCAAACAACAAACACAAGGACAATAGTATGCCCCATACACAGGTCTTGCATGTTCTTGAGAATTTTTCAAGAATATATCAACCCCCTTTTCATAGCCTTCACTAAGACGACGTGCACTAGTGCAAAATACACTTTTTATAGCTACTTTTTATACTTGTTCAAATTCACCAGGTATAGAAAATGATGTGATGATATTATTGTAAATAAGGTAAGTTTTTTTACACCAGTTATACTTAGATTAGGTATAAAAAAGCAAAAAAGATGTTTTTAAACCGGTTCAACTTATAACCGGCATAGAAATAATTTAAAGAAATTTTTCTATACCTAATAAAAGCTAAAACCGGTACAGGAATAACTTTAAAAAAAATTTCTAATAAATGCTAAAATCGGTATAGAAGTTTGGAAAAAAAATTACACTTCGACAATTAGACAGAAAAACCAAATTCTTTCCTCTTCCCACTCTACCTCCTCCGTAAGCCGTGAATCTCATTCCTTCCGCTCCAACTGCCACCAATTCTCGTTCTCATTCTCTGATCGTCACCAAGTCACCAATGAAGCGCTCAATGTTATGATTTCTAGGGCTTCGGCTTCTGGAAAAGTACGACTATGGAGGTGTCGCGGTGACTTTCCGGCGGCCAGAGGGCGGCGCGTGAGCTGCACGCACCTATTCGCAGCGCACAAAGAAGCGACGCGTGGGGAAGAATCAGACGCCGGCACCGGTGGGGTTGGTCGTCGCGTGAAGAGGCGAACCATATCCAGTGGTTGTCGGACGAAACAGTGACGACGGACGGCGACGGACGACGGCGGACGACGGACGACGGCGGACGGCGGCGGACGACGATGGACGACAGCGGACGGCAACATACGGTGGCGGACAGATGCGAGATGACAGAGAACCAAGTTGAAGAGCTTCAAACTGCAGTTGACAGCTACAGACAGTGGCAAGACAACCGCGGACGGTGGCAATGGGTACCGGACAGATGCAAACAACAATGACAATGCTGGTGGACCACTTTAGGACAGAAACTAGAGCAGGATGAACCTGCTCTGATACCAACTTGAGATAAAAATATGTTCTTGAGGGCTTGAAAGACACCTCTCATGTTCTGTTATTTATATAGATAAAGAGTTGATACAAAAGAGAGATAGAATGTCAAGTCACATTGTCCTAGACTGCTATGCACAATGATTAGAGATAACCCATCACACTACCCCTATTTTAGTCCTAGTGACTACACTAACAAGTAGACTTAGTAATTATTCTAACAATAATTAATTCTTTTATTATTGTTTTTTATCATCAACTTTGATGTAACTAATATATAACATAGGAAGGAGAAGAAAAAGGGTGGGTAGATTTCAAAAGAAATTCAAGGAAATATAAGTATGAGGATTGAACGTTAATAAATCCTTAATTAAAGAAGGTTTACCTGGGTTGTAACTAGTTATTATTAGCCTTCTTTACAAATAGAAAAGGTAAAAAAAAATGCTTAAAATCCATGCAGTAAAAACTTGTATAGGTTTGAAATTTAACCATTTTACTAAATTATAACACGTGATTAGGATTACTTGTAGTTTTTTTTTTAAAAAAAAACAGCAGGGCCAACGTGCTTTTTGAAATACAAGTGTACAGATTTTCGAATTATGATTTTAAAGTTTTTAGTGTAATTTACCTTTGTGTTTGTTTGTTGAAGAAGTTAGTAAAAGTGAAGAAAGTTGAGAATACAAAATTTCAAGTGTTTGTTTGTTTGTGCTTTTCATATTTTTTTCTTACTGGTTTTGGTTTTTTTGGGTTGTGTTGTGTGACTTATATGTAGTGTTATCTGTGTTGATGAGTGAGCAGGGAAATGAATTGTGGTATGGTCCAGACAAAGTGAAATACTTGGGACCCTTTTCGGCTCAAACTCCCTCTTATTTGACTGGAGAATTCCCAGGGACTATGGATGGGACACTGCTGGATTGTCTGCTGATCCTGAAGCATTTGCCAAGAACAGGGCTCTTGAGGTCAGTCATTTTGCTTACACTCCTATGAAAACATTTCAGTTCTTCATATATAGGATCAAATTTCATAAGGTTTCATGTCAGCACAAACAAAACCATTCATCAAGTTTCTTTAACATGAAAAATATTTGCTTTTCCTGACACAACATTGTTGGCTCAACTGGTTTTTCATCTAATGAAAGAAGCAATATCAGTAATGTTCCTTCATAAACATCTAGTTCTAGTATCCCTCCACACCATAAATTGCTCTCTGCAATAAAAGTCATCTTTCTTAAATGGCTTTTCTAATTTGCTTTAGATATAAATTCTAGTTGGAAAATGAATAAAATGTATTTTCTGCATGAATATGCTCGTACTTTAATGTAGGTTCTGGACAGAGGGGAAAAGATAGAGCTTCTGGTAGACAAGACTAAAAAACTTCATCACCAGGTTAGTATGTCATATATATGCATCTACAATGGCCAAAATATGGTTACTTTATCACACATATATACATGTATATATTTATCTATACTCATCCTATTTCAAATACAACTTTATTTTATTCTGTTAATCATCAATTTAGCTTGATTTGTATAATCAAGTTTTGTTCTTTAAATGCATTCAGTCAACGTTAAAAATGTAACTTTTCCATTAATGAAAAAACAAATTTAACTTTTAGCCAAATGTTAACAAGTTTACTCATTCTATTATAATCATCAATGACTTTATTTTTAATTTAAAAGGTTTATAGGTTCACTCAGTCATTAAGGTTTACAAGGTTGAATTAATAAAAGAATCTGCAGAAATTTAAGAAATATGTCTTAAGTTTATTTCATTGGCGTGAGTCATTCTGTATACATGGCTTAAGTTCACTATTGCATTATGCATGTCTTAAGTTTATTATCAATGAAAAATGTAATTATAATTTTGTAGGAATTAAAATTGAATTTTGAGATCCGTTGAAGAAAAAAACAAGCAAATTTTTATTCCAATTTTTCAATAAAATATTGATAAACTGTATGTGCATTTAAGTGATTTTTTTCAAATATCATTTTCAATTGATTTGGTTTCATAAATTAAATCAAGGTTTTCTTTATTTATAAATGAAATTATTTAT
The DNA here is from genome assembly GCF_029865625.1 of Vigna umbellata. Taxonomy (NCBI): domain Eukaryota; kingdom Viridiplantae; phylum Streptophyta; class Magnoliopsida; order Fabales; family Fabaceae; genus Vigna; species Vigna umbellata. The sequence goes on along the minus strand of NC_142165.1, from coordinate 27,781,948 downwards.
CCTCAAACTTTTTAATTATATTTGTTACAGAATTGAGAAGGATTTTATTTTGATATTATAAAATTCGTAAGAATAAATTTTAGTACTTATGAAATAAAGTTATATTTTTAAATCTGAGACATTAAAATATTATTTTACCCTAATTTTTGAAACTAAAAACATATTTTATTCTAACATTATTCATTTTCAATGTTTAAGGTATTTACATCGGTTGACCATTGAAAGGAAGAATGCACATTTATGGTTTTGTTGTCCCTGTTGCCATTTAAGAAGTTGGGAATAAAGGTGAAGAGGTCCAAAACTACTTTTATAATGAGCAAGTATACTTAGCACCTTATTTGCAACTGTAAGTATATAATTTTTATTAATAAAATTTTATTTATGTAAATGTTATTTAACACTATTATTGTTTGAATCTGCAGGGGTCACTGGCAATTGTTACTAATTCTTTCTCAACAGTTTCTTTTAGTTCTCTTATGTTCATTGCACAAAAAACTTCACACTTTGACAATTAAAAATACACTACTATTGTAAGTTTTTTAATAATTTATTTGTAGTGTAGACATAACTGATTTTACTAAGTTTCTTAGAACTCATTTCAATGTACATTTAACTTTATAGAGTGGTTGAAGCATATTCAAGGTTGTAGGGAACACATATCGTCTCTAGAAAGAAGTTGCAGTTCATTGCACCAATTGTAAGTAGTTAATCTTTCAAACTATAAATACAATTATAAATTTTATGATACTTTATAAATTTAACTTGTAGTGCTCACGTCAACCGGGAAGCTTTGAGTACGGATATTATGTCATGAGGCACATGCAAAAAATTATATCCGCAAATGTCGTTGACTCATGGAAATTGGTAACGTGAACATTTTATAACAAAGATCTTAAGCCATTAATATTATAACTTTACTCAAACTATTCATTGTGTAGATATTTGATGACACGTCTCCAATGGAACAACATGTCATAAAGGATGTTCGGGAGCAGTGGGCTACATTTCTTTTAACCATTTGTAAATGATTGGATGTTTCAATATTACATTTTGAGTTTAGGAACTATTTTATGTGTAATATGCTAAGTAACTATGTTAGGTAAATATATTTAAGAACTTTATTAAGTAAATATTACATTTTGATGTGCTAATGAAAACAATATTGATTATTTTACTTGTTATTGATTATTTAAACCGTATTCTGGGATTGAATCTTATGCAGGTCTGGATATGAATAATAGTACATACAAATAAAATATTTTAAAAAAATCACTTTTTACACCAGTCAAAGCCACACCAGGTATAAAAAGTCTTGTTTTTTACACCTATTATAGCACCCGTAGGTATAAAAAGAAATTTTTTCTCTAACTAAATATAAGACTTTTATACCTATTATGCACAACACAGGTAGAAAAAGTAAAACTTCTCTACACCAATTCAATAGCAGGTATAAAAATTATAAACTTTCTATACCCCTGCTTCTATACCTACTCAAAAATAGGTATAAAAATCCTTTTTTAACATGTATAAAAAAATCATTTTTCCTACTAGTGGTGGTGCATTCATCCAGCTTCGATCCATAACTATGTTAGTATCAAACTCCATTATTATCACATTTAAGTTCTCAAATGGATACTAAGATTCACTCCATGACTATATTTAAATATAATTTAAAATATAATATAAATTATCAAAACATTCTACATCCAAAAATAATTTGAATAACTAACAAAAACATATAATAAACAAATAAATTGTAGAGTAACTATTACACATAATCAAGTCAAATTACACGAAGAAAAATTCCCATTGAATTCCCAAAAAAGACATAAAATTAACACTTATTTTTAGAATAATATATTTTTTTCTTATTTTATTTTATAAGTCATTATTCTCTATTTTTTTCTTTCTTTCTATCTCTCGTATCCCCATTCCAATTTAGGTGAATATTTATCATCACTCCATTTGGTTTATGGTGCTAATTCAAAAGAAATATATTTAATTCAAAAACAAATTCTTGACATACACCATATCATCCAAACTAAATAATTATAAATTGAGCTTGAAATAAAAAATAGATTAAACATATGAAAAGTGTTAAAACTATATATTTTAACAACAAATTTCAATTGTTAATATAAATTTATCCAAATAAATAATTTCAAAAGTACCCAAAATTTATGTGATAAAAAGATCAACAATAAATAATATTAAAAAACTTCAATTATTAAATAATAAAAACAGTGATTATATATATATATATATATATATATATATATATATATATATATATATATATATATATATATTCAAATATTGTAAACTAATTATAATATTAAATAATTAAATAATTATAAAATGACTGAGAATATACTGGATAAAAAAACAAAAGATTTGAATTTGTTGTACAAGTACATACATGGATAACCGAGGATATACAACCATCTTACCAATATTATCAAAAGTACAAAAAAATTCAAAAGAAAATGATAGGCACCAAATAGTACAACAATTAATAATAAATTAATTGTTTTTCTTTTTCTTTATCCAGCTTTTTGTTTTAAGATAAAGTGTATCGATTGCTTTTTCATTATTGTCGTGAAGAGTTTTATATATTCAATCTCATGTACCATTACACATGATTTGCTTCGATTGTCTACAATTTTATTTATAAATATTTAAGTTGACCTAAACTATTCATTACTCATCGAAACATCTTCTTCCCTTCACATTCTCACTCTTCTTTATGACCCATATTTTCTAAAAGTGCATAAACACTTTGTGAGGAGAACTATACCATTTGCATGAGTAAAGAAGCAAACAGACCTACAATATCACTAAGCATTTTATGGTGCAATGTATCTTTCTTCTAAAACTTTTTTCTTCTTATCATTCTAATTCCATCTTATATCTACTCATCTTCTACTCCCATCATTTCACTTTCTTAAGAAAATCTATCATTTTAAACAGAATATGCACATCTTTCACTTATAAAGAAATTGATTCATTGTATTGTTGCCAAAAGAGTCTTGTTGTCGCTGGAAAAATATTGTTGCTAATAATGGTTGTTAAGGCTAGCACTAGTAAAAAATTGGGTTTTTACAGCGCACATTATGCCACGGTTCACTGGAAACCGCAGCATAATGGTGCGCGGTGGCAGTTTTGTAAATAAATCGAACACATATGCCGCGGTTCAGCTCTGAACCGCGGCATATACTCCAGTCAACCATCCCCTTTGACGCCACGTTTGAATAAAAAATTAAATAACAGAGTATATGCCGCGGTTTTCTGAGCAACCGCGGCATATACCCTTGCCAATTTATTGCAGGGGCTGACTGAGTCAGAGAATTTCAAAAGTTACAAGGGTATATGCCGCGGTTCCTCAGAGCAACCGCGACATATACCGCAGTAACATCTCAACTTCTCTGCCAGTCAGAGAATTTCAGAAGTTACAGGGGTATATGCCGCGGTTGCTCTGCGAAACCGCGACATATACCCCTGTCATCTACTGAAATTCCCCAAAAGGCAGTTGGGGAGACAGTTGTGTTCAGCACGTTACAGGGGTATAGGCCGCGGTTCTACGAGCAACCGCGACCTATTCTCCTACCTGAAATAAATTTAAAATGAATTTGAAATATTTCGAGGAATATACCGCGGTTTCCCGCTGAATCGCTGCATATAGTTTGAAAATAATTTCAAAAATGCCATTTAGGTTAATATTTTTAATCAGTATATGCCGCGGTTGGTTGTGAACCGCGGTATATACCCATATTATACCGCGGTTAAGTAGTGAACCGCGGTCCGTGAGCTTGCGTCGGGAACACAAGAGTTGAATATTTCAATTATTCAACTATGGACGATGTAAGTCTATGACCAATTATTTATATATAAAATTGATTTATATATCAAGTATCCTTATATCAAAGTTAATTTTTGATTTTAGGTATATGTCTGGGGTCAGTAATAAGTTGGGGCGTTCTGATGATTATGGATTCATTGATCCCCAATCAATTCATGAATCAAATGATTTTGAGCATATCAACATGAGTCTGATAAGGAGTTTTGGAAGGGGCAAGAAAATATACTTTTTGCCTTATATATCCGGGTAAGTGAACTTTGTTAACATAATAATGTTCCATATGTGATTTTAATATTTAATAGTTACGTTATTATGAATTTCAGGCGCCATTGGCAACTTCTTGTTATGTCTATGCAAGACAACTATGCTTTGTGGTTCTGCTCATTGCACAGGCCTCCTCCCACACAACTCAAACAAGCAATTGATTGGTAAGAACCTCAATGTTTGGACTTTCTTTGTTATATAAATGAATGCTAAAACCTTTTTTTATATACAGTTCTATTCCAGCAAGTATGATGATGGGTGGGAGATCAATTGTTAATAGTAGAAAGATTGCTTGGATTTCTCTCAAGGTTTGACATATGCTAAAGTCATACTTTGTTATAATGTTTTATTTTAATGTTATTCACTAACTATTATCAACTGTGATGATATATTGTAGTGTAACAGACAAAATGGGTCATATGAGTGTGGATACTATGTAATGTATTGGATGGCCCATATTGTTCGTTCTCACATCACAAGTCGCTGGGAAACGGTAATATTTAACTTTAACAAATTTTGATTTTTTCCCAAATGTTGAATTCATATACACTAATTAAAATGAATTGTCTTTTGCAGAGATTCAAGACTACTACACCAGTTCCTGAGAAGTCAATATTATTCATTAGGAACGCTGCTGCGAAGTATATAATTAGATTATACAATAGCTCTTAGATTTAAACAATGCATTTGATTAGATTGAATTTTCTTAGACTTTATACTTTATTTGATGTTGAAATACATTTGAACATGTGTTTGTTATGTTCAAATTGAATTTGTGTACATGTTTTTATATGCAGGTTTGTTTTTGTGGTAGTGGATATCACAAAAACAGACCTGCAATTTTAAAAAACTGCAGGGGAATATGCCGCGGTTCTAACCACAACCGCGGCATATAGTGTTTCGTTTTTTTTAAAACGAGACATATGGCCGCGGTTTTAACACTAACCGCGGCATATGCTTGAGTCTTTTGCCGCAGTTCAACCGCGGCATATAGTGGAATTTTTTTTTTTTTAAAAAAAATGGATTTAGGCAGCAGCGGTTCCCTCGACAACTGCGGCATATTCCGCAACCTATATACCGCGGTCATAACCGCGGCATAAAGTCTCTGACTTACTACCGCGGCTGAATATGCCGCGGTTCGTAAACCGCGACGTATAGTGAAAAATAACCGCGGTAAAATCCCCTCGCTGCACTAGTGTAGATGGAACCGTAAAATAGTTGAAAAGTGAATTTTTTTTTTACTAAATTAGCAAGTGAAAGTGAAAATGTGAATTCATTTAGGATATGTTAAAAGACATTTTTAAGTCTCTTACAAAAGATACAAATATAGAAATATTAAATTAAGTTTGTTAAAAAAGTAAGAGATGTAAAAATAACACATTTTTAAGTCTATTAGAAAAGTAATAAATGTAAAAATACTAATTTAAGTATGTTAGAAAAGTAATCGATGTAAAAATACTAATTTAAGTTTATTAAAAAATAACATATGTAAAAATATTATTTTTATTTACAAAACTGTCACCAATTATCTTTTAAGTCTGTTTTTTTTTAAACACTTAATAAGTCTATTTTGCACTAATTGCTTTTTCTTCCCCAATCATTTATTACTGTTGCATATATAACAAAAATATGGAAATAACAAACTATCCTCGCATCCACTAAAATACTGTCAGCTTATAATAAAATACTCTCTCATCAAAACACTCCACTCTTCACATCTTATAATCAACAAAATATTTTGATAATCTACAGGGTCTTGTTGGCATACTTGGGTTAGGCTTCTCATTGGGCTTGAATTGCTATAAGTTGATTTCGAGAAAAGACTTCAATGATGGGTTGGAGAACTAATGCAGATTGAAAATGAAACCCAAGGGACAGCTGTCTGTAAAATCCTGTAATGTAACATTACTTGTTTTACAATTTTTGGCTCTCTACGAACAATTATGAAGGTTACTAATTACTTATTATTAGTGCAATATAAATCCTGGATAATTCAGACCAAATTTTATTTATAGACGAATTAATTAGAACACTGTTAATCTTCTTTATAAAACTTTTGTATTGTTGATAAAAAAAATACACCAAATAGTACTTTATAATACAATGATACTAGACACCATCTTTAATGAGGTAGTCTTCAAATATTTTAAATAAAAGAAAAAACTCCACTGAAAATAACTACGTAAATTTTTCCAGGAGAGAATAATCGTAAAAAAAGTTAATACATATATCGTAGTAATATAATTTTAAAAGAAATAAACTTCTTTGCAGCAAATATGTTGTATTTTTCTTGTAAGAAAGGTAAATTTTGAGTCACGTAATGCATGATTTGGAACCATTACATTTATCTCCAACTGTATAAAAGAAAAGTCTTTACATGATTTTCATCAATTCTCTTTTCCTCCCCACCCATATAAAAGAAACACAGTATTATTGAGTCATGGGTAGTTGCTTGAATTGAAGACAATAATTAATAAAAGTGGTTGATACCACATTTTCTTCATAAACAATTCATTATATATACAAAAATTGCAAGCCACTTTGTTTCTCAATTCTCCAAATACCAAGATGGAATTTCACATTCTTCCCATCATTATTACTTTTCTCATGGTGAGCTCCAACTCCTCCTCCATGCACTTTTCTTTATCAAATAGTTTAAATACAGTCTTATTTAAATTATCTTTAACTTTTCACTTCTAAACTATATGGAAATGATATACCAAAACAATTCCAAACATCAAGTAGTTAAAATTATTTACCATTAAAATTTGAGTTAAATGGTAATGTACTTATTATATGTAATTGGTATCACATCAATATAAAATTTAGTTGTATAACGATTTGTAAACTGAATAATAATATGAATTTATTTTAAATTGTGGTGGCGTAATTTATTTTTCTTAATTTTGAATTATTTCAGTGTAGTGGTGATTAAAGCTTCCATTACTTTATTTACTTTTACTAATTTAAAAATGTCTCAACTTGAAGTTTTGTTTAGAATTAGGTTTAAAAATGCGTTGGATTCAACCTAAATTTATTTTATACGTAAATCTCTATTTGCATGTGAAAATGTTTGTCAACTAATAAGATTGTGTTAAGGAATGCAGCTTACTGTGGCAACTAATGCTGCATTATCTCCAGAATTTTACTGGAAGTCCATGCTTCCCACCACATCAATGCCCAAAGCCATCACTGATTTGCTACATCCTGGTCAGTACAATTCCTACAAAACAACACAAAAAATGAAGAATAGTTCACAATTATTTTAGTTAATTCAATTTTTTTTCAGGCTATGCTTTTAAACAGTCTCTTTCTTCCTCCACTCCATTGTTTCTTCATGCACTGTTAGAAAAATAAAAATTGTCCGTGGTTCGCACTTTTAGATTGTGCAATTTTTTATATCATGTTTTGGATTTTCCAATTCAAAATATATTTTCTTATCTAAAATTGCATTTTGGATTTCTAATATCAAAATGCATTACAGGTTTCTAAAACGAATCTGTCGAAAATATATTTTACACTGCACAATGACGCATTTTTAAATTATACAATTCAAAAACATATTTTAGAATATACAATTCATAATGTTTGGGATTACACAATTTATAATGTATTTTCAATTTAAAATTTTTTTAACTTACAGATAATTTGAATTTTCTCCTGCAGAGATGAATATGTAAAATGAAAGTATACTCAAAGAGCTTTAAAAAAATACTTCAGTAACACGTACCTAGTAGGGCAACAGCTAGTCTTGGTTGTGTAATATATGATTATGCAAATACGTCATTAAGGGAAATATGAGTTTTAACTATTTTTTATAAATACCTTTAAGAGGAAAACATAGTAAAACTTAAATGATTTTTTTTATAATATAAATTAGTCTACATAAATTATTATGTAAAAAACTAAATCAATTTTTTTTAAAAAAAAAATTTGTTAACTTGTATTTTAACATACAAAATAACAGCTTGAAGTTTACGTAATAAAAATGTCCAACCATTGTTTAAGAAATCCAACATTATCGCTGAGGCGGACTTTATAATCAGAAGAAAACCGTGTGAAATTTTATTAAAAATATGTGAGACTTATGTCTTACAAGAATTAATTTTTGTTAAAAGAATTATTAAATGGTGTGAAAGAATTTTTTTTCAAAACAAAGTTACACGTCTTAAACTATAGTCGGTAGCTTTTTTCATATCAATACTTGACAGTTACTTTTTTTTTCTTTATTCCTATATTTCACAAGTTTTCATACAATTCCCAGCTAATTATAATTGTAAGAATCTATAAGAACGATACATACATAATTAGATATTAAAAATAAATTAAAACTTCTGGAGTGCATTAATTTAAAACGTAGAAAAATGTTATTCTTTGACGAGGGTTAATTAGGTGAGTTGTCTTTTTCTCATTCAGATTATTACAGTTTTCTTAAGTTAAACCGAAAAAGTATGCAGATTGGAAGGAAGAGAAAGAGACCGCGGTAGATGCAGGGAATGATGGTGTAAATGTTGGTGTAGAAAAGGGAAACCAAGGACAAGGAGGTGGCACTGATGTTAATGTTGGTGGAGGAAACGGTGGAGTGATTGTACACACTGAACCAAAGGGAAAGCCGGTGCATGTTGAAGTGGGACCACACTCTCCATTTGATTACAATTATGCAGCCAGCGAAACCCAATTACATGATGACCCCAATGTGGTACTCTTCTTCTTGGAAAAGAACTTGCATCATGGAACCAAATTGGACTTGCACTTCTCTCAAACATCTAATTTAGAGGCCACATTCTTGCCTCGTCCTGTGGCTGATTCCATACCCTTTTCTTCAATCAAGGTCAATGACATATTGCACAGGTTCTCCATCAAGGCAGGATCAGATGAGGCTCAAGTGGTGAAAAACACCATCAGTGAGTGTGAAGGGCCTATCACCAGAGGAGAGGAAAAGCGTTGCGTGACTTCCCTTGAGTCCATGGTTGATTTCGCCACTTCCAAGCTTGGGAATAATATTGATGCTATCTCCACAAGAGTGGGAAAAGAGAGCGAATGGCAACAATACAAAATAGCACCAGGAGTTAAGAAGTTGGCTGAGAAGTGTGTTGTGTGCCACAAGGAGAAATACCCATATGCAGTGTTTTATTGTCACAAATCAGATAGCACTAATGCCTACTCTGTCCCATTGGAGGGTGCTGACGGAAGCAGGGCCAAAGCAGTTGCAGTGTGTCACACTGACACGTCAAATTGGAATCCCAAGCATTTGGCCTTCCAACTGCTCAAAGTTCAACCAGGAACTGTGCCTGTCTGTCACTTCCTCCCTCAGGATCATGTTGTCTTTATTCCTAAGTAAAAAAGGTCCTATTTATGATGTTGATTAATTAAGCAGTCTTTATTGCATAAAATGAACTATAAAACTGAATAATCGCGGTATTATTAGTATTGTTAGCCCACGTTGTCGCAACTTTGCATTTACAGATTCACGAATGCAATATGTAATAGTGATGTACTACATTTGTGATATAAATGAAGCTTTTTTCATTCATGTAAAAATCTGTCTTATGCATTTCGGTGCAGGTGTTGTGAATTGCACGTCAATATGTTTACACAAATTTTAGAGATAATGTGTATTGGAATGTCCACCTTGTGTATTCTTTTATTTAAAATTAAAAAAAGAATTAAGATTTGTAAACTAGTTTAGCTTTACATTTGCATGGGGAAGAGATGATTACGTCTCAAACTCAGCCCCAGCTCTAGATACTTAAATAAATAGAAAATCCCTAAAATTTGTGTTCCTATCCTTAAAAAAATTATTTGGAGAATGACAGCCTTGTCATTACTTGTAGTCATGGAAGCACAGACACCTCAAAATATTACACTCACGTTTCACCCTATCTTTTCTTCTCACCATATTACCTGTTTACTACCTTCTAGTTAATTCTCTTCGAGTGTGGATGGATATTAGTCTCCACGAAACATTACCGTTTTGCCTTTTACTCAGAGGACTCCAGATTACACCGTAGGCCTCGTCGTCAAAATTGTTTCCTAGGGCAATCGGATTCCTCGAAATACCAAATCTTCGACAAGTGTGTCATCCTTGAATTTTATCAGACGTAAATGGCTCCAAAGATCCCCATGTTCTTCCAACCTTAAGTTTAACACGCAAAGGAACTGCAGAAGCATAAATGTAAACAGTAAATGTCATCATATACCCAGTGCTTCAATTCAAAAGAATTTAGTTTATGAACAAACCAAGAAGTGAAACTGCATTCTCCATGCTTGTCTGCAATAATAGGGCTGCTTCTTTTATCACAGAAGGATCAACTTCCAACACTAATTCATCGTGTACCTATTAACAATCAATAAAAGAAGTGAAACACATAAACAAACAAAAGAGATGACGAATTATATAAATTTTACCTGTAACAGAATCCGACAACGATCTTTAAGCATCTGAAACTTGGTTGTAACAGAAGAACTGGAATCCAGACTATCAAATCCAATGGCAATTTCAGAGTAAATTCTTATCATTGCAATCTTAACTATGTCAGCCGCAGATCCCTGGGACGGGTGGAGGAAAAGGAAATGACGCAAGCAAGAATACTGTGAGTTGTTCTGAAGCAATCGTCCTCACCAGGAAGAAAAAGAAATTACACTCACCTGACAAATGGAGTTTACAGCTTGCCTTTGAGCTTTTGATTTTTCTATTCTGCTGCCAAATTTTATTTTTGACAAAAATCGTTTTCTTCCCTTTAGAGTCTCCACATATCTGGATCACGCATATAGAAATGTAATCCACAATTCCCAAACGTAAGTCAAGTTTAACAATAAGTTTTAAATCATAACGTTGTAATAAATCACCTCTGTCATTGACAAGTGTTCAACATAGTGAAAAATAGGTTTGAGATTTATCTCTCGTGTAAAAAATATACATGGGTACTCTATCTATAATAAATTAAATATGGACTAAGTTTAAAATTCAAAATAAAGAATAATAACAAAATAGTTAAAGATAAAAGATAGAAATAAAATATCTAAGATATCAAATAATCTAATATATCTAATGATAGGATATAAGGTAAGAGGATAGAAAGAAGAGGAAATGAGAGGACAATTAGGAGGGAAGAAGCGTTTGACAGTTAGTTAGTGGGAAGGGGAAGAGAAATTTTATAAAGAGCGTGTGTGTTTTGTACAGGGGTATGATTGATTTTTGTATTCTTTGTGCAAAGACAAGACTTGGGCCTGTTGAGGGAGTTAGGATCTCGGTTACTGATCATACCATACATTTGTTGATGTGAATACGTATATTCATTCTTTTACAATTGATTTCAGTACATTTGTTGATGTGAATACGTATATTCATTGGGTTGTCTAAGTTAGGTTTCAAACCCAGGAACCTGACAAATTGGTCCGACCTTCTGGATAGATGTCAAGAAGGGATCAAGAAGTGATTAAGAAAGGGTTGAAGCATGGAAGGAAGAGACAATTCCTTAAAGAGAAGGGCCAGCGAATAGAAAATAGACAGGACAAAGCTCAAAATGAGCATGGCAGAATGGAGAAGAAATATGTAAGAAATACGACAAGAAACCAAAGAACTCTTGCGAGTTCTTGGAGGAAGGGTGTAGAACCCGGAAAAAGGATTGAAAGGCAGTCCAAGGTCTGGAGATGAAGATCAACATTTTGTTAACGAGAATCAGAGAAGGGGAAGGGAGAGCTCGGAGGAGGAAAGGGATGAAGACCAAGGAGACGGCCAACCTAATTAGGTAAAAAGGGTACAACTACCCACTTTCGAAGGGTTTGATCCGTTGGGGTGGATTTCTAAGGCAGAGAAGTTCTTCGAGTGGCAAGGTGTGACAGAGGAGGAAAAGGTGCGCCTAGCCGACATCAGTATGATGAGGAGCGTTGGCTACTGGTTCAAAGCCTGGAAGGAGAAAGCCAAGAATCGTTCTTGGGAAGGTTTGAAGGGGGCAGTGGTGGTGCAATTTGGAAAACGGAACAGGGGTACCATCTTTGAAAGGGTCGCGGCCAGTAAGCATTCGAGGACTGCAGAAGAATACGACCAAGCCCCGAATGGGAGAGGAATGTCGGATCTGAACAAGAGAGGACTACCGGATCCGAACGATAGAGGACTGCTAGATCCGAATGTGAGAGGACGGCCGAAACCTAACGGGAGAGAACAACCGGAACCGAATGTTAGAAGACTGCCGGAACCGAACGGTAGAGGACTGCCGGATCCGAACATGAGAGGACAACCGGAACCTAACGGTAGAGGATTGACCGAACCGGGCGTGAGAGGACAGCCGGAACCGAACGTGAGAGAACTTCCAGAACCAAACAGGCAAAGACTGTCAGATGCGAACATGAGAGGACTGCCGAAACCGAACGGTAGAGGATTGTTGGATCCGAACTTGAGAGGACGGCCAGAACCTAACAAGAGAGGACTTCCCGAGCCGAACGAGAGAGGACGGCCGAAACCGAACATGAGAAAACTGCCGGAACCGAACGGGTGAGTACGGCCGGATCCAAACAAGAGAGGACTACCGAATATCCTTAGGAAAGGAGTGTTGGATTGTGGGGAGAGAAGCGTGAGGGAAGGAAGAATGAAGGCTTTGGAAGGAAGGGCAGATGGAAGAATCAATACCCTGGAGAGAACAATGGATTGTGAGGAGGTGGGCCAGCGAACAGAAAAGGGGGCTTGCAGTTTTTTATACACCGACAAAAGGGAGAGAGCGGCGTGAAGCATTGAAAGACACCGAAGACCGTTTTCTTAAGGCTTACGATTCTGGAAAAGAGGTGACCAGAATGTGGGAAGCTAATAGAATCCAGGAAGAATGAAAGTCATTGGAGGAGGAATTGCCACCACCCAAGCCTCCAGACCTTAATTGTAGGGCAATAGCCCATGGGGTCGCTTCCTATGATGAAGATGAGCCATGGGAACAAGCATTACTGTACCAACCTTGAGGACAGGGTTGTTTTGCAACAGGGTGTAATGATAGGATATAAGGTAAGAGGATAGAAGGAAGAGGAAATAAGAGGGCAGTTAGGAGGGAAGAGGCGTTTGACAGTTAGTTAATTAGTGGGAAGGGGAAGAGAACTTTATAAATAGGGTGTGTGTTCTGTACAGGGGGTATGATTGATTTTTGTATTCTGTGTAAAGACAGGACTTGGGCCTGTGGAGGGAGGTTAGGCTCTCGGTTAGTGTTCGTACCATACATTTGTTGATGTGAATACATATATTCATTCTTTTACAATTGATTTCATTGTTGAGAGTATGTGAGTGGGTTGTCTACGTTAGGTTTCAAACCCAGGAACCTAACATCTAACAAGCACAGTTTCCAACAAAATACACAGCTTAAAATAGTTGAAATACCAATAAAAATATCAATTTGAATCAAGAAAATAATATTTTAAATCCTACAAAAAAATATCCCCATATAAATAAAGACAACACTGCCACTAAATAATCAAAACGACTAGAGTATCTTAGTTACATATAAATAAAGACAACACTGCCACTAAATAATCAAAACGACTAGAGTATCTTAGTTACTGTATCACTGTAAAGAGATATTTGAGTTGGGATGAGTAAAAGTAGAACAAGGTCTCCTTACCCTTTACTACGACAAGACGCAACAGCTTCACGAAGCCAGGAAGCAACACCAGGAAAAGAGCTTTTGAAATTAGCAATCTTTTCAGCAGCTTCATCAGCAGTGCAATCCAGTTGTTCTGCAAGGCTATTGACACCCATACCATAAAGAATACCATACAACATCCTTTTGGTATGCTCTCGCTCCTGAGAATCCACAGAGACCTCTGAACGCCCAGTCCATCTTGCTGCCATCATTGTAAAGACATCACCATCAGGTTTACTGAGAAGCTCAACAAGAGAAGAGTCTTTAGAGAAGTGTGCCATCAATCTCAATTCTATCTGAGAATAATCCGCTGTTAACAGTAACCAGTTCTCCTGCAAGGAAACAATAAATGAGGAGGACCACAGGTATACCAAATATTTAACACACAAGATAAATTTATAATGAAAATTAAAGAGAAAATAGAGGGAGTAACGGATTATAAAATGAAGGAAACGTGATGGGAATGTAGAATATCTGTTTTAGAAAACAGTTCTGTATTAGAAATTCCAGAATGACAGTAACGCATACAAACTGCAAGGTGGCCGTTATGTCTAGAAAATAACTACTAGTAGTTTTATGCAATATATACGGATGGTAATTTCAGTAATTAGGAGTGGGAAGATACTTGCAGTTTTGGGACTGTGAATACTGTCTCTGGGATAGCGTATTATTGTCAGGGAGGAAAAGAAAAGGAAGGTTGCCTTCCTATGTTTCAAAATCTTTAAGGGAAATTTTCTTCACCTTCTTAGAAAGGTAGGATGGATAGAAAAAAGGGAAATTTTCTTCACCTTCTTAGAAAGGTAGGATGGATAGAAAAGAGGGAAATTTCCTTCACCTTCTTAGAGAGGTAGGATGAAAATAAAACGAGATAACTGCCAAAGAAAATCGGCAGTATTCTACTTACACTATAAGACTTTTTATTGATGTATTTGTAGGATACAAAGAAGAGGCAAAGCACTTACCTATAATCCCCTAAAGCGGGGTACACAGGAAAAATAATAAAAATAAAAATAACATTATATTTCAACAGAAACGTTTTTAATTATTCCCGTATCATATTTTCATATATTGTGGAATGCTTTTCAGTTATTGACTTGTCTTTTTCACCGCACACATGACCTGTGATGTTGTATAAACTTAGTCACTTGATAATACTAAGCAGCAAAAAGCTAACGAGAGAACAAGGATGAAACAAAGAGAACATTGCATGAGTTGCATAATAGAAAAAGATAGGCTTTGGAATTAGAGGAAAAAGCTTAGCTTTAAATTTTAAAGAGAAACCACTTAAACAAACGTCTTTTCCCAATAGGAGAGGCTTGCATGAATGAATCACATTGTAAAAAGACCCCTCATCAAGGTCCTTAATATTTTTCTTGACTTTTCTTATTCTTCCTATGCCAATGTCGAATGCAAAATTATTAATGAAGATGTAGAAGTGATGCAGTATGTAAGAATTCAAAATTAAAAAAAGCAAGTTAATAATAGAAAATAATGAATGGTATATTCAAAATCGATTCTTAGTTACCTCGAACAAAGAAAGCCATAGACGAACATCAGTTACTATCAAAAGTACAATTTGTCTCCTAAAGCTCACTACTAGACCAAAACAAAGAATTATCAATTATCGTATCACAGACATCCTGGGTATGATGAGCAATTTTAATCAGGCTAGTGTCTTCTAAAACCAGGGCCAGAGATCCAGCAACAGAGTGTTTTTGCTTTGCTTTAAATGTGACTTGAATCTCAGAAGGTATCAAGCAATAAACAATCATAAAATTCATTTAAAGATATACACCAATACTTATTTCTTAGTCTGAGATTGGAAATACTGTTCTAC
This sequence comes from Vigna umbellata, assembly GCF_029865625.1. Lineage (NCBI taxonomy): Eukaryota > Viridiplantae > Streptophyta > Magnoliopsida > Fabales > Fabaceae > Vigna > Vigna umbellata. Next base: position 27,766,368 of record NC_142165.1, on the reverse strand, counting down.
AGAAAGAAACACAGAAGTACAAACGAAACAAATAGGTAAAATTAAAAGCCAATCACCTGAGTGGGAACAAAGAAATCACGAGCATTAATACTACAATGACTCTCGTCAGCATCACCTTCATTTTCCTCCTCTTTTATTTTGAAATGTACCGTATGCTCAACACACTGCAGCATCAACAAGACAGTATACAACATTAAATTGGTTGAACAAATTTTCAAAAGCTTAAGCTATCAGGTGCAGACAAACAAATAATTTTTATTCAATTCATAGCATCCCTCCTCATTCTAGAGCTCTTTGGGATTTAAGCATGGCTTCGGAATTTAAGTGTGGACAATGCACAAAGCAACATGCATCAAAGTCTCTTGCTCATATAGAGGCTTTCATAACATGCTGACTCATGATCCAATAATCCCAAATTCCTAAGCTATTAGGTGAAGAACACATAAATCTTTGTATGTTGCATTTCTAACATAATATATAGCAGTTAACTAAAGAAAATGGCAGAAGACATGTTAAGGAAAGAACCCAAACCTGAAGATTAGGTTCCTCCATTGAAAGCCGACCAGTTGCTGTAGATGTCTGGCACCAATGACCATGTATTGTATACTTTTGTGTGCTTACAGATAGCCTAGCCAGAGAACAAATTGATCCTAGCGTAGAATTCAACAGCTTTGCCATTGTTCGATGTTCTTTAATGACTGGAACAATGGGATGTTCATGCCTGAAAAAAATGAAATTTCCTATAACACAGTTTGTTCATAAAGAATATGTGAAATTCTAAGGATGCCATTGTTCGATGTTTGTTTAATGGCTGGAACAATGTTCATGCCTGAAAAAAAAAACAAAAAACTAAAATTTCCTAGAACACTTTTTGCCTATAAAGAATATGAGAAATTCTAAGGAAGAGATAAATATTGCACTGAAACACGTTTCTGAAGCAGCATGAGGGCTTTATTATAATGAGAAAAATGAATCAACTCACCAAATACAGAATATTTGTTATCATCTAATGACAAAGACATGATGTAGGAAGAATTCAACAAATTTGCTACCTAATTGTGACATACAAGATGCATTTGAAACTTTCTTCAAATTTAAGCTCCTTGAGTGTTTTAGCAATATGTTTACTTCTATACATGACCTTGCCACAACATTTTGTCTCTTGATTTTCCATGAAATGATACTAAATTACCTCCAAAAAGAACATAATACCCAGAAGTGGATCATCTATCACTTGAAGACTCAGCCCGGTCAACAATAGAATACCTAAAAATTTGAGTATCTCCCTAATCTTCATAAATGAGGCCTTTTCAAGGAGCCTTCTCAATATACTTTTGGACTTATGTTAGATATTTATATTGTGTCTTATGTTAGATATTTATATTGTGTCTTATGTTAGATATTTATATTGTGTCTTATGTTATTTTACACAATTATTTGTATTTGGGCTTTAGACCATATTTTCTTCATTATAAATACATTACCCTTGTGTATTTTCTATACAAGGGAGATTAACCTTATACCTAGTTTTCACTATATTCAACATGATATGAGCTTAGGTTCTTCATCCTTTTTTTTGTCATCGCAACAATTGAACCCGCATTGTCGTTGCCAGAGTTATAGTTCAGACTGGCAACCACACCATTCTACTTGTCTCAGCTAGGCGACCACTGCACCATTGAGATCACCACAATTGGAGTCTTTACGCAATCTCACTCGTCGTTCAACATTTCGCTCAGGAGCCACATTCGCCTCACGTGGCAATGCGTGACAGGCCTTCTCTGGCTACAATCATTGTCGCTAGACTAACCAACTCTCCCTCTTTCTGGTTATGGCATTGTTGATTTCATCGGACCTTTGTTTTCTTTTAGGGTTTTTCTTTCTCTCTCTTTCTCCATGGCTTCTTCTACTGTCTATTCTGATACCACAAGCCAATCTACTCTTTTCAATGAGTTTCACAAATGTAATGAGGATTCTTAGAAGTTTAGTTCCACTGCTTCTGTTGCACACATAGGTATATCTTGTGTTGGCCTAACTCAACCTCCTTCTCTTGGACCTTGGGTTCTTGACACAAGTGCCACAATTCACATTACTAGTAACAAATCTTTGTTGTCTTCTTTATCCTTTCCAGATAATTTACCTTTGGTTACAATGGTTGATGGGTCTAGGGTCATATCTCATGGTGTTGGAAATGTAAATATTTTTTCATCTTTATCTATTGACGGAGCTTGTAACAATGTTCACCGTTGTCACGCCCTTTGCCCGGCTTGCTAGGGTGATTACGCTCACCACATTGAACACGCAAAAGGATAGAACAAATAGAAGTAAAATCGGGGAGAACAAGGGACCCTAAAACTGATCACGAACATGAGAATAGTCATCAGAAAGTCCATGTAAAGCCAATAACATGAAAATCTTTGATAGTTGCTCTAGTTCTTGAGGAGTAGGAGCAGGAGGTAGTAACTCATTAAAGTCATGAAGAAGAGAATGAATTTTACCAAGATATTCAGCCATTGGGCGATGATGTCTGGGAGCAACAACCTCAAGAAGATTGCAACAAACAAAAAGATGTTGAGGTCATTGGCGTATAACAATTTTGCTTGTTCCCAATCTTGAACATGTTCCATAAGTACGAAATAGTTGTTTTAAAGATGAGTGAATAATGGACTTGAGAACCTACATAATTGAACATTTTTTCAACCAACAGGATGCATCACTCTTAGCAATATATGTCACACTCAAAGTAAGATGATCAACATACTTCTACTCTTAAGCGAAAGTTTAATGTTTGATGCTCAAGTCTCATAATTAGTGTCATCTAACAAGTCAATCTAACATGCCAATAGGTAGATGCCATTAATATAATTAGTATAGATTGAAAAATCAAACACCATTAAAAAATCAAACACTATGGAAATAGAATTAGGAGACTAGGCCATAAATGAAGAGGAGAGAGAAAAATCCTAAAAACTAAAGTGCTCCAATCAAATCAACACGCACAGATCTAGATCAAGGAGGAGGAGACGATCTAGGAACAAATGATCATTACTAGACACGAGGTAGAACGCACCACCACGCATAAGTGGCAGGGCACATAATGGCACGTGGCAGTTCTGATGAGGGTGATCTCGACAACGTGGTGGTCGCTTGGTCCAGACGATCTAATTGGTGGGATCATTGACCTATACAATGGCTCTAACGGCACAAGCATTGACAATGACAACAACGGCTATGGAACGACGAAAAAAAAGGTATATGGGATTATAAAGAAACCCTAGCCCTAGATACCATGTGAAAGTAATTAAAAAGAGTTATATGGTTAATTCCTTTCAGTAAAAAATACACACAGAATAATATATTTATAATGCAAAATAATACATTAAAATATGGGCTAAGCCCAAATACACATAATATTGTAAATGACATAAGATATTATGACAAACAATTTTTAACAACATCTAACATCTAGTATCAAGTAGAGAAAGGTAGCTAAGCGGTGAGAGTCGAAAGAGGTTCCTATAACCTAGTCTGCGATATGAAAAAGAACTAGGTCGGTCGGTTACAAGGAATTATCCTGTCATGAGGGAATTGCGTAGAGGTTTCTCCCAATTATTGGCCCAACAAAATATGTTCTTGTGGCTTATAACAGATGCAGGGTCCTCATACTCAATTCATTGCTCTAAATCTTCTGAAAGTGAGTTGTTGATGCACGGAGAAAATGCATGTTGTGAATGATGGCATGTATCCATATTGATATGTATTAAAATCTACTGATAATACTTTTTAATCTAAAAAAATCAAGAGAAACATTTATGAAAATATCTATATTTAAATAACTATATTAATAAAAAAAATTATAATGTTTACATATATGCATACACTTTTACACAGTTTCAGATTTTTATATTCTCTAAATCTCATATCTTTTAGTTAATTTTATTAATTAGTTTTACACACTTTCCGTTGTTTATATTTTCTAAATTTAAATCTTTAGTTAATTTTATATTAACTTAATGCAAACAAGCAAAATAGAGTTTCATATTTAAAAGATTAAACCTAAGACGAATGGCTAGGATTGTGGCCTAGAAAATATACAGTACACAATATATGTAACATAATATGAAATATGAATAAATAAAATAATAAAAGATATACAGGCATGTTCTTTTTAATTTAAAAAAATCTAAAAATGTAAATATCGCTATACCCATGTCCTGTATTTTTACCGTTTAGCCATATCCTTGTGTCTTGTCGTGTCCCTATCCGTGTTTTTGTTTCATAGGTTACAACAATCAGAAACTCTGTACAAAAGGACCCTCAACACCTCCCAAAGGAAAACTATATAGATTTTCTGAGAAAGGCTCTCCTCCAAAACAACTAACTGCATAACCACTTTTTACTCTTAGCTATCTTTCTATAATACATATTTCTCTCACTCTAATTATTTCCCTGCCTAAGAGGTACTTATGAAACAACTCTATCACAAATCCTTTTGTAGAAAGAGTTTAAAAATTAAAGACAACGGAGATGAGTACAATACGAATCTATAAGAGTGGACTTTGATTTGAAAACCTAGGAGTGGCACATTGCTAGATTTTTGTATTTATAATCTAAAGTCACTACAAACAGAACAACAACACATAGGAAACGGAAAGTTCTCAATACCTCAATGCATCCAAACAGTGTTTGCCAGTACTCGGATGTTTTTTTCCCTTATTTTGCACATTAGGTATGGGCAGCTTCAAGTGTTCATACAGCACTTTTGCTATATCTGCTGGCATATTTAATGAAAATGTTATGCCAGCCAGCTTATAAGCTTCCTTCTCAAGATGCTTTAGTCTGTTAACCAATATTTTACGAGCCTGGATGCATCTCTCAAAATCAACACCAATTCCCCAAAGCTCCATGTCAGCAAGAACATTCACCTAAATTATTCAGCCATTAACATGTTAAGATCACACTTCAGCTTAGGTATAAAAGCAAAGGATCCCTTATCAACTTAATCACTCTCTCCCGTGAGTACAGGGGTTGAGTTAGTTCAATGTATTCTGATTCTAATATACCCATTAAAATTAATTGTGCATATAAATTATCAAGTACAATAGCACAGCAATAACAATCTTCCTCCATCTGTCTTGAATCCTTTTCCCTAAACTGATCAGTTTCTTATCCATCTTATTTCTTATTTTCAGCACATATTTAAGCTAGAATTGAAAGTACAACATACACATTTATATGTAAAGCGAGAGAGAGATCAAATGACTTCTTCATAAGGCCTACAATATTAATCCAAACTTGTTTTGTCCTCTATGAAATGTCCAAAAAGTAACATTCAACACAATTTACCAATAAAAGTCCACACATCAATCATTTTTTATTGAAATTTCCATGCAATACCGAATTTACAGAATACCAGTACACAGCAGTAAAAACACATTCTAAATTCAATCTCCAAGTGCAAGTGTCAAAGCTTAGAAACTTGACCAAGTACGTTTTACGCCATGTCACAAAGTATAGAGTTGATAACATAGTAAAATATTTACAATCTTCAGCATAAAGATACCAATATCCAATATAAACAAAATGTGTAAAGAACGTACTTCAAAAGCTCAAGCTATTCAGTGAATTTTGCACTATTTTATATCTAATCTGCTCCCTCATGCCAAAGCCTATTGGTTTAAATTATAGATGTTAGATATATTGTGTTTTATGTTAATTAGGGCAACGTAGACTTTTGATATTGTTTTGTACTGGGACCAAGAATTGATTATATTTGTAACAAGCTTGGTACATATACACCAGCCTGAAGGGGAGTATTAGATGGCTCTCTGATGACTGCAGCAGGTCAAGGAGATGTTCAAATAAACCCATCTATCACCCTTACAAATGTCCTTTATATTCCTAACTTATCTGTTAGTTTAGTCTCCATTAAAAAACTCATACATGATCTCTCATGCAGTGTTACTTTTCCAACAATGACTGTAACATACACAACCAACAATCGAGGAGGATGATTGGACATGTTAGAGACTGGAATGGCTTGTATTACTTGGACAATCCAAATCTGCCATCAGCCCTGGGAAATAGCAACTCTTTTTTCTCTTATTCAATAAAGACCAGCTAGGAAAAGGTCTTCCTCCATCATTGTCGTCTTGGACATCCTTCCTTTAGGGTCATAAAATTATTATTCCCTTCCCTTTTCAGCAAATTGGATGTGGCAAGTCTCAATTGTGAAGTGTGTGAACTTGCTAAACACAAACATGTTTCTTTCCCTGTTAGTAAAAATACGAGCACTTTTCCCTTCTATTTAATTCATACTGATGTATGGGGTCCCTCAAATGTCACCAATGTTTCTGGTGCTCGTTGGTTTATTACCTTTATAGATGATTGCACTCGTGTCACGTGGATTTTCTTACTAAAACAAAAATCTGAAGTAAGCTCTATGGTTCAAAGTTTTTTCTCAATGGTAAAAAATCAATTTGGTGTTAGCATTAAGAGGATTAGATCTAATAATGCCAAAGATTACTTCAATCATGGGCTCATTTCTTTTTGTCAAAAGGAAGGTATCATTCATGAGTCCTCCTGTGTCAAAACTCCTCAACAAAATGGGATTGCAGAGAGGAGAAATGGACACCTTCTTGACCAAACTAGAGTTCTCTTTTTTCAACATAAGGTTCCTAAAAGTTTTTGGGGAGAGGTTGTTCTCACTGCCTGTTATCTAATTAATAGACTACCTTCTAGTATTCTAGCTTCCAAAAGCCCTATGGAGGTTTTGTCATCCTTTTATCCTAATGTGTCCACATCCAACCACCTCGTTCCACGCATCTCTGGTTGTGTCTCTTTTGTCCATGTCCACAGTAGTGATAGAGGTAAACTTGATCCTAGAGCCTTAAAATGTATTTTCATAGGTTACTCATCCACACAAAAGGGATATAAATGCTATCACCCACCATCCAAAAAATTTTGTGTCTCGTGATGTCACCTTTTTTTAGCACAAAAGTTACTTCTATAAAGATCATCTTCAGGGGGAGACTGCACCAAATGAAGATGATATCCTTATGCTTCCTAACTTAAGCTTAGGACCAGAAATAGGGACTAAAAGTGTAACAGCTCTTGAGATGGGGCTGATGTAAGATTTGGTAAAAATCTAGTTTATACAAGGAAGACAAAGACCATTCCAGAGTATGTCCATGTTCAACCATCCAACCCAACATTACATGAGGTAACTATCCCTAATCCTTTAATCTCCAATGCATCAAACCTTGTTTTTCCAAATATACAGGAATCTGAATTCAGACCAGCATCCCTTTATGAGGACCTAGATATTCCAATTGCCCTTAAAAAAGAGATTAGGAAATGCACTACCAAGCCATTGTACCCTCTAGCTAATTACCTATCCTTTAAAAACTTCTCACCTACTCATAAAGCCTTCCTTACAAACCTAAACACCACAACCATACCTACCTGTTTATCTAAGGCATTGAGTGATAAAAAATGGAAACAAGCTATGGACATGGAAATGGAAGCACTAGAAAAGAATAGTACTTGGGATTTGGTGGCTCTCCCGAATGGAAAAAGACCAGTTGGGTGCAGGTGGATATATACTATAAAATACAAGGTTGATGGGTCTATTCAGAGGTACAAAGCAAGGTTTGTGGCTAAGGGATTCACTCAAACCTATGGAGTGGATTACATGGAAACTTTTGCTCCGATGGCAAAAATGAATACAGTTAGGGTGATATTATCTCTAGTAGCTAATTATGGTTGGAACTTGCAACAATTTGACGTTAAAAATGCCTTCCTTCATGGAGAAATTGAAGAGGAGATTTACATGGAATTGCCCCCTGGATATGAGGGAAAAACAGCTGCCAACACTATTTGCAAGCTAAAAAAGGCATTGTATGGGTTGAAACAATCACTACGATAAGTTATGATAAGTTTGGAAGGTTTACTAAAGTTATGATAAGTTTGGGCTTTAAACAAAGTCAAGGAGATCACACCTTGTTCATTCAACGCTCTAAATCAGGGAGAGTTACAGTGCTATTGGTTTATGTAGATGATATTGTAGTAACAGGTGATGAGGAGGAGGAGCAACAGCTGTTAGGCCCATTCTAAAAAGGGAATATTTATATCTCAGCAAACATACTTCACAGATTTGTTGAAAGAAACTGGGAAAACAGCATGCAAGCCTGCGAGTACACCAATTGATCCAAACATGAAATTGGGGAATGTACAAGAAGGTACTAAAGTTGACAAGGAAATGTATCAGAGGTTGCATTTGCTGTAAGCCTTGCTAGCCAGTCCATGCACCAACCTAAGGAAGTTCACTTACAAGCTACACTAAGAATTGTGCAATATTTGAAGGGAACCCCAAGTAGGGGAATTTTGTTTGAACGAAATGGGAATGTAAGTGTGGAAGCACATACAGATGCAGACTATGCAGGCTCAATTGTGGATAGAAGGTCAACTACGAGGTATTGCACTTTCATTGGTGGAAATCTTGTGACTTGGAAGAGTAAAAAACAAAATGTGGTAGGCAGATCCAGTGCTGAAGCAGAATATGGAGCAATGGCACAAGGGATATGCGAACTACTATGGTTAAAGATCATCTTGGAAGACTTAGGAATAAAGTCAGATAAATCAATGAGACTTTATTGTGATAACAAATCTGCTATTAGCATAGCTCATAATCCAGTGCAGAATGATAGAACCAAACATATCAAGATCGACAGGCATTTTATCAAAGAAAAATTAGATAGTGGTCTAATTTGTACTCCATATGTCTCTTCACAAGACAACCTTGCAGATATTCTAACAAAGGGGCTGAACAGTAACAACTTTAAAAGTATTGTTTCCAAGCTGGGAATGGAAAATACCTATTTACCAGCTTGAGGGAGAGTGTTAGAATCTTTTTATCTGTATTATTTCTATTAAAGTCTTTGCTTTTATTAATTATATTTCTTCCTTATTTAGGAGATTATAATTATCAGGTATGATTAGGATATCCCTGAAATATAGGGATTCTTTCTTTAGGAGCTATTATTATACTTCCTAAAATAGCTTTCTAGCATTGTATATATGGATTTGTAATCTCAACATAATAAGATATACGTTTTACCCTAAATTATGAGAATGTTTTAGACACAAGGGAGATTAATCCTATGCCTAATTTTATTATATTCAATAATAGAAAATGCAAAGCCTCAGCTTTATTGAGCTGAAACCCAACTTTTGTTAGGTGGCGAGGTACCATGAATCAAACCCTAGGCCACTTCACCATAAAGACCAATACAAACATCATCAAGGACCTCACACATAAAATTTAACAAGCAAGGTGTAGACACATCAACAAATCAATATCTAAAGCTTTCAAACTTTTTAAACAATTTTCATGTGTTAGAAATCATAAAAACTCGTAGAAATGAACTTTTGACTTAACTCAATCATACAAACTGGTTTGTAGAATGAAGTTTATCTCTACTTTTATACTATAATTTGGTTATGAGAGATCTCTAACACACTCCCTCCCATTGAAGACCGAAGATCTCAAGTATGGCTCTACATATTAGTGGTTGGTCAAATTATTGATGATGAGTGACATGATAGGCCCTGCAAACCATGCTAGGACATACTCTTATTTACAACTTAGAAAGTGAGATTTATGTCTAACTCAATTTTATAAAACTGACTTTTAAAGAGAGGTTTGCACCCCATAATTTTGTCACATCTCTAGTCCATGTGAAATCTTCAATAAAAACAAAAATCCAACAACCATGTGTTAAGTGAAAGATTAATTAAGGTGTATCCATCACATTGATGAGAGCACTCTACATAAATCCAGAAATTGTTCAATATTAGATTACCATTTTATTTTTATAGGTATATGGCTTATATACTATAACACAAAAATATGCATTTAAAACAAAATTTGGTGTAAATTACTATTCCTATAAATTCTTACCAATGGGATTTCTATTCCTATAAGCACTTCAGCAAGATTTTCAGAAACAAGTAATTTCCAAAGAACAGAACATAATGCCCGTGTTTGAGCAACCCGATGACAGCAACCATCATGAGCAGCCCTTCTCATCTGATTCCTCCATCTACCACTGTGATTGGCAACTGCAGCTTCCTCAGAGGATAACCTCTTCTTCACCTCCTATATTATCAACCACAATTGTTGACTCTAGTAAGATACTGTCATATCACCAAAAATTGATTCCAAACAAGTGAACATGTCTGTATATTCATGGATGCAGTACAAGCATTTACATTACCTTATCAAGGTCTGGAGTATAGCTACTCTCTTCATCAGGCCAAAGAATCCAAGCCACGATACATAGATCAATTGCATCCTGAACATGAATAGGGGGAAATAACACATATGAATTGTCTATGACTTCAAGGTTCACACTTGTTCCGGGTATGTCCAAACCTCTGAATCTCTGAACAGGAAATGCAGGACTTTTCAGCACCTGAATCTGAATCTTCGAATTCCAGGTGAACTTTCTGACATTTCTTTTCCCTATTATTTTACTAATTCTGCTCCACCTGTGTCTAGCAATCTCTAAATCTTTGTTACACTTAGAAGATGAAACTTTCTGTTTATCACTGCATGTACTCATGGATAAACAATCATCTTTTGCTTTGTCAGAAAACAGAATATCTCTTGGAAGATTAACGTAATACACAGGAGAGTTTTCCCAACAAACAGCTATGCCACATATCTCAAAGGGGACAGCAGAGTGCAATTCCAAACGCTTGATGTAATGGATATCAAAGTAGAACTCTGGCACAGTGTCCCATATATCCAAAAATGAATCAAGCCCACCTGGACAACTAACTGCATTAATGGGACCTTTCTTACTTGAACAACCAGAATTACCACTAGCCAAATTTTCATTCTTAAGCTGTTCCTCTGTACAATGAGCATGGCAGCCATCATGTACACAAGATTTATCCTTTGGTTCCAGAAATGGAGCAGAGAAGTTGGACATGTCTAGATTTTTAGCAAGGTCAAAAGTCCCGTTGTGCTCATCCATTGTAGGTCCAGCAACAGGAAAGGTGGACAAGCTACATAGCATCTTGTTGCTTGATTTTCCTTCCACAGAAGCCAGAGCACCACTAACAGATAATTTAATTAGTTCTTCTCTTTCTTTATCTGAAGTAAATTTATTAGAATTAACCATGTGATTTGCATCAACAAAATTATGACTAGTGTCAGTCGTGTCACTTCCGGAGGTACTGCCAGCTTCTTGGCGGATAGAATCATGAGTAGCAGTAGATAACATGCGAGGAGCAAACTGCGGTACACTAAACCCAAGAGACTTAAAGGCTGAGAAAGCAGCATTACTAGCCTCCTCAGCTTTATCAAGAACAATCTTGCGTGCACCATTCTTTATCTTTTTTGCTAACCCAAATTGAAAGCTCCTTTGGGCAGAACCTTTCAAAGAAACAAAACCAACTCAAACTACATGAAAAATATAAGGCTGCTTACTCACACAATCCCGAGTTATTAAGCTAATTTAATGAATTTAAAAGTACAGTACATTGGTAACGAGCTTTTCTCTATGAAAAATGTTTATCTAGTTAGTTCCATATTTATATTTAATGATATATAGTTTCTAGGAATAATCAATATTATCTCAACCTAGACCAAAATATTAAACTCAACATAACAAAATTCAGACAACTTAATCCATAGATCACCTTCTGTGGCCCACGAAGAACTTTCAAAAAGTGCTTTTACTATCTCTGGAATGGATGCTTCAGCAATTGCAAGAGGTGTACGTAAACCTGCTTTATAGAGTGATCTGGCTCGGGAACCCTGCAAATTGAATGAAAGAAACAGGACATAAGATCACTAGTACAAGCCAATAACAATAGAACATATACCAAGGAGCATGGCAAGCAATCATAGAACTTGAGTGTGCTTAGCACTTACTTTCACGTAGGGAATGGTGGTAAGTTCTACAATCTCTGCTCTAACTCCAAAAGATACACGATTTTGAAACTTAGCAACTAAGCCTTCAAGATCTTGCCAACCAAGTCTCTCACAAAACACAGCAACCATAGATGCAAACCTACCCGCATTATCTTGCAAGGATTGGACCATTCCCCTGGCAACTTTGAACGCTTCACAAACTTCACCCACAGGAGTTTCCTTCATAAAATCACATTTACACAAGAAATAAAATAAGTTCTAGTGAAATTGCAGGGATAATCAATATTCTCTTTGCCTTCCTCAATTTTTATCTAACGAACACCTCAAGTAACTAACTCAGTAGTATTCTATCTTAACTAATTTCACTTTCTTTACATCCTATCAGACATGGTTATCAAAATCTTCTGATTCAAACCTTAAGATTTGAAACATTTTGGATATCTACCGATTCATATCTAAAATGAATCTTAAATGGCCACATATGCTATATTATGATGCATGAATGCACCTATGTTTCATATGATTTTACCTTTTCACAAATGTTACGAAAATATATCACTTTTAACAAATATAACAATACGAGAATAAATATTTTATCCATTTTTCCAATGGATGTGAGCTTTTTCAAGACTTTTAACACGTCAAAGATGAAAACTATTGTTGAAGAGTTGCCTTAAATTTGTTCAGCACTCTATTACAAAATCAAGAGTACACTTAAAAAATATAGAATTATTTTATTGATATCAATCACACCAATTACATTCTCATCATCTATATTTGTAATAACCAAAACCTTTAAAAAACGTAAATATAAATATTTTGAAATAAATGGGAAGATTTTGAAGACATTTTTTCATAATTACTATGGAGATATTGAGAATATTTTTCTCCTAATAATCTACTATTTACAACAAGTAGCAATTTAGGTACACATAAACTAGTAATATGACTACAATAGAATATATGTAAGTAGGGTGCAAACCTTATCTTACAAACTAATTATTTAAGTTAAGTTCAAACCAACTACTCATATGGTATCAAAGTATTTCCTAGATCTCTTGTTGGGTCACCTACATATGTCATGGTCCAACTTAGAAGTAATGGGTGTTAGGGAGAGTGTTGGAAGGGTCATCTTACGTGCAATCACCCTTGGAGGTAATTACAATATCATGGGTGGTGGTTAAGATTCATATTGACTAGTGATATGACTTAAAAAGGCAGGGTGCGTCCTTAATAGGGACAAAGAATTGAAAAGAAAAAGAATGATTTTTAATGAATAGGATGAAAACAGCAATGAATGGCAAAGAAACCTCTCCTCTAAAGGTTTCCCCTTCCCAAAGGATTTCTCCTTTCTCAAAGGGCCATTCCTCAATTTACAATGACAAATTTGAATCTATTAGATCCCCTCACAAGAATAAGCAAAACACGAGAAAAATTGGAAATGCAGTTTCCAACTACTGTACTATTTCTTACAAAACTTGCGAACACCCACATACAAAGGAGAGAATAACTCATGTTCCACAAGGCTTACCTTATTCAAACTACCTTTTTTCCTAACCACCAAACCTTCTCCACAACAGAATAAACAGGCTTTCCTAGAAAGCCTTAGCCCACTACCCCAACAGCTGTCAAAATGGCAAACAATTAACCAACAACTAAATTTTTACATTTCTTTCTATAGTGACTTTTCATGTCCTCTCCTTATTCTCCTTCCAATCATTATGTCCCCCAGCTGCAACAACCTTATCCTCAAGGAAATTTTTTAACCTGCTTCACGTCAGGCAAACTGTCATTTACAATATTCAAATTCATCCTCATTTCACTTTTCCTTGCTCACTGGCCCGTCTTTCCAAAGCACTAAATCTGTTTTCCAAGATTCTTCCTTCTCCGGATTCGGCAGGTTGGACCAAAAAAGTTAGGACCCATCACAAGAATAAGCAAAACACAAGAGAAATTGGACATGCCGTTTCCCACTAATGTATTATTTCTTACAAAACTCTCAAACACCCACATACAAAGTAGAGAATACCTCCTCTTCCACAAGGCTTACCTTGTTCAAACTATCTCTTTTCCCAACTTCCAAACCCTCTCTCCACAACAGAATAAAAAGGCTTTCTAGAAAGCCTTAGCCCACTACCCCAACAACAGTCCAAATAGCAAACAACTAGCCAACAACTAACATAATTTGTACATTTCTTTCAATAGTAGACTGTCCATGTCCACTCCTTACAACTAACTTAACAATTTATATTTTAAATACCTTAATAAACTTCCCATCTCTATATATCCTAACAAAACCTCACCTTGCAATCTAGTTTTGCATTACTAAATTAAACAAGTTTCCTTCATTGTTGATAGATTAGAGGGTCTTAGCAAATGTAGTAGTATATGAGACAAGTTCTGGTAGTGCAATGTACATGTTCTGTTAAATGTGCAAAAGTGGGTCGTTCAACCCAATGCCACAAGCCAATGTGTGAAAAGTGGGTTAGGGTGGCCAACCCAAATTCCTTGTGGGCTACACATTTGTTGGCGCATCACAGCCTATCCCACTTTATATGCAAATTGAAAAGCAGCCATGGCAGATTTCATGGCCATTGAAGAAAATATGTTGGGATTGAAGAGACAGACAATTAGAAACTTGGTACATTTATATTATGTTGTGTTATTATTTTTAAGTCTTGAACTTGAAATTTGTGGTGTTTTGATTTATTTTAATGTATTTAAATTTGCAGACGTAAAATGTCTTTCATTAATTTTTTCATTACCATTATATTTTTTGCATTCTTTTGAATTATCTATATGTACATATGTATTTTTTTTGTCAATGATACTTCTGCCATAACCCATTATCAATATTATCTTCATAAAGGATCTTTACAGACTCAAATACTTTCCATTATCTAATGTTGATGACATTGATCTAAATATAGATCAAATTCAAAAGAAAAATAATAATATTTGACCAATGTTGCAATGGTGTAGGCAGACCCATTAGGATTAGTCAATTTAGCCCAATTTTTTCCAAGCCTCATTTTTTAATGCCACACCTGCCAAGAACATTGAATCAAGCAAATTTTGACAGCTCTAGTCATTATTGTGATTGGAGATTGTATTTGGAGCGGAATGTTAAGATATTCAAAGGAAAACCATGCTAGAATTTCCTCTGCCATAAAATAGTTAAACATGCAAAGGGATTAGAAAGCTCTTTGAGCTTCCACTTTTTTCATTAAGTTGTGTTTGGTAGCAATCCTCTCATCATAAGATATGCATCCTCCTTTCATTTATCTTCTTTATTCACTATATTTGGATTAATCTCCCTTGTGTAAAATACACACATAGGGTTCTCTATTTATAATAGAAGAAATATGGGCTAAGCCCAAAATACAAATGAGAAATAATAACAAATTAACTAAAAGATAAAAGATATAATATATCTAACACAATCCTCTCATCATAAGATATGCATCCTCCTTTCATTTATCTTCTTTATTCACTAGTAATATTTTTTTTGGAAAATAGTTAAGGATAGAAATATTTGAGTCCACAAAACTGAGAAAAGCACCTGAACTAGAAGTGACAAAATGAGTGCAACATAGAATCTTCTACAAATACGAAGTGTTTGATCATCATAGTTGGTTGTTGAATTGGAAATCCCAGGTCGGTTTCTTTGTTGACAGTGCAATGATCTTGTATTATGTTTTGACTTGTTAGAAGCGCGTAGTGGTGCACCATGCGCCATATGCATCAAGAATGGTTCCGTCACACCTACTCGATTGCCAACTGACTGCAAGCATATAAATATTAGTAAGACTTACGTACACAGCCTGAGATAGGTGATGGTAAACATTTTATGAACTCCAAGCAAGTCTAATAACATTTATTGCCAATAAAAAAGAGAAAGGGACTTCTTAATGAAAACCAACCTGGTCAAGAGGAGACAATCTCACAAAATGCTCATAGAACAATTCCCAATTTGGCTCCACATCAACATTGATTGGTGTCACTAAGTAAACTAAATGCAAGTCAGATGCAAGGACAAATCCTTCCCTTGCCCTTGAGAGATCAGCTAACACAATCTGAGAAATCAAGAAAGCATAGGTTAATGCCAATAACAGCACGACTATACTACCTCAAATTACCTACCCATATTTTAAAGTTACCAATGGACAATTATAGAGAAAAACTAAACACCATCCTTTTAGGATAATTGTACAAAAGGAATTACACATAGGTATATATTGGTTCTAACCTAGTTTCACAAGCCTACCATCATCTTCACAAAAACTAAAATCAGACACAAAAATAAACGAGAATGCAAATATCATCCTAAAAATGAGAAAAATGAATCGATGATAATTGCACAGGAACACATGTGTCTATAAGTTTTAAGTTTTAACCTGGTATTTACAAGGAAATGATTACATAATAAAAAATGAATAAAAAATCTTTAGCAGAAATTCTATGGATTCATGTTTTTCTAAAAAACTTTCTATTTCTTCCACTACTCCTATGACAATCAAAGCATTGTTGCCATAGCACAAAATCCAGTTTTTCAAGCTACAATGAAACATATGGAGATTGATGTCTTTTGTGTTCGTGATCAAGTGTTATCAAAACAACTTAAGTTTATCATATTCCTAGCTTAGATTAGTGAGGGCTGATGTTCTAAACAAGCCAAAAAACTTCTTGGACACAAACTCAATGTAAAGGATTTTGTTTGTAAAAATCTCTCACCTTAGAGTTTGAGGGGGGTATTAGAGATATTGATGTGAAAACCTCCTACAGTAATTTATTTTTTTCCTGGAGAAGTGAGAGTTAAAGCAGTAAAAAGGGAGTTGATGGACAGAAATAAAGCTCTCAAACAATTGAAGTGGCAAATGCAGTGGGCAAGTCAAGAATAGAATGAAGGATTAGATAAATAAGAAAAGGACAGATTGTGAGTTTGCAGTAGGAGATTTTGTATTTTTCAACCCAATGAACAGCTAACTGTGGGGTCACGTACTAATCCTCTGTTGGCTACATGTGGGACCAGTAGTATACAGGCTGCAATTGTCTAAAGCAACCAAGATACATCTTGTTTTTCATGTATCTTCACTTAAGAAAGATGTGGACAATTATAACGTGCAGGATGAACTTTCTCCAGATTTGGTTGGAGATGATGAAATAAGTTTGGAACCTGAGAGTGTTAGACAATTGATTTAAGTCTAATTCAACCCTGAAAAACCTGCTCCCAAAATGAACTTTCCACCCACTCATATTCTATAATTTGGTCATATCTCTAGTCAACATGGGATCTCTAACAGAGAAGATTTTGTGAGTCAAGTGCTTATCCAATAGAAGGTCAAAGGATTGGAAGATGTCACGTGGAAAGAGGAATTTAACCTTAGAAGTCAATCTCCTCACTGGAGCCTTAAGGACAAGGCTCCTATTGAAGAAACATACACTGTTAGGACTGGGAAAGTGGGCTTAGACTTTGAAAGTAGGCCCAAGTTTTGGAGTGTATGAGAGGAGAAAAAAGAATGTGAAAAGACATGGTGAGGTAGCAAAGGGTGTTACAGAATCAGTTAATGAGTGATGTAGCGGGAAAATGTGAGGGGAGAGTGAGGAGCAAGATTACAAGAAAGATACAGTGGAATTCTATTATGGCCAGGAGGTGATAACCTCTCTAGAAGTGCTTGATGTACAGTAGTAAGAATCATCACCTTCTATATTTTTTTATTTATTTTGGAAATAATACATATATTATCTCATTTTCCCTATTTATTCGTCTTCTACAATTTGGGTCTCTAACACATCATGTACAAGCAATTAATATTGTCATGTATCCAATCATCACACTCACATGTCTAATATATTCTAACAAAACAAAAAAGAAAAGCTTCACAATAATAAACCCAAAATGGATCAATGGGAAAAAGAGCAATGGCACTAAATAAAATTATAGGAACACTTACAAGTGATTCTTCTGGACAAAGAGAACTTCCGAAAGATGCTCGTCCAAGAGGTGTGGTATTATACAGTTTAGTATCTTCATTCCATTCAAGAAATTTTCTTTGGCACAACCATCTAAGGGATTCTTGTGCAGATTTTACTACATCTTGAAATGATTTTGTAGAATTCAAAAGAGTACATCTAACATAACGGTTAATATCGCTAGCAGTTTGAACAATTCCTCCAGCCACTACTTCTAAGATTGCATGTGTCATTCCATTCATGTCTTCTGACAAACAAGAATGTAAAGGGGGACAGCTTTCATTAAGAAGTGTTGTAACTTTTTTCACTTCGTCTGGTTTACAGATAAGTATCTGTACAAGTAACAAACTGAATCAACTCAGAACTAATTAATTAGAACACACCCAAATAAAGTATGACATCAAATAAAAAGGAAAGTTAGGTAAAGAGAAAAAAGAAACATATGTTGAGTACAACAAAGAGAAAATTCAAAACAAAAAATGACAAAAAGAAAGTGTAGCATTGGCATCAGCTTAACATCCTGAAAATACCACATTGACATTACTATGTAATAGTTGAAAGCATAATAAAAAAAAAGCCATACACTTTCTCCTTTTGTATCAATTCCAGTTCGACCAGCACGACCAGCCATCTGTTTGTACCTCGTCCCATCTAGAAAATCACAACCAATTCTAGGTTGGCGGAAAATCACTCTCCTAGCTGGCAGATTTACCCCAGCTGCTAAGGTTGATGTGGCAGTTAAAACACGTATAAGACCCTTCCGATAACAGGTTTCAACAATCTCTCTCTCTTCAACCTATGAAATAGCAAAAAATAACAGATTATATAAACATAACATTTTCATCATCTATATAAACTAGAATCAAAATGAAGGTATGCAATTATAAAAGTAGTCGAATTTAAGTTTAACTCAATCTCACATAAATAACTCATAATATAAGGTTTGCACTCACTTCTATATTATAATTTGACCCTATTTCTAGTCAACGTGAAAATTTCAAACAATAATAAAGTGACAGTGGAAGCCATGAAGACAAAAATAAGAATGGAAGGTTACCGTAAGGCCAGCATGATGAAATGCAACACCAGAATGAAGAGTTTCCTCCAATATGGGGTCCAACCCACCTGGACACTTTCTCAAGGCATTAATAGCAGAACCAATATCAGCAAACTCACAACCATTAACATCACCAGTAAATCTTTTAAGGAACTTTGCAATGTGCCTTGCAGTTGATTCACAACCCTTCCGGCTAGAGCAAAATATTAACACTGATTGTCCCTCTTGAACAACCTGAAAAGAATATTTAATTGTTCATAACTATACAGTTTTCAGTATTACAAGGTATAGACATTGCAGCTAAGACTCTCGACCACCTACCTCATTACATAGTTCAACAACATGATCTGGATCTTTACCTCCAAGGTCAGCAACTTTTGAGATTGTTCTAGAAAGTTCCATATTTTTGCTGTAAATGGAGTTACCAACTTTTACATATTCTTCCAGTGGAACTGGCCGGAACTCTGTCTGGTATAGTGCTGCCTTGATGAAAATTTGAGACAAATGTATAAGATAACATCAGAAAAACTAGGATTTATACAAATAACATGATCAAATATGCAGCAATCAATAGTCATCAATTTGAATATAAAAGTCTAAGTTAATAAAAATAAAATTAACCGATCTTCCATTCCCAAGCGTCCAATATTTTGTTTATCTCTGATGAACTTTGCATTTCCTGTTTTAGGGTGTGATCTTGTACCCGATTTCATGAGAGATGAATTGGACCAAATTTTAGAATGCCATTGGTGGTTTCAGGAAATCAAAGATATCACCACCAATAAGAGAAGGGAAACCAGGCATGCTCTCAGGCCTTAGTAATGACATGGTTTAAGACGTGATTTGACTAGCTTGATGTCACTTTATCTCTCTTGGTGCATTTTGGGAGTGTTAACAGTAATTCCTTTGAATTTTAGCCTCTATATCTTATGAGGAATTAAATAAAGATATTGCCTGCTTCGGGTGAACTTTGGTTCCGTGGCCAATACCACCAAAACAAGTTCAACGGTTGAACTTTACTAGAGTAGGTTTGTCTTTTGCAGTTTGTGTTGTGAATCATTTTATGGAAAATCCTCATATTGATCATTGAATGTTGTCATTCAGATCTAAGGTGTCTTTAAAAGGCTCCAAGACAACGTATACTTCACGAAGAAAAAGGGAACACCCAAATCTCTAGATGTTGTGAAGTTGATTGGGTAGGTTCTCCTATGAACAAATGCTCTACTAAAAGATATTGTATTTTCATTAGAGGAAATATTATCTCATGGAAAAGCAAGAAACAAAATGTAATTGTTCGATCAACAACTGAAACTGAGTATAGGATAATAGTATCTCTCGCTTGTGAGCTTATATGAGTAAAGCAGTTCCTCCAAGAATTCTAGTTTTGTGAGACTCAACAAACTAGTTTTGTGAGACATTGTTTCTAATAGGTTGAGTTTTTCTGTCTAAGTCACATCACCTATGAGTCATAACCCTTGCACTTCAAACAACAGTAACTTTTTCCCTCAACTTTTGAGTTTCTGATTTAAATTGTAAAGGGATAGTCTCACAATTTATAATGCACTTTTTGTGAAACCCCAGAAAATGGTATTTTAGAAGTGGTAGTAGTCTAAAAATAGTGAGACTCGATTATTTTAATATTAAACGGTTTTATTATAAATAATTTTGTTATAAACGAGTTTCATTATTTTAAAACGTACCATCTCTCTAGAAACTACTTTTCTGGAGTTCTCTACCATCTCTCTAACCTTTCTCACTCTTGGATCATCTGTTCGACGATCAGGAAGTGCCTAGATGATCCTTGCGTCAAGGGCAACAATCTCTACCGATCAATTTCTTGTTTTGATCCAGTAAGTTGTTTCCCCTTTTTCCTCCGTACGTTCTTGGACTGTGATCATGCAACGATTTATGTTGCATGTATTTGGTTATTCTCCTCTTCAATTTCTAGCTCAATTAGGTACTAAGATGGATTTTCTATCACCAATTGGTGATTTGTAGGGTTTCCTAGAGTTACCTTGCGGTGCAAGCATCGATTGGAGTTTTCTAGAGCTGGGTTATATATCTCTAAGGTAAGGGAAGCTAGACTTGTTTTAAATTAGAAATTGATAGTATATGCATGATGAATTTGTGAATATTGAGTTGGTTGAACTGAAATTGATTTTAAAATATATGTGAAGTGCAACTTTAATGTGATAATGTGCAAAATTATGATCTATGTAATTAAGCATGTTTGGATGTTGTATGATCTGTAAGTCGGGGTATGAAAGGTTTAAAATCTATTAGGAAGGTGTTTAGTTGAAATTGAAGTGATCTATAATTGTTGTAGGTCATTGGTGAGGAAATGGGGTAGTGAAAATAAGAATTAGAGGTTAGATACTCAATTGGTCTGTTGGGACAGTTTGGGTAAATCAAATGTGACTTGTTTGAGTCATCAAAATGGTCAAAAACAGGTTCAAAGTGGTAGATTGTGATTTGGGTAACTAAGTTGATAAATTTGATGTTCTACAGTAGGAATTGATCCATAAACACTTTAGATTGATGTTAGGAAGGTTTAGAATTACTTAGTCAAGTCTAATTAGGTATATAACACAATCTAGGAGTGTTAGAAGTTGGGAAAAATAGATAGAATTGGTAATTGGAGTCTGAGATGCATAATTCTGCAGATTTTCGTTCGGCAGATTACGCAGACTCGCTGAGCGAATAAATTCGCACAGTGAGTCGCCCCTGGCAAGATGCTCTCTGCCAGAGCATTCGCACAGCGAACTGGTGTGCGCTGTGCGAATGGTTTGAGAGATTTGCTCTCTGTCTGATGATCTGCATGGCGAATCGAGGCACTATGCGACTGGTTGGGGTCTGGGACTACTGCCACTTTTATTTTAATAGCGAAGGGGTGTGCTCAGCGAGTGTTTGAGAGGTATGGACCACTGTCTAGACTTTCGCATAGCGAGTTGAAGGCGCTATGCGAGTGGGTGAAGTTTGGTATCACTGGAAGTTTATTCGCACAACGAGATGGGTCATTGTGCGAGCAGTCTCTGGATTCGCTATGCGAGAGTGTGCGCTGAACGAATGGTCAAAGTTTAGTTCACTCTTTTCATCCTTGCTTTAATTTGATTTAAATGAAGTTCTAGCCTAAGTATGAAGTATGTATGATCATGTATTATAGTAATTGGATGTTCAAATCTTGAGTTAAGTTTTAAAGTGAAAGTATGGTTGATGGACGTAATTCCATGATCCTCACGGAGAGGTTACATGGTGGTACCCTGTGTAAGTTTAGAATGATTACAGGAAGCTCAGTCTCGAGGGTTATCCTGAAACTCCAAATGGTCTTTCACTCTCACGTAGAGAAGATTGATCCATGTCGTGAAGAGTAACAGGAGGTCCTAGTCTTGGGTGCTTCCAGTATGATCCAAGGTGAGCAATAACGGACTAACCTCGTGAGTGTGGTAGGGTGAAACCCATTGACAATGGCTTTGCAAAGCAGTAGAGGCCACCACGAGTGCACGACCCACCATAGCTCGGCAATCATTCTAAGTCCGGACGGTCAAAATTAGTATAGTGTCATGCATCAAGTATTTTACGTGTGAAATAACTGTGTAGGATTTGTATAAAATATAGTTGATAAATATAATAGTTTTCTTTTATTTAAACTAGCTTACCCTTGCATTTTTGTGGTCTGTGTTTGTTTGTTGTTTCTCTTTTGCAATGATCACCTTAATGGTGTGAGCTTAGGGATATAATCTTTCAGTTGTCTCAGCGGGAGGTTGGGAGTGAAGCTTGCAGTGTAGGTGGTACTTTTGTTCTTCAGGTGAAGAATTTTATTCTTCGTAAAACTGTAGTTCTTGTTATATCATTATCTATGTAATGTTCATTTTAGTAGTTTTATATTACTAAATTGGGATGTTACACTTTTAGCTTCAAAAGTATTGTCGGGTTTGAAATTGAAACCCTTCTTTCTTAAGTCATTCGCTCAAAAAAAAACTACACTTGTTTGGATATGTTGTCTGACCTAATGACCAACTGTCTGCTAGCCAGCATCTATTTCCAGCCAACCCTAATGATTCAGTCCCTGACTCGCTGCTAATAGGTCTCCATTCTTCCTTAGGTCTCTATTTACTCATCAGAGCTCAGTCTCTACAACTGTCTTTAGTGCATGTGTTTTCTGTTCTTTTCACTTCCTTCACACTTTACACATCTATTCTCTCTTGTTTCTGTGTTCTGTTCTTTCTTCATCCTTCACTTATCACAGATCTGTTTCTCTTCCATCCATGATTCAGTCACATATTCCTAATTTTTATTTGCAGTTTTCCTTTTCTTTCTATGAATTTGACCCTTATCTATCATTTAGACTTCATTACCGTAATCTTATTTCTCCTAGATTGATGGTAATTGTTGTAGGGTATGACTTATTTATTATGATTTCTTTAGTTTTGGCCACTTTAGTTTGTATTTTTTATTATTCATTTACTTTATATCATAATAAGGGTTAAATATGTTCTTAGTCCCTAAACTTAGATGTAAAATTGGAATTCGTCCATGTTCAAAACTTTGATACATTTTGGTCCTTAAACTTAAAAAATGAATGAATATAGTCATTTTAATCCAATGACATTAACTTTTTGGGACTTATTAAATGGCATTCCAAACTAGCATTTGACTAAGAACATGTCAAACGTTGTAAACAACTCAAACACCAACCTGAAACGTGTGTAACACGTTAAAAAAAGTTTAATGCAATTGGATTAAAAGAACTATATTCATTCAGTTTTAAAGTTTGAGTTTTGGGAACCAAAATATATCAAAGTTTGAAACAAGGACAAATTATAATTTCACATCCAAGTTTAGGGACTAAAAAGATATTTAACCTTTATAATAATATTCGAAAGAATGGTCATCCAGCTATTTGCTATCCAACTAGTGTTACCAGACCGGACTACTGTCCAGGATTGATCATTATGTGACTTATGAGTTTATCACTTTCCTATATCTTCTTAAATTTTATCTATAATCTATAATCCTAAATAAATGTCTAAAGTCATCCCACTATAGTGTTTCCCAGTTCGACTAACCAGTGGGTGGTTGATTTAGAAGCTACATGCTTCATTTCTCTCAAATAAGGTCTCATGCTCAAGTATGGTGTATATGACAAAATACAGAAGAGCATGCTAGCCTCTGAGGGTGTTCCCAACTCAAACAAAATTGCCCCCCTAGGGAGCTAGACCAAAAACAACTGGTTTTTTACCAAATATTACATATGGATTATTCAATTATATTTGCAAAATGTGATTTTCCTCCATTTCAAGTCTGTGTTCTATTTGAAGTTTTTCTTTCTTTCAAACAGATGAAGTTCAGAGTACTAAACATACAACAAAATTAAGTCAAATTTGGTTTTCAGGGGATAAATACCAATTTATTAAAGTTATACTGATCAAGTTTCAACTGATTTCAGTAATTATACCACCAAAAATGACAACAAAACAGGACAGTTGGGCAAGAGAAAGAGGATGCCCAATAACAGCTGCGTACATAAGAGAGGATGCTTGTAATTATGCTTACTTGAAGCCAGTCAGCAACTGCTGCAACATTTGGCATTGTTGCACTCATTCCCACAATTTGCAGACCCTGTGCAGGATCAGCTTTGTCACTGCTTCCACCTGAACTTTCTCCATCACTTGACTTTGGAATACCTTCCCCTGCTGCATAACGAAGCTTTGTCAACATAAGTTCTAGAAGATAACCTCTTCTGGGGTCACCAACCTGTTAACAGATGAAGACAATAATAAACCATGAGAACCATCCAGGTATACCATTTTCTGTTTAGCTTTCATGATAGTCCAGTAGAAAAATACATGTGAAAGCAGCTCATGAGAAATAACTAAAGAGTAATAATTGATGATACCATGTGAAGTTCATCAATCACTATAATTCCCATCTCTGACAGACGACCCTCTTCCAACAATTTATTAATTAGTGAGTTTGCCTTCTCTATTGTGCAGACAGCTACAGAAGTATCTTTAGGAAGTGTTCCACCACCTTGGTTTCCATAATAACTACGAACATGTTTACCAAGTGGCTCTAGGAGACGTTCGAGGTGTTCTGCCTATATGAATCCAAATGACAATCCAAAACACTCAAAATTTAGAAATATTTTAAAGCCGAATCCCATAAAATAAAACCAACAACACCATAGCAGAAAATGTAATTTCTAAATTTTAACATATTAGCAAGCCAGAAGAGAACCTTTTCTGCACAAATTGATACATATGGAAGAACAAGTAGCGCCATTTTTCCAGTTGTTATCACCCTCCGCAACATTAAAATCTCAGCAACAAAACTTTTACCAGCACTGTGGCAATAAGAAAAACACATGTCCTCCTCAAATAAAAGACAGAGAGGAAGCACAAGAACAGAGGGAAAAACATACAACAAAGTAAAATAACAAAGGAAAATTAAAAAAAAAAATGAGAGGTACAGTACAACAAAATAAATACGAAATAAAATAAAATAATGAAGATGTGCAGCAATATGTTAATGCTTATTACCAAAATTGAGACTCCAGCAGTCTCTGTAAATGAAACCTAATTGGGGAAAGTGAAACCTATCATGCAAAGGCCCACCTTGTTCGAAAAGACAGCCCTAAAACCACCACTCACCCCCCAAATTTACATCCCACCCTACATAACTCTTTTAACTTTAAATAAATGAATAGGACAAGAGTATAATAAAAGGTTTAAATCAATTGCTATTACGTGAGAGAATACCTTGTAGAAGCACAATATACAAGATTTCTTCTCTGTACGACACCATCCACTTGAAGGCAATCAACCTAAAAAGTGAAAATAAAAACAAAATAACCTGCTCAAACTTAATTATGTATAAGATTTTGAAAAGAAAAAAAAAAAACAAGCATTTTAAATAACCTTCTCAGCTATCACTAGTATTATACTGGGTGTAAAACTCCTTTTATAGGACAGTCAGTTAGTGAGTATATAACTTCTTTTATTATACAGTTAGTTATTTAGTTAGTTACAGCCCATCATAATATTTTGCTTTCCGTTAGTAGTTTGTCACAGCTGCCACTGTAGAGTTTTCATAAGTTATAACTGATCCGTTCAGTTAGATGTGCTTGTATAGCATATATAAAACTACTCATAACTTTTGCAGATCTCAAAATACTAAATAGAAAGCTTGTTTTCTCTTATGTTTGCTTTCAATACTCTGGCTAAGGAGCAATTAGAAGAATTCTAGAGCAAAAAGGATGTAATCAAATTCAGGACCAACTCAACCACAGCCACAACTTTTGAAAAGAAGAAATTAAGATAAAGACTAGCAGGAAAAGAAAAAGTAGTGGCAAAGATAAGCATTCAATTATATAGATACAACATAGTAAATCAATATAACAAGTTGATGACTTAAAGAAACAATTTTCATAGTACCTGCCAATTGTACAGGTTTGATATTCCTTTCTTCCTATATATGTTGCATATTTCAGGAGGAAGCCAGCTATTTAGGTCAAAATGATCATTAAACGATACACTAGTTGAAGGAGTATTTGCTTCATCAGTTTCTTGTGCATTAATTGGTGTCCTAACCTCATTGTGGGGTGGAATAGATGTCATACTAACATTACCATGACAATTTCTGTTTCGTAATTTATTTACTAAAGTCTTCTCTTGTACTTCATTCTTCTTTTCATAAGTATGACTTGTGGTAGGACCTGATTCATACTGTTTACAAGCCATGTAAGCAACATTGCCCTGATCACCATGACCATTTTGCATGGTATTTTCTTCTAAACTGTTGTCCTCAAACGAAAAATCAAAATGTTTCACGGGAAGGCTGGATGCTTCTTTCACAGAATCTTTTGTGTGCATCCCCACTAACCTGAAAGGTGTGCCTGTTTCCATATTCCAGATTCTGCTTTTACTTTGATCTAATATTTTCCTTGGCTTGCCATCATAATTTTGTAAATTGCATGAGTTCTTCATCTCAGGTCCATCTTCCACCACATTACTTTCCCCCATAGCCTTAGAAGGATCATTATCCATGGGAACACACAAACTGTCAGCAAGTAAAATTGCCTCATTCCAAAATGCCTCTCCAGGTGAAAATGATGAGCTTCCGTGTACTGACTTTGGAGTCTCCTTAACCCTAGCTTTAACAATCAAAGACCCCGGTGTATAGCATTCAGCCATATTCCTAGACATTTTAGGTGTATTACTACACTTTCTAAAGCCTGTCTCAAAGGCAGCAGTGTCACCACAACCAGAAACCTGTCAGATAAGATAAATTTAAATACCAATCTAGCTACAAAAAAATCCAAACAGCTAAGGGTTAGAGCTTAACCTTCGAACAAGAGATAGGAACATATCCCATAGTATTATTACCGACAACACCAGACTTCACGTCTTCGTCAATCTTGACATTTAATGATACATTTTCGACACCAAAACCTGGCTCTCTGGCAGTGCACTTACTCTTCTGTGGTAAACAACTATGTCCCTCTGCCACAGTACCATGACTCTTGTGTTCATCCACTTTCATCTCTGAAGGGAAATCCACACTGGGATGCAATTCACTGCAAATAGCATGATTCAAATGCTAACAGTCAAACACACGGACAAGTAAAACAATACAAAAAGAGAAAGAAAAATCCTCATTGAACATTTCATTGATACGTACAATTTTGTGGAGATAAGTAAACAAATACTATTATTTAAGCATCTCATTAACCCCTGTCATTTCTTTCAATCAGCTTCTTCCTATCACATCTCATCATCTTAACAATCAAACCTACACCTCTCTCTCTCTTCCCTTTCTTTACCCCTACGGGTGTCCACTACATTAGATGTGCACACCAATCTTTATTCATTTTTCAAACGGATAGAGTAAACTACCTGCAATACAGAGACAAAAAGCCAGCTGCAAACTGTTCGAGCTCCAATTTCGCGGCACTCTGTCCGAATTCACTCGGCCCACTAGTTTGAAAATCACCAAACCCTTGAGCCGATAAAACAGTATGCTTATTATGTCCATTGGCAAGAGAAGTACCGATCTCTGATGCCAAATTTCTCTTAACTGTGGTTTTTGGGGCGGTGGCACTGTTATCGTCACCATCTCCATCCTGCGACGAAATCAAATAACCGTCCAAAGTGCCTTTGGAACTCGGAGACGCGTCAGCCCCTTGCTTGGCACCTTTCTCGGATCTTCCCGCTTTACGAACCGGCGCCTCAGCTTTCCTTTTCTTTGACACGTAAAACTGCACGCACAAATCCACAAGCAAGCGGACGCAAGTGAGAAAAACAAAAAAAGAATCAGAATTCGTATACCACAATTAAGCAGCGAGATTCAGAAACTGTTAAATTTGTTTTTTACTGTTTTAATTTTGCGAAGCGATGCGAATTTGGAGGGGCGTGAGATGATTGTGGGAGAGAACAGCGTAGTTTAGGGTTGGAAAAAGGGAAATGGAGAAGGACCTGATCGAGGCGCGTGCGATGCGTAGGAGAAGCCATGGAATGGTGCGAGGAACGAGAAGTGTGGGTTCTTCTATGGTGCTAACGTGAATCATGCATACGATACGACGTCGCAGATGTTTTGACTGGTTAGCGTCGAGCGAGCGCAGAGTAGAAAAGACGGAACGAACCGGCAAATCGGTTTGTGTGCTCTTTGGCGTGGCGCCGACGAAGGCTACAAATTCAAATTGAAATTGAAACTGAAACTTAGGCGGAATGTTTCGTTGCAGGAAAATGTTATATATTGAGAAATATCGTTTTTTAACAAATTTTTAAATATTGTCAAATAAACATATTTTTATAGAAATTTATTCAAAATTACAGGTTTTTTATTGTCTGATTCTTTTCATATAATTTTTAAATAAATTTTAATTAAGTATAAAAACATATGAAAAATGACATGCTAAAATGTTTATATTATTATATGTTCTTTTAACTAAAAAATGAAGTATTACAGTAGATAGGTGTATTAAAATAATGAGACCGAGTATTTTATTATAAAATAATTTTATAATATAAATAGAATTTTCTAAGTTCGTCTCATTATCTAAAATATTATCTATCTCTTTAATTAAGGAAGTGAACTAGTGAAAACTTGAGTTAGAGATTTTGTGCTAAAATGGTCAGTTTGGAGAGTTTTGGTAAGTCATTTTAGACTTGTTAGAGTCCCTAAGTTACTTGAAATTGTGCCACAAATGGTAGAATTCAATTTGAGTCTCTAAGTTGAGTTTTTGTAAGCTTTTGGTTTAGATTTTGTAGCAACATGTTTAAAAGGAGTTTAGAATGGGTTAGACACACTTAGTTAAGTATGATTAGGTGTTTAACACGATCTAGGAGGATCAGAAGTTTGGGAAAATGTATCCAATTGGTCATTTTGGGTGCATGTTCATAATTTTGCAGTTTGGTGCTACAAAATTATGCAGACTCGTTAAGCGAGTGGAGTCACTCAGCGAGTGGAGTCACTCAGCGAGTGGCTGAGAAGTTGGGCACACTGTCTAAACATTCGCCTAGCGAGTTGTTTCGTTGAGCGAGTGCTTGGAGGGTTTTGACCATTGTTTGGGAAATTCGCCTAGCGAGTTGTGTTGCTGAGCGAGAGGTTGGAGTCTAGAATCATTGGGAGTTTTTTTCGCCTGGCGAGTTGTGTCGTTGAGCGAATGCTTTGAGGTTTTGGACCACTATTTGAGGGATTCGCCTAGTGAGTGGTGTCGTTGAGCGAGAGGTTGAGGTCTAGGAGCACTGTGAGTTTTATTCGCTCAGCGAGCTGGGTCACTAAGCGAGTGGTTTGGAGTCTGGAGGTACTGCCTGTGTATTCGCATAGCGAGCTAGGTCGCTATGCGAGAGAACTCTAGGGTCACTAAAGAGAGGGTTCACTGAGTGACTAGTCCAGGTTTTAGTTTACTCCTTCCTTCTTTGTCCTTGATTGATTTGAGTGATGTTTTGATTCATTGTGTATTATGTATGAATGTGTATTGAGTTATATGAGCATCAAAGTTATGAGTTGTGATTCAAAGTGAAAGAAAGTATGGTTTCAAAGTGGTGAAAGTAAGTTCCAAAGTGAATCCTCTAGTGAGGTTCAAGTATGTTTAGAATGAATACAGGAGCTCAATCTTGGGGGTTATCTTGAAACTCCAATGGTCTTTCATTCTCACGTAGAGATGATTGATCCATGCCGTAAGGAGTAGTAGGAGATCTTAGTCTTAGGGGCTTCCAGTATGCTCTAAGACCCGAAACAGACTAAGCTTGTGACTGTGGTAGGGTGAAACCCATTAGCAATGCCTTTTACAAAGCAATAGAAGCCACCACAAGTGCACAACCCATCATAGCTCGGCAATCATTATAAGTCCAAACGGTCAATTCATTGTAGTGTCTTGCATAAAGTGTGTTGTGTTGGTGAATGAGTATGTGTGATTCTATGTAATTTAGTTGATGAATATAATGATTGTTCTTTTATTTAAACTAGTTTACCCTATTGTTTGTGCTTGTGTTTTGTATGTTGCGGTGTTTTCTTCTTTGCAAGATCATCCTATGGATGTGAGCAGAGGGAGATGAGGTTTCCCTAGAGTAGTCACTGGATGAAGGAGATGCTACTCTTTAGTTAGTTTTAGATTAGCTTTTTCTATAGTCTTGTTAGTCACTTGTATATGAAGTTTAAAATTTTATGGTTATTTTGGATAACTGTTCTGTCATATCATATCTATAATAACTCTTTATATAAGATGTTACAGTTTTTCTTATTAGTGGCCACATGTAAATATTTTGTAAAAATATATTGTGTCCCTCTCATAATCTTCTATTTATAAAAATAAATTGACACAATATAAATAGGGTAACATAGACACAATATAATCATGATAAATAGGGTAACCTAGACACAATATAATCATGATAAATACGGTAACCCTAGACACAATATAATCATGATAAATAGGGTAACCCTAGACACAATATAATCATGATAAATAGGGTAACCCTAGACACAATATAATCATGATAAATAGGGTAAATATTCTAACACTCCCCCTTAACCTAGAGCATACAAATTGTATGTGCCAAGCTTGGAATAAATAAACTCAATCCAACCAAATCAACTTGTTTAAAATGTCGAGATAATAGACGTGGTAACTTTGGCTCCGAGCAAAATGCACATATGCTTTAGACCATCGAGAGAGAATGTCTATAAACCAAATTGGACTCACAAACTAGCGTAACCAAAAAGACTCCTCATAAGCTTAAGAAGAATAATATTGGACAACCACAAAACTTCATCTAGCACCATGAACCTTCAAGTAGGGTGACTTTGACAAAGTTGATTTCCATCAAAAGTGAATGCTGAGTGGTAAACAACGACAAACTGCAGAGACTAGATTGCCATCAAATAAGGATGGGGCATGCATGGCTAAAAGCGACAAAAATGTAGGCACTGCTATCTCTGACTAGTTGGGAACTGCAGTGGCTGAAAGCGACAAAAGTAAAGGGATTGCCATCTCTGACTACTTGGGGCTTGCAGTGGCTAAAAGCAGGGACTGTCATCTCTGACTAGTTGGGGCCTCTAACTAGTGTCTGACTAGTGGCTGAAAACATACTCCACCTTACTGCAGGGACTAAATTGTCATTACTGACTGATGGGGACTGCAAAGACTAAATTGCCATCACTAACTAATAGAGCATGTAGGGACTAAATTGCCATCAAGTAAGGATGGGGCCTGCAGTGGACAAAAACATACTGCAGGGATTAAACTGCCATCATTGATTGATGGGGTCTGTAGTGACTGAAACATATTCCCCCTCACGGCGAACGCTGGAAACTATGAAGGTGGAATGTCATAATGGTCTCCTTTATTCATCAAAGCACCACTAGGAACCATGGTTGGATTGTGTTGAGAACTGTAAGGATGACAGATTCGAGGAACAAAGATTGAGACTTATGATGACATTAAAGGCCAAAGATAGGTTGGAGGTCCAAAGGTTTTGTGCTGACTCCCAAATGGTGATGCTTATCACAAGAACTACGGGCTAAACAAACTAGACTCGGCTTAAGGAGAAAGTGACCAATAGCGATTGAAGAAAAAAGTGACGAAGTGGCGTCAAGAGCGGACTGCTGACTTTGAAATTAGGAACCAAGGACGTATATGGACTCAACATGATTCGATGAGTCAAACAATGATGAAACAGAGATATGAAGGACTTAGGGTTCCAAAACAACCAAAAGAGAAAACCCTAGGTCTGAGTTACAACCACCAAAACTAAGAAACAAGGACCAAAATGCACTCAGGAGGCTCCGACGAGACGAATGGCAGTGTAATTTCGACACCAAAAAGGTGGCGCGTGACAAACACAAGCTGGAAGCTGATCGTAGAGAAGTCGTGTGTTACGTTGCATGTGGAGGAGAATGAGGCAACGACAACCAGGGATGGGTCGCGCTCCTCGATGTGCACAAAACCCCTAACTTCGCCAGAGAAAACAAGATGGCAGCGGCGACGAAGGTTGAACAGATGTGGCGCATGTGGCGGTGTTTGGATGAGAACTAGCCCTTGACATAGGCAGGGTTGACCATGGCTCAAGGAGGCAATCCAGATCCATTGGTCGCCAGACTAAACAGTGGCGGTGGTCGGTGGCCGGCATTAGCGGACAGCGTCAGAATGACAGGAAATAGAGGTTGATGGTGACAAACTTATGTGGGCAACTCCTCACAGTGGAAAAATAGTGCCAACGGTAAATGGCACCAGACAGCGACAAACGACACCAGACAACGACAAACAGTTCCAGACAGCGACAAACAATGCTGGACGATTGCGGACAACAACTAGGGTTTGGAGACTAGATAGAAACCAGAACAAGACTGCTCATTGAGGTATTTAAGAAAAGATGAAATTTTTAAGGCCGCCGGTGGCAGCGGCCACGGGCCATCGGCGACAAAGGCAAAAAAGATTCAGACAACCTGCTCTGATACCAACTTGAGAATTAAACTGTAAAATAATTCTAGAGGGCTTGATTGATCCCTCTCATAATCTTCTATTTATAAAAATAAATTGACACAATATAATCATGATAAATACGGTAACATAGACACAATATAATCATGATAAATAGGGTAACCTAGACACAATATAATCATGATAAATAGGGTAACCTAGACACAATATAATCATGATAAATAGGGTAACCCTAGACAGAATATAATCATGATAAATAGGGTAAATATTCTAACAAATATGTTTGGTCCTCTAATGAAATAC
This sequence comes from Vigna umbellata, assembly GCF_029865625.1. Taxonomy (NCBI): domain Eukaryota; kingdom Viridiplantae; phylum Streptophyta; class Magnoliopsida; order Fabales; family Fabaceae; genus Vigna; species Vigna umbellata. The sequence goes on along the minus strand of NC_142165.1, from coordinate 27,733,149 downwards.
AAAATTAGAACTAATATGAAGAACAACCTAATTGTCACAAATACCATCAAGATCAACTTTGATAGCAAAAGCCCACTTGCAACCAATAACAAATTTTCCAGACGGTAATGGAATGAGCTCCCAAGTTCTAATATTTTGTAGAGCACTGACAAATTTTGAAATGGTCACAAAAGAAATAGATGAAAAACATATATAAAAAGGTGAAGATAGTCTATGATAGCATAAAAAATATATAAAGTGGAGAGGGATTATGGGTAGAACGTATACCTTTGTGGAGGACAATTGGGAGATCAAACTAAGTTGTCGTAGCTCGAGGAGACACAGTAGTTGGCACTTATTTAATCACTTGGTGGTTTTTGAAGACGATGTCTATGACTATACACTTGAACTGGTGATGGAGAAGAATATGACAGTGGACTAGGTAGAACTTGAAGAGCACAAATAAAGGAATATGAATTGTATTAAGAATATTGACTATATTAGACGAAAATATATCAAAAAAAAGAAGGACCTTTAAAGTAAAAAGAAGACTCAGTGAAGGTGACATCTGCAGAAACAAAATAACAGTTAAGAGAACGAGAAAAACACTTCTGTCCTTTTTGTGATCTAGTAAATCTTAAAACAACACTTTTGTATGATCGAGGGGATAACTTATCAAGACCAAAACTAAAATTATGAACAAAACATGACTTTTAGAAATAAGAGATGAAGAGTTTCATGGGAAAATAAAATAGAACGAGGTATTTTATTGTCTAAAACAGAGAAGACATGGAATTGATGAGATAACATGAAGTAAGAATAACATCACCCAAAAAAATTGAAGAACCTCACCATAAATTAAAAGAGTGCGTGTTGTTTCAATAAGTTGTCTAAAACTGAGGAGGGCATGCGCTTGATGAGATAACATGCACTAAAAATAACATCACCCTTAAAATATTGAGGAACCTCACCATGAATTAAAAAAGTGCGAGTTGTTTCAATAAGTTCCTATTTTTTCACTCAACCACCCCCATTTTGCTGAAGAGTATAAGAACATGAAGTTTGATGGAGAATGTCACGAGAATCCATAAATTGTTTAAAAGAATGTGAAAGATATTCACAACCATTGTCACTTTGCCAAGTTCAAATAGAAACACCAAACTGAGTTTTAATTTCATTAAAAAAGATTGAAATATATAAACTAATTAAGAATGATTTTTCATTAAAAACAACCAAGTACACCTTGCATAATCATCCATAAAAGTAACAAAATATTGAAAATCTAAATTACACTTAACACGACTAGGTCCCCAAATGTCAGAGTGAACTAAGACAAAAGGGCATGATGAAGCACGTTGTGAGACACTGTGAGGAAAGGAACTAGAACTATGCTTGCCTAACTAACACGACTCACACACCAAACTAGATAACTTGGATAAGTTGTTGCAATTTAGCAAGACTGAACATGAAAAAGAGAAGGAGATTCCATAACTATGCTAACATGTGTAGAAGGACGAAGATGATAAAGACCATGAGACTCACATACGGTGCCAATCACCTATCTCAAACTCCGATTTTATAAACAAACAAAATCTTTGGTAAAGAAACAACATAATTAAGAGTACATATTAGACAACTAATGGATAATAAGTTAAAAGGAGCCCTGGAAACATAAAGAACATTATCAATGGATAAAAAAGGGGAAAGGTTAAAAGTCCCGATACTAAGTGCTAAAACCCTAGATCCATCAACTATTGTAACAGAAGGTACATTATCTAGAAAGGATAAAGAGGAAAACAAAGATTTGTTATCAGTAATATGCTTTGTGCTCTTGAGTCGAGAACCCAAGGACCAAGAGAAGAAGATTGAGTTAGACCAACAAAAGATGTACCTGTATGTGCTACAGAAATAGTGCTCTTGATCCTCATACCATTTGAGAGTTACTGATAGTAACATATTTATCGATGATATCATATGAAGAAGGATTCATAAGAGGTGATTGGAGGACGTCCATGTAATGCATAATATCTGTCAATCTTGTAGACTAACTTGCCATAGTGGTCATACTTGTGACATCTTTTTCCAAGCTTGCGAGAGGATTGTGATCATCACACTGAGATGCTTATGCAGAGAAATCATCAACAAAAGTAGGTGTATCATTGATGGGTGTATTTGGTAAATGCAAAGGAGTGGACGACGCACATGCCGCCAGGCATGGCTAGAAAAGATGGTGGCTGTAAACTTTGACCAGTGTGTGGAAGTGTGTTTGGACTCCAATGGTGACGGTTGTAGTGGACATGGGCAACAAAATTTTTTCAAAAGAACCTTATGCTCTAGATACCATATTGAATATATGAAAAACTATATAAGATTAATCTCCCTTATATAAAGATTACACATAGGGTACTTTATTTTTATAATGAAGAAAATATGAGCTAAGCCCCAAGATACAAACTAAAGACTAATAACAAAGTAACTAAAGATAAGTAACTAAAGATAAAAGATAAATATAAGATATCTAAGATATCTAATAATCTAAGATATTAACAAGTATGAATTACAAACAAAGTCTAAGGGATCACACTTTATTCATCAAACATTCAATTTCAATAGGTGTAAAAAGATTGTTGGTGGACGTTAATGATATTTGATATTATAGTAATTGGGGATTGCAAAAAGTAGTAGCAAATGTTAAGTCAATGCCTCGCCACAAAATATGAGATTAAGACACTAGGAAGACTTCAATATTTTTTGGGAATTGAAGTGGCTTATTCCAAAAGAGAAATCTTCATATCTCACAAATGTAGTTGATTTGATTAAAGAACCAAGGAAGACAACCTGCATACTAGCTAGTACTCCAATTGATCCAAGCATGAATTTGAGAACTATAGAGGAGGATATTAATGGACAAAGAATTGTATCAAAGACTTGTTGGCAGACTTATTTACTAATCTCACACTAGGCCAAACATTGTTTTTACTATGAGTCTAGTAAGCCAATTTATGCACCAACCACAGGAGGCTCATTTACAACCTGCTCTTAGAATTGTTCAATATTTAAAAGGGACTCCAGGGAGAAGAATTTTATTTAAATGAAACAAGAGTATAAGTCTTGAAGCATATACGGATGTAGACTATGGGGGTCAGTTGTGGATAAGAGATCAACTAGTGGATATTTAGTGTGTGATGAATATTACTCTCACACCTATTCTTCGAAGATGTCTGCTGGTTTTTCTTGACATTTTGGTTTAGAGTAAATTATAGGATGAACACCTACATCATATGAAATAGATTTTGGCCTGGTCACTTGATCAATCCTTCTTTGCTAATCAAAAGACGTGTAGTTTTGGTAAAACAAAAATTGAAATAGTACAAAACAGAAAATCTTTCTGAGATGATGAATAAGTCCACACTATAAAAGGCAAAAATATAGCAATAACAAAGAATACATTGAATCATAATATATGTGATATGAGGGAAGAAACCAGAGTTATCCTACTTTAATACGAATAAAAAAGTGGATATCAACACCTTCAAGAATAAGAGTGACAGCAAATTCACATAGTTCTGAATCCACTTTCAACAAGGGTAGTAATGAGGTGAAGGCAATCAATGAGGGGCATAATAGAGGAAATTTTGAACAGCTAATGCATTTGGAACCGCAAGATATATATATATATATATATATATATATATATATATATATATATATATATATATATATATATATATATATATATAATATTCCATAAGAATATCATTAAAATGATATAGGTAATTATTTTAAAATAAAAAAAATGTTTTATATTTATACAAAAATAAAATTATCTAATTAAAAAATAAAAATTATGAAAAATTGTATTTTGTAACATTTCAAAATTTATAGTTTTAATACTATTAGAAATTATTATATCTTTAGTGGACACTTAACTAAAACAAAACATAAAGTATTATAATTAAAGTTATACAAAAATATAATTATAATTAAACTTTATATTCAATATATCTTATATTAAGAATATTTATAAGTAAACTAAAGATTCATAAAATAAAAACAAGCTATTTTAGTTATCTATGTATAAATATTCTCATCACTCACCTGCTCATTAAAATATCTTTCTCTACTCACACCAATCAAGTGATCATTGTCAAAGAAAAATAATCAATCAAACAAACAAACACAATCAATAGTAAACTAATTTATAAAAGACTCAAACATGCAATTCAATTAAGTCATAAATATAACAATTTCATTCTCAAAATCCATCAAAACCTCAATATATAGCTAGATATATTGGTGTCAAACTCTTCGGGACCTACGCATGTGTGGTGGAATAACTTACCACCTAAACTATCACACAAGGTTAGTCCATCAAACACCTATGGTCAAACTAACCCTAGGCTAAAGACTTCCTATTATTCCTCATGACAATGGAATGCTAGGATCATCCCTCATTTCGGAGTCCCTACAATAATACATTACACTAAAACACAACACCAGGATTTTCCCTATGGAATTCCTTTTACCACATACTTAAACTGAATACACATCAACTATTACCATTTACAAGAAGGCATTCATAATTACCAAGAACTATACATAACATTATAATAACCAACTTAAAAACAAACAAGAAATTAAAAGCCATGAAAGCAACATAAAAGACTAGAAACAAGGCATCCAACAATAATACAAGGTGCCTAGCAAGCTACACTTTTTGTCCAGTGAGAGAACCACTCGCCCAGTGAATTAACGGAAAAAGAGGTCCAGACCTATAGTGGAAAAGTGGCATTCAACACCTAATTATACCGCTTAACGCCCATAAGTTAGGGAGCTCACTAACTTCGTGGCACTCAGTGCCCAAGGTGGGTCTTGTAACACCTCGATTTCTGAGATGTCACTGGTTATTAAAAATCGATAAAATTCAAAATTTCTCATAACACGAAAATGTACTTAAAGAAAACTTTATATAATTCCATTATTTCAAGTAATAAAATAACGAAGGAAATACTCCAATTATATTGTCTTAACTTGTAAAACAAAATAACTTTAAATAAATCCCAAGGTTATTCTCCATCCTCTCTCGAGTCAATCACGACCCTCGAATATCCAACGTAAAAAATGACCGGTGACATTTCCGTAAGTAAAACAACTATTTAGACATCGACTATAGGGGGGGGGGGGGGTCTGACGTCTAAATACTCATATACGTCGGCTCCCCCAAATGGATGCCAAAACTAAACGAAAAAGTAAAAAAAAATTAATTTTTTATTCTATTTGGACGTCGACTATGTCAGAGCGGCTGCAGCGGAATGGTTAGCGTGGGATAACAAACCAAGAGGGTTTTTAATACGAATGTGTGCCTTTTAATTTCTACTCAATTAAACTTACCAAGCAAATAATAAAGACAAATAAAGAGAGCAAAGTTGAGAGAAATTTGTACAGATGATTTTATCCTAGTTCGGATCTTACTAATCCTACGTCCAGTCGCTTATCTCAAAACAAGATAAACAATTTACTACTCACAAAACAATTACAAATTACAATCACAAAGAAACAATTTGTAAAAGTTTAGAAACCACCTCTCTGGATACCACAAGAGATGAGCCTGCACCTCATTTGAGTCTTCACAAAGGATGAACACCTCCTTCGAATACTTCACGAAGGATGAACTTCCTCTTCCGAACACCTCCTCAGACACACTAAGGATGAACCGACTATTTCCTCTGTCACCGTAACAACACTTCACCAGCTCCACAGACACGAGTTTCACAAGCCGAACAAGAGCACACAAGTCTCAATGATTTCTGAGTACTAGAGCACAAGGGAAGAGTTATTGTTGATGGAAAATGAGAGCCTATTTATAGACTCAAGCAAATACTCTTCCATTCTTTGTTTCCAGTCATTTAACACTTTTAATCGATTAATACAAGTGTTAATCGATTAAAATGAGTACAACAACTAGTTTTCAAAAGACAGAAAACTCCAACGATCACCTTTAATCGATTATTTTAAGGATTAATCGATTAACTAATTGATTAAAATAGGTATTAATCGATTATTTCCGTGCCAATTGAGTTTTCAGCACCTGCAACATTTAAATCGATTAATACTTGATTTAATCAATTAAAACCGTGTGTTTTTGATTCTGAACAACAAATACAAAGTATGAAAGTACAAGAATCAAAACCTACTACAAATCTAAGTCCTAAACATTAAACTACAATTATTACAAAAGCTTTTAATAGCAAAACAAGTCTTCAAAGGATCTTCTTGAATCTCGATATATCTTGACTTGATTTGGACATCATCAAAACTTCATCTTCATCATTTTGCTAACAGACTATGGGGGGCCCCGATGTCTAAATACTCATATACGTTGGCTCCCCCGAATGGACGCCAAAACTAATCGAAAAAGTAAGAAAAAAAATTAATTTTTTATTCTATTTAGACGTTGGCTAGGGAGGGGGGAGACGTCTAAATAATCAGTCCAGAATCTAAAAAGTCACTTTTTTACTCCATTTAGACGTCCGATCCCGCCACTTTGACGTTTATAGTCATTTAAATGTTGACCACCCCCATCTCGAACGTCTAAAGTGTGCGCCAAAATAAATTTTTAAATGCTTTAAACGTCAGCTAGGCAGGGGAGCTGGCGTTTAAAGCCATTTAGATGTCGGCTAGGGGGGAGCCGATGTCTAATGGTCTACTATTACCAAACCTGCGTGCGAGACAACAGTTACGCGCACTCACTATTCATCATCTTCCTCACGTTTTCTCTCTGCGGGCTACGATTTTAAGGTTCGTTTTCTCACTTCGGCACCGTCTAAAATTAATTTTACTTTGATTACATTACTCTTTGATGAATTATCTTTCATTTGAACCGATTAAAATGCGTTTTCGTTGCATTTTGGTGTAGTTGTGCTCGTGTGCTTGGTCTTCGTGACTACTTTGGCCTTACACAAAAAAAAACACTCAATCCTTGAGTGAGGAGGCATTGAGGAAGATGGATCTTCAATGGGAGGAAAAGCTCAACCAAAGCATGAGATCAATGAAGCAACGATTCATGGAGCAAATACAAGAACAAAAGGAAATACAAAGAGCACTTGAAGAGAAGCTGCATTCCATGATGCAGGTTGCCCACTAAAGCTCCCACCGTAGACGTTTGACCTGTGTAGTCCGACGTCTATATAGACGTCTGATTGTGGGGTCCGACGTCCCATTAACGTCTCCCAAAAAGACGTCGGGTCGGGATCAGACGTAAAAAGCCCAAAATAACAGACGTTAAAAGCCTTTTCTGCACTAGTGCACCATTATCAACATAACATAACTTGGAGCATCTCAAGTACAATCATCATCATCATAGATACATCATCTTCATGACTATCGTAGTCATTAACAACATCATGAGCATCATCGTACCATAACACCATAGTGGAAAAAGTCTATCTCACTCTTGTACCCTACCTCACCTACTATAATCACTCCTACAACCCACCTGTAGCCTCCCCTATAGGACATATGTAGTCTCCCCTACATATCATCTCCTTCCAATGCACACAAGACAAAAGGAAGCACATATCCACAGATAGAACCAGGATTTACGAGGTACAACAACTAGACTTATCCTCCACTTTCATGTTCACCAATCACATACACAGGTACATCCCAACACTCACTCATGTTCCATTCTCAACCACAAGTCAAACTGACCATAAACATAACCATTAACCTCAATCTCTGATTATCATCATGTTCCATAGCTCCTTAGGCTTGGTTCACGCCAATTCTTTATCAAATTCGTCATTTTTCACCAAAATGTGCTGTGATAATCGATTATCACTTAAGATAGTAAATTATCTTAGTGAAATTTACCCAGAAACATCATGGAGGAAGGGATAATCAATTATCATCCCAGATAATCGATTATTCCCAAAACCACACTCAAAACCAACGCGTAGATAATTGATTATAACTAATGATAATCGATTATTTTCAAATCAAAACACATCCTGGACGTGATTCAAGCCTTCAAACATACATACGATAACCATAGATCGCGTGGAAACATAGTTAACACATCATACATGCATTCAAGCATCACATACCCATGTAAACATACTCAAACACATATAATACATCACTTGAATCATCCAAATCTAATCATTGACATGTTATACCCCTAATAATACGGTGCAAAAGAGTCTCCGATAAAAACACCAAATAGGGTTTTCAATCAGCCAAGCTGACTAAACATAATGCTTTCAAATGAGAACCAAGAAGATGAAAATTTTCCAAAACAGAGCTCCTGATGCGAGACTATTTTTTCCCATACTAAACTTCTGATTGACGATCTGAACAATCAGAATGAAAAACCATATGTTTGGAACCTACTGTCCAAAAATCAGCTCGATCCAATGATGAACGACTTCACAACGACGAAAACACCATTGCAGATTTTATGAAATTATCCAAAATAAAGTTGTTGATGCGATGCTGTTTTATGTCAAACTAGTCCTCCGATTGACGATTTGAACAGTCAGAATGAAGAACAATACGTCTGGAACCCACTGTCTTAAAATCAGCCTGATCCAACGGTAAACAACTTCACATCGACGAAAACACTAGTGTAGGTTTTATGTTATGCGGGAATAACTTCTGCTCTTCCTTTCTCTCTCACTTGGTTTTTTCCTCTCTTTAAATGACTCTAATGTGCCCTACTAATCTGACCCATCTCCACTAAAACAAAGTGAGGCCTAATGGTCCACATTATTTGGCCTATTTTCCACATAGGAAGGGAACCCAATAACCCAACACTTACAAACATATATTTGCATGGAAACCTCCAAGCATCATAACTTTGTTCTCTCTTAGCATTAAACCCTCTGTTGGGATAACCCAACAAAACATACATAATACATTCATAGGGAAAAGCTCTCACAAATATTACATAAACCCTATACACATGCATACACAAACTCCTACCCAACAATAACTATAGATAATCATAATCATAATTATGCCCACATGCATCAAAACTAAAATTAACCAATCAAGATAATCAATAATTCATGGCATACAACAACAAACAAACAAAGGTAAGCTTCCCCATACCTTGACCAATACTAAGGTTTTATCTAACTTCAAAAACACCACAAATCTCCCTTATACTAAGATTTTCTACAATTCTTCCTATTTTCTCCCAGAAAACGTCTTTTCTCTCCCTTATCTCTCTAATTTTCGATTTTTTATTTTAGATTAACAAAATACAAACCCCTTTTTACTTTTCTCCTTTTTATTTTCTTCTATTCTATCTTTATTTTTTTAGTTTTAATAAAATCTCTCAGTTTATCTCTAAAATCACTAAGATTTCCTTTTTTATTCTCTCTAAACTACTTTTTAAAATATTATCAACCACCCAATCTTTTTAAAACCCACGTAATCTTTTAAAATATCTAACAATATATAATAATGATTTTTTGTTAATAATAATATAATGATATCTAACAATATATCTCATATTTCCTAGATATTACACTAACACCGTTAAAAAGGGTGTCACGTGTCAGTTCGTGGGTTTTTTGAATTTTTTACATATTTTTTAAATTATTTTTATTTTTTATTTTTTTAAAATAAAAAAATTTGCCACATGTCAAGCTGACATTGTGCCACGTGGCAATGACAGTGTGACGTGTCATTGTATTTGTCTCAATTTGGTCCTTATTTTTTATTTTTGTTTCAATTTGGTCCTTGTATTTTTATTTTTTCTCTATTTAGTCCTAATTTTTTAAAAAATTAAACAGTTTTTTTCCTTTCCAAATTCAACAAACTTTAACTTGTATAAAAAATTTTACAAAAAATTTATACAAATTGATATTTTTTATTAGAAAAATAATAAAATTACGAACTAACATATGACACATTTTTATTTATGTAGTACTAACGAAAATAACTTAATTGCATTAAAGTTTTCAAAATTAAAACTAAATTGAGAAAAATAAAAATAAAGAAACTCATTTAAAAAATATCTACAAAATTAAAAATAAATGAAATCTTTTAACCTAAATAATATGAATGTGCAAACTATAAAAATTAACATTTCAATAATAAATATTTTTGTGAAGGTGATCTACACAAAATTAGTCTGAGTACTTCCTCAACTATTCATAAAAAGTTTATGGAGTTAAAGATTAAGACTTGAAATACATCATCACTAAAAATTCACTTAACAGAAACAAATTTAAAGACAAGAATCTGGAAAACATACATATCGTGACAAATAATTGTCATATTAAAAAAAAATTAGTTATAAATAACTATCAGTGTCATGTCACACTATTATTGTCATGTGACACTGTGTCAGCTTGACATGTGACAATTTTTTTTATTTTTCAAAAAAAAAATTAATTAAAAAATTATTTAGAAACCATGAGCTAACATGTGACACCTTTTTAACGATATTAGTACTAAACTAACGACACAGGCCACATTGGTATAATTTTTCAAAAATAAGAACTTAAAAAAAAAGGTTTAATCCTTTCGGACATCCCTATTTGTGTAGGTTTGTCTCAAATAGGTCCTCGTATTCTAAATGGTCTCAATTAGGTCCCTTGTTGTGTAAAATTGAATCAATTTGGGTCCCGCCGTTAATTACGTTGGACGACGTTAAAAGTTGTGGTTGATGGCTTGGTGACTGAGCAAATTTTATTCACGTGACAACATTTCAGCGCCTGAGCTAGATTTTATTTATTTACCGTTTTAAAAAACTTTATTTTAATCAAAACACAAAATTTAGTTAAGGAAAACTGATTAAAAGTTAGGATTAGTGGTTTGATTGTTGAGTGCGTGCCAGATTGGGGAAATTTGGGAAACCATAACAACCAAGCCTCGAAAAAACTATAACACCGTCATCCTCCATTGCCGCCACTGCCTCGCACCACCACCACGCACACGCTGCCGCAAGGCCGCCACCACCTCGTGTTGCAAAGCCCTTTTTCAGGTTGCTGCTGCCGTAAGAATTGCCCCACTCAACGCGAGAACCTGCAACCACTGCACCGAAAACCTGTTCCAAACTCAAATGAAGCAAATCGCGTCTCCGCCATTCTCTAATATCCTTTAACCGCCACCTACATCACCACCATGAATCATCATATTCTCCAACAGAACCACCATGATTCCACCCCTGAAACCCACAGAAAAATCCCAAACTAAAAGAACCCTAAAAACCTAAATCACCACTGTGACAACCTCTACATTCTCGCTCCTCGCCGCCACCAGCACTAACGCGAACCCAGCCAACAATCGAACCTTCATCTCGCCACCACAGAGCATTAGTAGCGCCGTGGAGGAGAAGAGGCGAAACCTTATCTCGAAGAGAGGCAAGGGTTTGAACCCTAGCGTGACCTTCCTTGTCACCGTCGCGCAACCTGCCTCCATCAACCTTCGTCTTCGTGCTTCTCAACAATCAACAACCTGAACCTGCAAGAAGAAACCCATAGAAGAAACCCCCAATTTCCAACCACAACAACCAAGCCAAAAAAACCCTATTTTTTTCGAATTTTCCCAATCTACGCACTCAACAATCAAACCACTCATCCTTAACTTTTAATTAGTTTTCCCTAAGTAAAATGTTGTGTTTTTATTAAAATAAAGTTTTTTAAAATTATAAATAAATAAAATCTAGCTCAGGTGTCCAAATGCTGTCATGTGAATAAAATTTGTTAAGTCACCAAGCCACGAACCATAATTTTTAACGCCGTCCAGCGTAATTAACGGCGAGACCCAAATTGATTCAATTTTACACAATAAGGGATCTAATTGAGACCATTTAGAATACGGGGATCTATTTGAGACAAACCTACACAAATAGGGATGCCCGAAAGGATTAAACAAAAAAAAAATAAGAAACCTATTTGAAAAAGGTTATTGAAAAAAAAATTATTTGAATAATTAAACTTAAAAATAACTAAATTACGTTGGTTATTAAAAAACATTCATTCTAAATAAAAGTTACAAAATTCTTTAGAAATAAATAGATACCATGTTATTTTTATAAAAACAAAAGTCTTTAGTTTGGTAACACATTAAACAATTTAATAAAATTAACATGATATATATTTTTTTATAAAATTTCTATATTGACCTCTTCATGGAAATGTTTTAAGGAAAATTTTAGCTAAAATTGACCTCTGATAAACCTTCTTTATAAAGGATTGAAAAATAGTCAAGTGGAGCTGGATTCAGGTCCTACAAGCCTCATCCAACACAATCTGAATTTAATATTTGAAATCTATATCCGACTGTTTTACTTTTCGGGTTAAGCGAGTTCAGATCATTTCCTATTAAATGTGAATTGATGACATGTTATCTGGACGAAAGGTAATAATAAATGTGAGACGAACAGGGAGGAAGATGAAAAATCTGTCACCTTACAACCATAGCTTTCTCCAACTTCTCCACTGTCCTCGCCCTTTCCTTAGCCCTCTTCTTTCTACTTCTCACCCACGCAAACTCAACCAAAGTCTTCTCCTTTAAATTCCAATCATCCAACCTTATCCTCTAAGGTGACACCTTTGTCTCATCCGCCAACCGATTACAACTACCAATTAAAGGCAACGACAAACCTGCATAGAACTCTCTAGGTCGTGCCTTCTACTTCACTCCCATGCCACACTCTCTTGGTCGTGCCTTCTACTCTGTCCCATGACTAACAAAGCAGTTTCCATTGAAGACAAAGGAGCTACTTCCCTTAAAGGAAGGGCTTAGTGTGAGTAGAAAACAAAGGCATTGTGATGATGGTGACAATGGTTGACAAATAACAGAAAGATCACAACAGGATGATATGCAATGTAGGCATAAAACATGTTGCACAATATCATTTATTAAATGATAAACGTGTATATATACAAGAGTGGAAGAGAGAGGGAGAATACTAAAATAACAAAAAAGCAATAGAAGCTTCCAGACAGAAAACGTGAGCCCAAACTAATCTAAAAACTAATTATGGTTAAGACCCCCCCCCCCTCAAGCTGGGAATAAACATTGAACATTCCCAGCTTGGTACGAAGTGTGGAAAACAGAGAAGGAGACAGGGATTTGGTGAAGATGTCTGCAAGCTGCTGAGAAGAAGATACATATAGTAGCTTCACCAATCTAGATCGAACTTTTTCACGGACTAAATGACAGTCAATATCTATGTGTTTGGTGCACTCATGGAACAATTGATTGGCTGTAATCTGGAGGGCAGATTGATTATCACAGTAGAGAAGAGCAGGTTGCTTGAAAGAAATGCTTAAATCAGTGTGCAGATAAGTCAACCATTCAAGCTCACAAGTGGTGGTTGCAAGGGCACGATATTCAGCTTCTGAGAAGCTGCAAGAAACCTGTAAGTTGCTTTTAGAACGCCATGAAACAAGGGAGTCTCCAAGATAGTGTGTGGTCTCGCGTACGAGTACATGGCGAATGGCGACCTTGGAAGGTGGCTACACGAGCTTTCCAGAGGGAATACCAATGTACAGGATTGTGATAGTGTGTGGTCTTGCGTACTTGCACGAATCTTCAATTTTGGGTTGCAACACGATTGGAACCCGAACGGAGGCAGACATGTACTACTTCGGGGCGGCGCTGATGGAGCTCCTAACGGGGAAGGAAAGCACGATGGAAAGGTGCAGTGGTGAGGAAGGCGATGAGGGAGGGGCATGGTGTTAGGGTTATGGACGAGAGACTCCTATTCAATGTTGTTAGGTTGAAATTTCTAGAATCTTCTTATTTTTTTGTTTTTTTTTACTTTACTAAATTTCACGCCATAATTTAATTATTTCCACGTAATAAAATGATTCACCTCAACATATTTATTGTGCACCACGTCATCACATTTTAACGTCGTTTCTGACCACTTAATGGAAAGGGCTTAATTGTTACGATTTTACAAAATTTAAGTCTTAATTGAGACCGTTTTCAACAAGATGACCCACTTGAGATTCCTCAACAAATATGAGAACCAACCAAGGGTTTAAACCAATATTTGACCCAAAAATAATAAAAATAAAGGTGGTATAAAAATAATCTAGATGGTAAAAAAATATATTCATAAAAATGTGTATCATTAAAAATAATATAGATAATAAAAGTATCTCAAAATTATAGTAAATTTTAAGCATTAAAATTTATGAATTTCTTGATATTCAGTTATAACATAAAAAAATCAACAGAGAACAACAAGCAAAATTGTGGTTAAAAAAAATTTAACTTTTCACCAACATAAAAATTAACTTTTCACCAACATTCAACCACTTCATTTAAAGTGGTCCCCATTATATATGCACCCTACAACCCACCATCGAAATCAAATATGTTCTTCTTTCTCCTTCCCTATGAGTGTTGGTGTGCTTCTTTGTGGTGGTGTCTTATTGTGGTGTGCTTGTTTGAAGGTGACAGAGCTTCCTAGAAGAGCTTGGTGGTGCAACAAGGTGGTCCGGTGGTGGTGGTGGCAAGAAGAGCTCGTCCCAGGTGCAAAAGCAGCAACAGATGCCTGATATAGTTACTTGTGTACGAGAAGAAAAATGTTAGTCCTACTTGGATGTGAAAGAGGTGGAAAATATTGAAAATACAAAGCTGATGTGGTGGCTAGTGTATACTATACTCGTAACTGTGATTGTCGGTTTAGGTTAAAGTGTAAACCATGTTCAGATGACGACGGATGAGTGTTGAAGATGATATGTGGACATCACAATCATAAATTGGCTGAAACTTTAGTTGGTCACCCTTATGTGATATGGCATAGAGTCAAGTTACACCTGTAAGTATTTTATTAACCTTCAGAAAATAATGATCGTAATATCACAATGATTAAACAATCTATAACGCAAGGTATGTGTATAAACAATCATTGAGAGAGTCCAAAATTTAACTACAACCATTTATGATGTTGTTGGATCGAGATAAGTACATTCATTGGGGCAGATATGTCAACGAATCAAATGTTGTTAGTGACCTATTTTGAACACATCCCATATTCGTTTTGGCCTTTACTGTTCTCATCTTTATTTTTTTTCAAGAAAACCAACACATATATTATACACACACACACACACACACACACACACACACACACACACACACACACACACACACACACATATATATATATATATATATATATATATATATATATAATAACAGCACATGTTCACATAAACATACCTAAATATACAAATCAAACTATCTATCATGCAAACAAACATATAAATAAAAAAGGAAAGAAACTAACCTAGATTGGAGAAAATCAAGCGCGAAGGAAGCACTCTCCACATCACGAACTAAGCACCAGTCCTTCACGGCACGAGCAATGGAAGGAAACAAAATGAAAGCAATGGGGAAGAGAAGGGAGAAAACAGAACTACAACATCAAAAAAGAGAAACAAAAATGAGGAAGAGAGGGAACGAGGAAGAGAGAAGTCTATAGGGGGTGGGAGGTGGGGGTGTGTTGTGCGTCACACCGAGGGTAAGGAATTAAGGTTTTAACTAAAAGTATAAAAGGTTAAGAGTAAAAGTAAAAAGGTTTAATACATCATTTGGTCTCTACTTTTAGGGGTTTGGTTCAAAGTAATCCTACCTTTTAAAAAAGTTCAGTAAGACCCCATATTTCGTTAAAAAATGTTTAATCCGGTCCTTTCCGCTCACGCCGTTAAAAACATAACGGTGCAAATGCCACGTCATCATCACCATCTCCAGACAAACTCTAATTTCTCTCCAAGAAACCCTAGCCGTCGCACCATCCAGCGCCGTCACCGCCATCCTCGCCGGCAGTCGTCCTCTCCAACACATCACGCGCCACCACCAAAGCATCTTCTCCCTTCTGTTGCATCTCCATCTTCTCCCTTCTATTGCACCTCCATCACCTTCGCATCTCACCTCCGTTCTCGCGCCACCACCCAACGTGATCCCTTGCTATGCCGCGACCACCAATCTTCACCATCATCACCTTCGCACCAGCCAAATCGTCGTCGCGCCAGCCGTACTGCCGTCCAATCTCCACCACAAAATCGTCCACCACTAACCACCAGCCAAATCGCCAGCTGGTGCAGATCGCGAATCGCTACTCTTCTCCACTACTAATCGCTTCGTTGCTTGCCTCCACCTGCAACCACAATCAGACCTCGAAGCAAACCGTGGAGACCTAGGGTTTCTCGCGTTCTCGTCGCATAGCTTTGGTGGTGGCGTGTTATGCGTTGGAGAGGACGACTGCCGGCGAGGATGGCGGTGACGTCGCTGGATGGTGCGACGGCTAGGGTTTCTTGGAGAGAAATTAGGGTTTTTCTGGAGATGGTGATGATGACGTGGCAGAAACTTTTTTTTTTAAATTAAAAAATCATTTAAGTCCACCTATTAACGTGTGCCACGTGGTTATGAGATGTCACGGTGGCATTTGCACCGTTATGTTTTTAACGGCGTGAGCGGAAAGGATCATATTGAACATTTTTTAACAAAATATGGGGTCTTATTGAACTTTTTTAAAATGTAGGATTATTTTGAACCAAATCTCTAAAAGTAGGAACCAAATGATGTATTAAACAAAAAAGAAAATTAACTTAGAGGTATTTTGGAAAAGAAATAAAATGGATTAAGAAATAAAATGAAAAGGTGGAAGGAGAAGGTTGTGGTGGTGTAAGGAGAAACTCTCCATGTCAATTTATAATAATAAAACATGGGAGCAGTCAAACCCTAAATCCATCAGAGCACCCGTCAGACCATAATATCACAGCACTAGAGATGATCGATGCGGCCAACAATCCTGTGATCTAGAGCAAACTCGAAAAATCACTCTGTTCTAGCTAGCTTCAGATCCAGCCACCGCGTCAGCTCGCTTCGGGGTGAAAATCGCCACATCGTGCTAGTTTGCGATCTCACTCGCAATTTTAAACTGCTCATGGATGATGGGATTCAAACCACGATCCAGTACCATTCGAGACGATTAATGCGATTCGAATATTGAATAGTAGGATACGAACATAATATAAGAGCAAAAACAAGTTTTCAAACTATTCGTATTGTGGAGGTGGAGAATCGTATTGTATCGTACAATTCGTATTTACACTTACTACCATGTTTTTAAACCGTAAATATAAAAACCATAATCATGAAAGCTAGTAGAGCAACCAACCGTACTACACTTACTCGTAAATTAGGTACATAAAAACTACAAAAACTACTCAAGCAGCCAAAAGTATGTTCAACCCTCACAAAAAATTGTCGTGTCGGTGAAAGAATTTACAAATTTGTGATGAGATAACTTGAAAATATGTTTTATCACTGTGTGGTCTCTTGTGAAAGCACTTCCTTGATGGCAACGAACGCGATTATCAGACCAAAAGACTTTCTATCAAGTCAGGAGAACCTCACAGAAAATACGAACCAAATTTGGGTTGCAGTCTCATTCTGATTAAGTAAATTTGAAACAAAACATTCTAATGTTTTATTACAAAAGTGGGGAAACTCATAAGGAGTTGGTGTGGTTGATACAGCTCCATTGTCCCAACACAAGCATTTGAATTAGTTGCAAAGATTTGGTATGCAGACCCCAGCATCTGGATTCTGTTGTTCCTTCCATATTCTTCCTGTAACTCTTAGTTTGAGCTCTTTCTTATCACCTCCAGAGAAAAATAAGGCCATGTTTCGTTGAATAATGAGACCGTCGTGGCTATCCCTGACTTTCCTGTGGCTATCGCGAATACTTCGTGGTGTGCCCTCCCAAATGAGTTTCCTGCCATTTGCCCCAACCTCAAGGCTGTAGCTGTAGCTACGAGCCTCGTTCTCATCACCCATAAATCGAAGGAATGCCATGTAAACAGGAGCCATGCCAAGCTGGAAAGCTTCGAAGTGAAGGCAGAAGTATTGCCCAAAACAATGAAATACCTATGGAAACAAATGTCAACTGCTAAACAGGAAAATCACATGCATGCACAACCTAAAACATAATTTTAAGCTAGTTCTACATTTATGGAAAACATAATTTCAATTTCTATTTTCTACTTTTCTATCTTAAAATTTTTTATACAACACTTTGTCTATAGAGAATGAAGTACATTTGAAACATTTGAAGTATATAGAAAAGAAATACAAATTCTTTTTTAATTAATCCTACTGTCTTCCAGACTTGGAAAGCTTGAGAGTACAAAAATAGAAATAAAGTACGAAAAACGAGAAACAAGAAAGTAAAAATATTAAAAACGAGCTAACT
This sequence comes from Vigna umbellata, assembly GCF_029865625.1. Lineage (NCBI taxonomy): Eukaryota > Viridiplantae > Streptophyta > Magnoliopsida > Fabales > Fabaceae > Vigna > Vigna umbellata. The sequence goes on along the minus strand of NC_142165.1, from coordinate 27,714,935 downwards.
AACTTGCATTAGACTTTCTGTGCAAAAACAAAAATATTTGCTTAGAAATTTACATAATCAATCATATGAGGAATATTTTATTAATATTATATCAAAGATTGACTATTTCATTAATATTTTTTATTCTTTATTGTAATAATAACAATTATAAATAATTAAAAATATGAAAAAAATAAATAAATAAAAAGGAAATTATTAATAATAATAAATAAATATATCTCACTTTTCACTTGTTTCTACCTTCTTTAACTCAATCCAAACAATTTCATTTTTTATTCTCTTTCTCTTCCATTTTCTTTTTCACTTACTAACTTTCCATTATGTAATCCCATGAATACACAAAAGGGAACGAAGTAAATAAATAAAATATTTCTTCACAAAATACCGTTTAAAAGATTTTCATATAGCAGCATCTCCTCACAACTGAGTGTTCCCACGAAAAAACACAGTTTTATGAGCATTTGAATGACCATTTGACACAGAGAAGTAATACTCTACCAATGAAATGTAAAACACTTACGGTTAGCATCCAAGTTGCATTCTCTACTTCACGAGGATTGGATTTCACATAACGATGGTTGAATGTGCAACCTGTGTGCATGTCCACCTTATGATCATCCCTCAAATGTGCAACAAGGAAGGGAATGTCTCCAACAACAGAGCACTCTGATCCAGCATAAGGACAATTGTATGGTCTAAAATTGCATACAGTCTCGTGCTTAAGCTTGCTGTAATATGGAAAGATTTCGGGACATCCAAGGGAATAGTACTTGCAAGGTAACTCAAGTGATTCAGCCACCTTCTCCAGTGCTAGACACCTAATATCCCCAAGCTCTTGTCTACAAGTGGGACATCGATTGTGCACCCTTGTTTTACAAGTGGAACACAATGTGTGTCCATTGTGACACTGCAAGAAGCTATATGTTACTCTTCTTTTCTTCCCCATTTAACAAATACATACTTTTCAGCAGGTTCAACTAATATACTCCAATCATTATAAGAACAACTTTAAATGACTATATAGGTTCATAAACAAATATTAGGCTGCATACGAGAAAATTATGATAATTGAAGAAATAAATGTTGGGCAACATTCTACTGACAAGAAATTTTTTGCCATAAAACCACAAAGTAACCCTCACTTATGCCAATACTCACGAAATCAAATTTGGCATGTTTTATGAGTGCGTATAAATTTGAAATGTGGTCATGCAAGAGAGAACAAGAAGATAGCTCTGAACATACCAATACAAGTACTATGTTTTTGAAGAATAATTTATTAAATGTTATATATGGCATCAGAGATTACCTAGATTCATCGTTAGGTCACCTACATTTGTCACACTCCACACGCCATAAACGGTATGAAGGGGTATTGAAAAGTCACCTTAAAGCAGTCATCCCTAGTCCACCATAGTTGTAGCCCTTTTAGAGACTGCCTTAATTGCAGTCTAGAGGGCATTAATTTAATCTCACACATCAACTAGAGATTTAGTTTATCAAATTTAGGTAGTTATGATCTTACAAGTCAATTTTGTGAACCTGCATATGTTTTAAAGCTTAAATTCTAAGAAGAATCAAATTATCTCTTCTTTCGTTGTTTACCAGAATTATTGCTGTTAGCACTTTGCAAAAGACACCGGGTTTTGGCATTATTTATTAGCTATAATCCCAGTTGTCTCTGGTGAAAAAATTGACATACAAATAGGCCAAAAACGTTTGCTTGATTTTTTACAGGTAAAAGTGATTTTTTAAACCAAAAGTCACTCAGGAATTGTCCAAAAGTCTTTTCTCCCCTTACAAAGTGAACAAAAAAAAGTCAAAAAGTATTAGCATTTAATTAGTAAAGTTAGGAAGAAAATAAAAGAAAAAGTAACTCACATTCTTTCCATTTTTCATTTCACGAGAAAGGACAAGCATCTGTAAGTCTAACCAAAGAAGATATAAGCTTCAATTTCACATTTTACTCCAAGTATATCTCATAAACAAAACCCAGTTTGCATGTGCAAAGTGGTACTAAGCCTGACAGCAAATTTATAATTCCTGAAGAAGAATGCAACTGCCATTCATATGTTCCATCTCAGGGTGCTAGCAGCTTTACATTTAACCATCAAAAATACAAGTTAACAGGGACGGAGGCAGGCATGCATGTAAAATATCCAAAACTTTAATTACAATGGTAAATTGGTGAAAATGTTAGAAACATTAATCATCCCTTTCATGAGAAAAACTAAATCATCTCCTTTTTTAAAAGATTAAAAATTACAAATATTGATCCCCAATTTCACATGCTGAGAACATAATTCTATGACTTTATAATGAAAAAAAAAAACTATGTTAATAACAAATATTTAGGAAAATATATTATTAATTATGTTCTATAAATCTATTAAATTAGAATATTATGTTACTTATTACACAATAATAGCCAAGAACCCTCGAAAAAGAATATGCTTACAAAATGTTAAAAAGTAGAAGAATGTTGTGTCATGACAACAGTCATAAACATAAAGCAAATTTTAAGGAATATATCGTGCAAGATGATATTCGCTTACTTCTCCCAAGACTTATATCGACATATTTGGATTCAACACTCGATCATAGAAACATGTTAAAGCCTCACATAGAATGCTTAAAAATCAAGGAAAAGATAATAAAAACAAAAGGAATTGAGAACGAGACTAAGATTGTACATAATCAATTTGGATTTAGGCCAAGAAGAAACTGGAACTTTATCTTCTAAGGAAAGGTACATATGAAGAGTATATATATGAAATAAGTCGGAAAAAGCATATGGTCGAGCACCGAGAGAAGTTTTTGCGAAAAGAAAAGTTTATGCACGACTTACATCTAAGCTATACACGACACATAATGAGGTAACTACCATGTGACTGTGTGAGAACTTCTAGACTAAGGAATTTCATATAAAAATAGATTTACATGTAGGACTCAGCCTTGGGTCTATGCTTATTTAATTTTGTCTACGATGTCTAATGAATACATGCAAAAGATTAACCTTAAATGCATGTGTTTTGTGGATAATAAGGTTTCAAAGAATCAAGAGAGAAGAAATTAACTCTAAACTTGAGCTTTCAAGATAGAAATTAGAAGCAAGGGGGTTTTCTCTTAAATTGGGTAAAACAACCTATGCACCATGCAATTTTAGCAAGAAATAAGAGGAAATCATTCGAAGGTAAAATTTAGAGATGCCATCAGGTTAAGTTTACGTATCTAGGATCAATTTTAAAAAATAATGAAGAAATTAATGGAGATGTCACACAGGATACAAACTGGAATGTTAAATTGAAGGAAAGCATAAAAAGTTGTGACAACAAAGTACCTACTAATATTGGGGAAAGATTAAACGTGACCTCCATTATATCATTATCTATCAAAGATGGGTCTCGTACTGAAATGTTAATAAGTCATGGTAGTGTTGATATGCTTGAAGAAGAGTTCGAGAAGCATTCTGAGTTATGGTAAAGTCATCTAGCAGTTATGAAAGAAGATTGCCAATATAGGGAAGGTAAATATGTCTTCATTAGAAGGAACAAGAGTATACTATGGGATACACTTAAAGAAAGAGACATCATCAGAAACAAAATGTTGATTAAGATCAAGAGAGAAACATCAATAACATAGTGTTCTCTTGCTTCCTCTAATAAGCAAAGCCTTTCTGGAATGTTACACACAATTTCTAAGCTCAGGTACTCAATGAAAGTCTTTATGAGCTCATTTTGTTTTAAAGAGAATGTTCTTATCTTCATGTCTACCAAGAAGATCTCATAAAATCCCTATCAATATCAAAGACCTCTTGAAGGAGTCGCTAAAGCCATCCCACGCCAATACATCCTAACAACCTTCTTGTCAACTCTGAAAAGGGTATCTATTGTGTATGATTGTATTTAATGAGTCTAGTAATTAAACCAATAATAGAAGGAATTTGATCACCAACTAGAACATGACATATGATCAAAATCTAAATGTACGCTTCTCAAAACCAATACCATATAACATCCATCAAGTTTCTTGTTGACTTTCTCTAATAAGTGTGCTACTAGAAATCTTTTAACTTCTTCTAGTGTGGCCCTCCTTTGTCATATGTGAAACCATGTCATGATTGGTTTGTTTGAGAGAAGTTACATTTTGAATTGCATAAAAAAGATGTTGAAAAGCATTAGCAAAATTATTTTGTGCTTTCTTCTAACAAGAAATAGGTTTTGAAAGATTTGAGCATCTCTAAATCATCAGGCTCAACTAACTGCCTTAAAACAACACATAGTTGGAAGTCCATATTTGAACACTGGGATTTGTTTGCATTAGGAATAAAGTTGAGTCTTGCTAATGTAATGGTCGGAATAGTTGAAAAAAGGAGTAGAACATAATGAACCAATCTCAAAAACGAAAAATGGTGACCAAACCTAAGGAGAGAAAAAAGGAACCCTAAAATGAGAGAGAAGTGTCCCAACACCAAAGTACATCAAAAGAGTGAAATGAAGTAAAAACAAATGAAGGCAAAAGAGGTTAGAGGGTCAAATGGAGGTATTGCTGAGTGATTATGACAACAGGATGTGATGGCATACCCCCAAGCCATGGCCAAGTATAATCAAGAAGAGTTGGAATCATTTGTGAAAGGATGGCCCAAGCTCTTATCATCATGGGCCATCAGTGAGTTCTTAATAGATTAGGTTTATTTTAGGTCTTGTATCATGGACCAAGTAGTATAGGATTTCCTTTTTGGGCTTTGTATAATAGGCCAAGTAGTGTAGGGTTTTGGTCAACAAAGGTCAACACCCAATATTGACCCAAGAGAGGCCCATATTCTAAAGTTGACCACATGGGTCAATGTTTTGTCTTTGCCTTGGTGAGCAAGGGAGAAGGGTATCCCACCTTTAGGAGAGGTGGCCATGTGGCATTCTCTCAATGGAGAGGATTTCCCATAGGTAGTGGTCATGAGTCATTCTAGGAATGAAGAGGATTCTCCAATGTTAGTGGTCACATGTTCTCCTCCTAATGGAGAGGATTTTTACCTTGGTTTCCAAGCTAGCCAAGTTGAGGTTTTTAGGGTTTTGCTTCTATAATTTGGAGACACCTTTAGGGTTACCTAAGTTTATAAATAGAGGTGTCTCCCCCATGTAAATTAACCTTTGAATTGAGTATTGTTATGCTATCAAATTTGTGCCATACTACTCGACTTAGGTCACCAAGGTTAGAGCATCCCTTCTAGGTTTTCTCTAGCCACCCTTCCTCTTGAGTTGGCCCAACCTTTCTTGAGGGCACAACAAATTCCACCATAGCCTCTACCCCTTGCTTGAATCATATAGCTTGGAGGAGGAGCTACCATCTCACCACATCAAACCGTGCACAATATTGTCACCACCATCAAGCTTCCGTAACCACCAACCCATTTGGAAGTCTTCACCTTGCTTGAATCACATAGCTTGGAAGAGCTTTTTCCAATAGGAAGGCAACACGTGGAGAGCATGAGCCAAAAACTAAGCACGCTTAGATCAGCGTGTGAAGGTGCGTGGATGGGTTGGGTTGCACTCCTTGAGGCACACCCAAGAGAATGATGTCAAATGGTAAGGATGAGTGAGAGTGACAATAATGCTAGTGATGACACCAAATATTATTGAAGATAATGAAGAAGAAGACAAAGCATGATCGTACCAACTCTAATACCAACTTAAATAAATAAGATAGAGAAAACAGTGTATTCATTCAACCGACACTGTTGTCCTTTTGATTGAGGTGTGTATATACATAGGCCCTATGATTTATATCAATATATACTTCAATTTTTAATCTTCCATTCCTCTTGAACAATAATCCCCTTCCTGGATTTCAAATATTAAAGGATTCGGTTTACAGCTTGTAAATATCTTTCCCTTGGATCATGCATGAATTGACTAAACTACACTGACAGAGCTTCCCAACAACTCTTTCATATTGACCTTTATTTCGAGTTGAATTGTCTTCATCACTCCCAATTTTATGGTTTTGTTCTATGGGAACTCCAATAGTCACAAAATCGATCTTACCATTTCTTTTAAAAGATTAAGAACATTTTTAATACAATAAATAGAGGAGATTTGATATCCTCTAATAATAAAGATAATTAAGCGTAACTCAATCTCACAACCAACTTGTAAGGTGAGATTTGCACCCACTTATATATACCACGGTAAATTTCTAATTCATGCGGAATTTCCAACACCACCCCCTCACACGGATGACTATATCAAGCGTGGGACTAGATACTTATAGGTGGTCGTGGTCCTATAACGGCCCAACCCTGGATGTCATAATAAGTCCAACAAGTCTCATTAGGATAAACTATGATACCATGTTAAACTACACAAGACATTAAGCTAAACCTGAGTGTTTCTAAGACATTATCTTGAAAAAAAAATGAATACAATAAGTAAAACAGATTCAATATTTACGTATAAAAATAAAAATATGATACGGAAATAAACAAAAAATATCCTAATAATAGTAAGTTATGCTCATTATTTCTATAATTATAATATAAGAAGCAAAATCAATATCCAATAGTGGGAAATATTTGGAAACATATTTTTCCTCTAACTTATATCTATAACAAGTAGAAATTGAACGTTTACTTACAACGACAAGATGACAATGATTTAACCATTGGAAACCTACTTTAATCTTATTAGACATCCAACAATGTTGAAGCATATCCAACCTGAAGCATTTTGCACGAGATAGAGGAACCAAGATTTACTACAAGTTTAGCACTTTCCGTCTTGGGAAATGAGTGCTTATGTGTAATTGAGATCAGAACTTCCTCAACTATCATTAATGAACACATGGATATGGTTCCTTAATTGCTTCAGAGCACACTACATAAATAATGTTAAACGCTAGTCATCTCCCATGTATGATGTTTTCAGTATAGGAAACAGTATCTACAAAGTAGCACTTAGTCAAATGATCATTGATCAATTTGCCATTATTACACAGTATGAAATGATAATGAGCAAATAAACTTTCCTCTGCAAAAATATATTTTCTTAAAAATCAATGATATCAAATACATGGCCAGTCAAATTCGCCGACTCAATCACTACCATTGCAAGCATTGACCCAAGAATTATCAATCAACTGCAATCAGTTGTGGTTAACAAGACATGCTACTTGATAAATAGTGCTTTCTCAAATGGAATGAAAACCTAAATCTCCAAAACCAAATCCAAAACTTCCCCAAACCCCGAGAAAAAGCCAAAGCAATGATCAGAATAAACTCAATTCTACTCCAAACCAATCGAATTCACCAAAAAAAGATCTCAATAAATATTAGAATAAAAAAAAAAAGCTTTTCTTCCCACACCCCACAACCCTAATACGCAATTACATATCAAATTACACAACAAAAACACAAATAAGATGAAAATGGGCACAAGAGCTGACCTGGTGAATAGGGGGGTACATTGAATTTGTGCAAACAGGGCATTCAAGCAGCTCATGAACGCTGGTTGCAGGAGAAATGGCGGTGGCTCCCATAACATTATTGCTATTAGCACCTCCATTACGAGGCTTGTTAGAGGAAAACTCAGAGTGGTTATGAGGATGCAGAGTGTGGTGTTGGATCTCATCCTCATCCATGCCATCAGAAAATGACACACAGTCAATGCTGTCCATCTCCATTGATTCACCAAAACCCACTAAGGAAACAAACAACCACTGATCAAAACAGAATCTTCAACCAATTTAATTACCTGGGTACTTCCCCCTTTCTCAATCTTCTTCCCGTGCCCTCTCCAATCCCGTTTGTTTCTCTCTTGTTTTTCCCTCACTATCCCGGAAAATTTTGCTCAGGAAAAAGAGGAGGAGTAAAAAGAGAAGAGGAGAAGGAAGATGGGGATGGTGGTCATGGATCGATCCAATGGGTGAACTCGGACAAAACCAAACACCTTCCTGTGGAAGAACAGGTTCTTTTCTTCTCTCTCCCTTGGCGAGGTTGAGGTTGTCTCGAGTGTAAATTGGGAGAGAGAAACCAAATGAGAATTGCTGGATATGGTAATTTGGATAGTTCACTATTTGATCCGACGGTTATACGACTCATTTTTGTTTGGTTTGGTTAAAATAATCAGTTCGTTGATATTTCTCTTAAAATCTTAATTATTAGATTCTTATATTTTGATTGATTTTAATTAGATTTTATTTTTTAAATATGTAATAATTAGATTTTTTTGTCATTACTAATACTAACACAATAAATATGGGTCGCTCTTGTGATTTTTGTATTTATTTTTTAATATTTTATACTTTTTTATTTTACAATTTTTTTATTTTTTCACGGATAAATCATGGTCTAAATCTCAATTTAATTTATATTTATTTGTTGATTTAATTTATTTAATTTTAAATAATCAATTTTGTCTTTCAAACTAATATTTCTATTAAATTAATATTTTACATTAAACTTTATTTAAATTTTGCTTTAAAGATTTAAATATATATTCAAATAAAAAATGGAAAGTTTAATGTTATAAAATATCATCGCAAATATATTTAAATTTTTGAAACAAATTTTAAACAATATTTAATGAAAAAAATATAAATTTAAATAAATGTAATCATATTAAAAATATCAATTTTAATAAAATATGAATATAAAATTTATATAAAAATTAAATATAATCTCAATTTAAAAACTAACGAAATTATTTAATTTAAAAAAATTAAAATTGAATTGACTCAAAATAACAAATATATAAATAAAATAAAAATTTAAATATTGAATTAATATATCTTGACTTGACATTTAGTGAAAAAGAAAAATTAAAAATTAAATTAATAAATTTTAAAAAGAAATTAAAAAATCACAAAATTACATGTAACACATATTAACAAAAATAACCTAATTATACATTTAAAAAAAATCCATTTAAGACAATTAAAATATAGAAACATAAATCAGATTTTGAAACCAAGAAAGAAAGTATTTTAACCTTTGTTTTCTCGACTTTAATTTTTCATTACAGTACAATTTTGATTATGATGTGCACTGGTTCATAATTGTTTACTAATAATAAAATTTAAAATATTTGAATTAAGTTTTTAATCAATTTTTGTGATTGATCGGTACAACATAAAATTAAACTTTTTAATTGAATCCATGCAATTTTATTTTTCCCTTTTGTTAATTATGTGACATGGCACTCGTTTTGATGATGTATTCATTGCTTTGTTCGTATTTGAATCGGGATTTGAAAATAAACTTTTCTTGGTTTTTTATTTGAGTGAATTTAGAGATAATTGAAAGTGGATTTGCAAAAGTAAAGTTTGTTATAATTAGCGTATGATTTGATTGATGTGACAAATTTAAAAAATTTGTTTAATTGGTAAAAATTGAAGATTACTAAAATGCTCCTAGTTATTAAAGTAATATAAAATCATATTTGTTAATGTTATATTTAATTGTAAAAATGTTTATAAAGAGTAAAAAGTTTAAAATAATTATTAAAATTAATTTTTAAAAAGTAAAACAATTATAATTTAGTAAAATGAATTTATTTTTAAATGTAATATTTGTTTGTAATATAATTTACTACCAAGTAGTTTGAATTTATTTATTATGGAAGTGAAATTGACATAGGTAGTGAAGGTGTATGGATGAAAAAAAAGGGTGCATGAAAAATATGCTGGTTTAATCCCAGACAATACCAAAACATGCAGGGTGTTGCTCCCTACACCACCCCACTTTGCTCCCTGTACCACCACATTTTTCTAAAATTCCAAAACTATCCTTTATATTTTAAAATATCCTACACCCCCACCTCTTTTCTTCAACGGATGTCAACATCCGTTGAAGAAAAAATTCTTCAACGAATGTGCCACATCTGTTGAGTTTTTTTTTTTAATTTTTCTTTTTTTAATTTATTGTATTTTAAATTAATATATAAATATTATTTAATTTTTTTTAAATTATTACTTAATTATTTATAAATTAATTTTATTTTATTTAATAAAATAATTATTATTAATTTTAATTTATGTATTATTATTTAAATAATAATTAAAAAATTTGTTATAAATATATTAAAACGGATGTGGCACATCCGTTAACGGATGTGGCGACATCCGTTGCATTTTTTTTTTTGGTTTTTAGTTTTTTTTTTTAATTTTTTTATTTTAAATTAATGTATAAATATTATTTAATTATTTTAAAATTATTACTTAATTATTTATAAATTAATTTTATTTTATTTAATAAAATAATTATTATTAAATTTAATTTATGTATTATTATTTAAATAATAATTAAAAAATTTGTTATAAATATATTAAAATGGATGTGCCACATCCGTTAATAGGTGTGACAACATCCGTTGCCTTTTTTTGTTTTTTTGTTTTTAATTTTTTATATTTTAAATTAATATATATTATTTAATTTTTTAAAAATTATTATTTAATTATTTATAAATTAATTTTATTTTATTTAATAAAATAATTATTATTAATTTAATGTATATATTATTATTTAAATAATAAATAAAATACTTTTTAAAAATTTATTAAACGGATGTGGCACATCCGTTAACGGATGTGGCACATCCATTAACGGATGTCAACATCCGTTGAAGGTGAAACGGATGTTGACATCCGTTTTATAGAAGGGCAAATTAGGTATGGAGAGGTGCAGGGAGTGGTTGGTGGTGGTGGAGGGAGCAACTCCCAAACATGCAACATGGGGTGTATGTATGAAAGCCATAGGTGCCACACACAATATTCTCGGTCCAAGCCCAAAGCCCCTTTACCTTCATATTAGAAACCTAAGATTTCTTCTTTTCTCTATTAGGACAAAGAGCTTAGGTCTTGTCTTCACTCTCATCCATGGCAGGCCCTACCTTTCATATGACCCATCGTTGCGCCTCCCCTTTGTCAACAAAAAGCAACATTAACGGCGTTGCCCACACTAGAACTTTTTCGTCCTCTTGTACAAACCTTGCTCCCGCTGAACCAACCTCCACGACAATCCTTTTGCTCGGCCATAGGTCCTTGTAGCTTGCCAAGGCCATTGTCGATGGCACCAACCTCCATCAAAGGTGTTAGCTTAAACCACCAGCCATGCACGAAACATTTACACGGTTCTAGAAAGGAATCAACGTGAGGGAGGAAGAATGTTGGGGAACCGAATACTACACCCACAAACCAAATACACGCTATGCTCAAACATTTACTAAAACCGAATACAACGAAGTTAGAATCGAATACACACATTCTTCAAATCCCATAACTGCTGGAACCGAATAAAAGAACGTAAATACGCCTTCTGTGCAATTTCTTCAAGGAGTGCAACCGGATATGCGTGATAGAACCGAATACAACTACATTTTCATTTTCTTCTCACCACTAGAACCGATTACCAGATTTGTGGAACCAAATACACGATCATGAACAAACTCTTCTTCAACCGTCGCTGCTTGAGTAATCTTAATCTTCATCCATCAACCTGTCCTCAACATCAAGCTGCAATCAACCCCTCAAGCACATCCCTCAAACCTTCAAGTGCCACACACAAATCACAAAAATAAATTACCTCCGATGAACTCCTTTGCTGCTCTCACTATCAATGAACGCAACTTCAACACACACATAACTCTCAACACTCCCTTCGTGGTATTTAACAAAATCATAAATGCACATACGTAATTTGTGAGGAAATCAGTACAAATCTGCTCGTATCAGCGAGATGAAAAAAAGAGCCCCATCTCGCAAATCACCGCAATTTTTCGCTCGCAAATCAGCGCAAATGAACAAGTTGTGCCCCGCAAATCATCGCTCTCTTTTCCTTAGAAAGAGTGTTTTACCTTCAAGTGAACACGCTGTAAGAGATTGGCGTGTCTATTTTCTTCTGTCCCTTTGCATTGTTGTCATAATTTTATAAATTTTTAATTTTTAATTTTTTAATGGTCTATATTTAAAAATTTTAAGTTTCAGATTTTAAAATTTTTGTAATTTTATAATACTATAATTATATTATTTATAATTTTATTTAATTTTAAACTTTTTATATTAAAAATATTATAATTTAATAGTTTTGTAAGCTTAAAATAAAAAAATTCAAATAATTTTAAAATTTCATAACCCTGCAATTTTTAAATTTTAAAGTCAAATAATATATTTTTCTAATTTTATAATATTATAAATTTTTCATTTTATAATTTTATAAGTTTATAAATTTATGTTTTTATAATTTTAATTTTATATATTTATAATTTTGTAATCTTATAAATATATAATCTTATAATCTTATAATTTATAATCTTATAATCTATAATCTTATAAGTGATAATTTTATAATTTTATAATTTTATATTTTGATAATGTGATAATTTTATAATTTTATAATTTTATAATTTTATAATTTTATAATTTTATAATTTTATAATTTTATAATTTTATAATTTTATAATTTTATAATTTTATAATTTTATAATTTTATAATTTTATAATTTTATAATTTTATAATTTTATAATTTTATAATTTTATAATTTTATAATTTTATAATTTTATAATTTTATAATTTTATAATTTTATAATTTTATAATTTTATAATTTTATAATTTTATAATTTTATAATTTTATAATTTTATAATTTTATAATTTTATAATTTTATAATTTTATAATTTTATAATTTTATAATTTTATAATTTTATAATTTTATAATTTTATAATTTTATAATTTTATAATTTTATAATTTTATAATTTTATAATTTTATAATTTTATAATTTTATAATTTTATAATTTTATAATTTTATAATTTTATAATTTTATAATTTTATAATTTTATAATTTTATAATTTTATAATTTTATAATTTTATAATTTTATAATTTTATAATTTTATAATTTTATAATTTTATAATTTTATAATTTTATAATTTTATAATTTTATAATTTTATAATTTTATAATTTTATAATTTTATAATTTTATAATTTTATAATTTTATAATTTTATAATTTTATAATTTTATAATTTTATAATTTTATAATTTTATAATTTTATAATTTTATAATTTTATAATTTTATAATTTTATAATTGTATAATTTTATAATTTTATAATTGTATAATTGTATAATTTTATAACTGTATAATTGTATAATTTTATAATTTTATAATTGTATAATTGTATAATTTTATAATTTTATAATTGTATAATTTTATAATTTTATAATTTTATAATTTTATAATTTTATAATTTTATAATTTTATAATTTTATAATTTTATAATTTTATAATTTTATAATTTTATAATTTTATAATTTTATAATTTTATAATTTTATAATTTTATAATTTTATAATTTTATAATTTTATAATTTTATAATTTTATAATTTTATAATTTTATAATTTTATAATTTTATAATTTTATAATTTTATAATTTTATAATTTTATAATTTTATAATTTTATAATTTTATAATTTTATAATTTTATAATTTTATAATTTTATAATTTTATAATTTTATAATTTTATAATTTTATAATTTTATAATTTTATAATTTTATAATTTTATAATTTTATAATTTTATAATTTTATAATTTTATAATTTTATAATTTTATAATTTTATAATTTTATAATTTTATAATTTTATAATTTTATAATTTTATAATTTTATAATTTTATAATTTTATAATTTTATAATTTTATAATTTTATAATTTTATAATTTATAATTTTATAATTTTATAATTTTATAATTTTATAATTTTATAATTTTATAATTTTATAATTTTATAATTTTATAATTTTATAATTTTATAATTTTATAATTTTATAATTTTATAATTTTATAATTTTATAATTTTATAATTTTATAATTTTATAATTTTATAATTTTATAATTTTATAATTTTATAATTTTATAATTTTATAATTTTATAATTTTATAATTTTATAATTTTATAATTTTATAATTTTATAATTTTATAATTTTATAGTTTTATAGTTTTATAATTTTGTAGTTTTATAGTTTTATAATTTTATAGTTTTATAATTTTATAATTTTATAATTTTATAATTTTATAATTTTATAATTTTATAATTTTATAATTTTATAATTTTATAATTTTATAATTTTATAATTTTATAATTTTATAATTTTATAATTTTATTATTTTCTAATTTTATAATTTTATAATTTTATAATTTTATAATTGTATAATTTTATAATTTTATAATTTTATAATTTCATAGTTTTATAATTTTATAATTTTATAATTTTATAATTTTATAATTTTATAATTTTATATTTTTATATTTTTATAATTTTATAATTTCATAGTTTTATAATTTTATAATTTTATAATTTTATAATTTTATAATTTCATAGTTTTATAATTTTATAATTTGATAATTTGATAATTTGATAATTTTATAATTTTATAATTTTATAATTTTATAATTTTATAATTTTATAATTTTATAATTTTATAATTTTATAATTTTATAATTTTATAATTTTATAATTTTATAATTTTATAATTTTATAATTTTATATTTTATAATTTTTGTAATTTTATAATGTTATAATTTTATAATGTTATAATGTTATAATGTTATAATTTTATAATTTTATAATTTTATAATTTTATAATTTTATAGTTTTATAATTTTATAATTTTATAATTTTATAATTTTATAATTTTATAATTTTATAATTTTATAATTTTATAATTTTATAATTTTATAATTTTATAATTTTATAATTTTATAATTTTATAATTTGATAATTTTATAATTTTATAGTTTTATAGTTTTATAATTTTATAATTTTATAATTTTATAGTTTTATAGTTTTATAATTTTATAATTTTATAATTTTATAATTTTATAATTTTATAATTTTATAAATTTATAATTTTATAATTTTATAATTTTATAATTTTATAATTTTATAATTTTATAATTTTATAATTTTATAATTTTATAATTTTATAATTTTATAATTTTATAATTTTATAATTTTATTATTTTATAATTTTATTATTTTATTATTTTATAATTTTATAATTTTATAATTTTATAATTTGATAATTGTATAATTTTATAATTTTATAATTTTATAATTTTATAATTTTATAATTTTATAATTTTATAATTTTACAATTTTACAATTTTACAATTTTACAATTTTACAATTTTACAATTTTACAATTTTACAATTTTACAATTTTACAATTTTACAATTTTACAATTTTACAATTTTACAATTTTACAATTTTACAATTTTATAATTTTATAATTTTATAATTTTAAAATTATAATTATAATCCTAAAGAGCAAAAAGAAGAACATGAAGAGAGTCCTAGATGTTTTGCACCGTTGGGTTCGAAAACCTAAGTCTCAAGTCAACCCCCACAATTGGGCTTCTTCTAATTTTAAAAAAATGGGCAGAAAGTCATAAAGTTTGGCCCAATTTACATTAAAAATGAAATTAAAATATAATTTTGATGTGGATAATAGGAAATGATGTGGCAGTCGTCTTTAAGTCACAAATATAATTCTAAAATTTGCCCTGAAAATAAGAATGAGAATAATTAAGATTAGATAATTCAAATTAATTAAAATATGAATTATTGATCAAATTAAGCCCAATTAGCAAAATTGAGAAAATAATGGAAAGTTAAGCATAATTCACTAATTAAATCTGGTACAAAAGGCTAAGTGAATAGGAGAAAATAATGATTCATCAAAATAGACCACACTTAGTCTTTTACACTCTTGGGCAAAATCAAGACGCAGATGAAGGAAAAATTCAAAAGACATTAGGAGAGTGACACAACCACAGGACACAAAAATAGAAACAAGAAGACACACAAGTGAACAAACAAACAGATTTACATAATCCTCAATGAATCCTAGAAAGAGAAAAGGAGTAAACAACATCCACCACACAAAGAATTAGAGGAACCAGATACTCATGGAAATCATCCGAGCAATTCAAGACAGGGCAAAATAATCAATCAGCTCAAGAGGTGAATCAAAAGTAACAGAACCTCACAAGATACATTATCACTCTATCTCTCAAGTGTTTAGTGTAAACAATTTCAACTCAATGCACTTAATAAAACAAGCAACAAATAGACTTGGCAAAACCTCTAATATCAACACTCAAAACATATGCATGTTCAAATCAAAAGGTCTTTTCATGGTTGTAATGGGGGCAATGACAAGGGAGGATAAAATATAGATGAGAAGCTACGAACCAAAAGGAATAGAGGAGCAATGGGGAACAAGTGAAAATACAATAAAAGCACACCCAAAACCTCTGATTTCAATCCTCTTCTTGACTCCATTCTTTTTTTTCTTTTGATTTTTCTTTTCTTGCCTTGTCTCTTTTTCTCTCTTTTTTTTATAACACAAACTGTGCGAGACAAGATACATATCATATTTACAATACAAACAAGAAGAGGAACCAAGAAAATCAATTAGCCATTACATAAGAATCCAATTAAGACCACACTTGTTCCCAAAACAATTCTAAAGCTCCAAAATTTCCTATGGTTAATGTGATCATGGTTTTTTTACTTAAGGTTAATTCATGAGCTTCAAAACAAAGAAAAGGGGAAAACATAGGCTCAAAGGGGATGTCAAAGGATTAAAACAAGGTAGGCTTATTTGGCTAGAGAGGCTCAAGAACAAAATTGTCTTTATCACTTCAAAACATGCATATTAATCAAGAATCATAAAAAAGAGTCAAGCCAAGGCACATGTGCAAGCAATCAAGAGATATATCACACACAAGAACATAAAGTGGCTCAAATCCTCACACATGGTATTTCTATCACAATCAATCAACCTCTCAAACATCATAATCATTTGTCCAAGTAGATAAAAACAAGGTTTCCAAACAATTCAGTATCAATCAAGTGAAGGAAGAGTCGAGAAACTAAACCCCATCCAGAAATCAAGAGTAACATGCAAACTGTACATAAGACACAAGCATAAAACAATAAAAACAACCTAGAAAAAAAAACTAAACAAAGAAAAATCCCCAAACTAAGCGAAGATTAATTTAGTTTTCGTAAAAGCAAATTAAGCAAACACAATGCACTTATTTAATCGATTTTGCACCACACAGATTAATCAACTAAGCGGAGATTAAACACCAATTAGGCAACTAAGCGTGTACCTAATTACAAGCACAAAACATGTTAATAAAGGAATAACTCAATTTTTCACACCAAAAGGGGGAGGGAGGGGGGGTGAATTGGTGAAGTATAAAATTTAAAACTTTCAAAATCTTTTTCACCAAAAGAGATGCCTTTATACTTTTCTTGAAACGCAAGTTAAAAGATTTTCAATGCAACGAAAATTTAATCGAATGCGTGTAAAGTATAATCGATTGAATGTAACAGAGTAGGGATAAGAAAGATTAAACGCTGAGTTTTTATACTGGTTCAGCCAAGCCTACATCTAGTGTCCTTCCAACCACAAGAAGCCAATGCACTATAATGATCAAGGTTTTTACAACAAGGTTTTTATAGAGACCTCACGTCAAAAATATAAAATACCTCTCTAACCCTCTACTCAAAATATAGGTAGTATACAAACAGAGTAGCAGCAAGAATCCCCTCTCCTATAGTCCAACCCCTTTGAGGCACCCTCAAAGTTAAGAACACAACACGTCCTTCTTCTTGCAATCACAACAGGGAACTCAACCCAATCTTTAGCAGATTGTAGAACCTGATCTTGCAGTAGACACCCAAATGTGCAAATAAATCAGACTTTGAAAACTCAACAATTTTTGCTCTTCAAGAAATCACAATTAGTTGATCACCACGGTCAAACTAGTTTCTTGAAGCTCTTTCTCTTTCTGTAACCTTGTTTATTTTGCACACTTCTTTGGGATCCTAATAAAGCTTCAATATTGGACCTACCTAGAGTGAATTTTTATAGAGTGCTCATTAAGTATTTAATACTTTCTAGGTGAGTAGTGTAACACTCCAATTTCAGGGTGTCATGGGTTATAAGAAAATCGATAATTTTCAAAACTTTCTTTTAGCACATAAACGTATTTTCAAAAACCTCGACATTTAAACTTGTATCGCATAATAGTTTCAAAACATTTGTCCATTTGCATTATTTAAAATAATGAAAATATCAAAGTAAATAATATAACACCAATAACATTGTCTTAAAAACTTAATTGCAATAGCATCAAATAAAACCACCAAGTTTATCTCCCGTCATCTTTCGAATCTATCATGCTTGAACACCCTATGCAACATCATCTGCTCATGTATAATACATTATACGATTATTAATGATAATATCATTCACAAACACAAACACAAACACAAACACAAACACAAACACGTACGTGGTAAGCTACCATTAAAACAATCATAATAACAATATTAAATATAATGAATATATCAACCATAACAACCATCTCACACTCAATAGTAATATCAATAGGATTCCTAATCTTCTAACATAAGAATAAGTCATATCCAATTACTAGATCCCCGACTCTAGATCCTTGACCCATATTTTATACACTCAGTAGCCCCTATGCTAATTACTCACTAAACTATTATAATAACACTACGATCAACATAATACACCTAGAGCATTCCATACCATGATCATCACTGTAGATATACGACCACCATTGACTATCCCAGTGATGAACAAACCATGAGCATCACCAAACCATAAACACCATAGTAGGAAGAGTCAGTCCCCCTCCTGTACCCTACCTCACCCACTGTAGCCACTCCTATAGCTCAATCTATAGATTCCCCACACAAATACATTCGAGTAGTCCCGCAATCCAGCTAAGGAACATGTAATCCTGTAGCACAAGGACAAGGAAGACACCTTCACCCCCACACAAGGAAGGTTCAATATCCAAATAATTTTTCTAATGCACACAAGGCAAAACGAAGCACCTATCTGCAGATAGCTGATAATGGTTGATTTCACCATTATTTGGGATTAAATTTTGATAATAAATGAACCCTTTTTGACTTAGAAACTTGCTTGTTCTCTTATTTTTAGCTTATTTTGGTGAATAAGAGAGTTGATGTTATACTTGAAGATTTTATCACTAAATTCCCTTGATTTTGTAGGAAACTGGGATGAATTGGAAGAGGAGTTAAATGTCAAGAAGTTGGAACTCAGAAAGGACAGAAAGAACACCAGAATTGAAGGCTGCTGAAGGTCGCGGGACGCTTGGGCGCCCTTTTCTGGGGCCATCAGCGCACGATGTTTCGTATCCACGCTTGAGCGCCCTTTCAGGAGCGTTGAGTGCCAATATTCAAGTAACGTTTCATGCCTGGGCGCCCTTCCTGGGGCATTGAGCGCCACTCATCTCGCATGCTCGCCTGGGTGCCCTAAGTTGGGGCGCTGAGCGGTGTCAACGTTGGCCCATGATCCAATTCAGTTGTATATAAGGACTTGGACGTTCTAAAGGGAGTATCTTTTGACAGAATTGACACAAATTTAGATTTTTCATACTCTTTGGAGGCAAAAGTGGATGTGGCAGCTCTCCTCTTCGGTTTTTAGGGTTTATCTTTCATTCTCATTCCATTGTTCATCTAGTTTCTCCATGACAAAGGGAAACTAAATTCAATTTCTTGTTGGGGGATGATTTAACTTTGTGAACTCTCATGTATTTGAATTGGTTTTAATTGATTTATGCTTCTTTCATTAATTGTTAGGGTTATTCTTCTTTGTTCTATGCTTGTTATGTTTAACTCATTCATGACATGATTATTTGTTTTCGTGATATGGACGCATACGGAGAAACTTAGATCTGGAACATTTCTCCCAAAAGCAGTATGGCTTAGGGATGAGATATGAGTTTTGGTTATCTTAAGCTTCTAATCGTAATGCAGAATTAATTGTTAGGGATACAAGACATTTGGATCTAGTAATTAAGGATAGGCTTTCTTCGCCGAGACATCGGGTTTTAAGTAATTTAGAAAGTGATATTAACATTAATGAAGAAGATGAATTCATATATGCATGAGAGTAAACTAGGTGAAATCTAACTCCAACAACATAGTCATCTCATATTTTCAATATCATCTTTTTGTGTTTTTCTTCAATTGATCAAAAAGTGCGTTCATATTTACTTTCTTGTTTTTGCATTCAAAACCCTAAAATTGTTCTTCAAAGTCTTAATTAGCTAAGTAATTCCATGACTGTTTAGTGTTGTGAGTCTTCTGGCATACGATACTTGGTCTTACCATTTTATGTTACTTGATACGATTCGGTACACTTGCCGACATCTTAACAAGTTTTTGGCACCGTTACTGGGGACTTGTGGTTTAAACTATACTTTTGTGTGATTCTTAACTGATTAGACTTTATCTTTAATTTTATCTTTTTATTTTTTGTTTTATCTTTTGTTTTATCTTTAATTTTATCTTTTTTATCTGTTAGTGCTAATTGGGTGCTCTAGTGTTTTGTTCTCTAGTGTATGCAGGGTACAATTCGAACTAGAAGCACGAAAGTTTCTGAACCTCTTCTTGAAGGTCTGGACAACAGTAGAAGAAAAAGGAGAAATAGGACGTCCAGAGAACGTTTCCCTTCTCCTGAGACTCTTTTACAACCTTCACCTCAAAGATCTGACCAGGAAATAGAAGATATGGATGAAGAGCAGAATGGTAGACGTACCCTGGCAGATTATGCAACAATCATTGGCCCTCATCATTTTAATAGCATTGCAAGGCCGAGGGTTAATGCTGTAAATATGGAGATGAAGCCTGCTTTGATTCAATTGGTGAAGAGCAACCAATTCAATGGATTATCACATGAAAGTCCATATGAGCATCTGACCACATTCAATGAGATATGCAATACTGTGAAGATCAATGGCGTGCCAAATGAAGCTATTAGATTGAGCTTATTTCCTTTCTCTTTGGGAGGCAATGATAAGATGTGGTTGAACTGTTTTCTAGAGAACAACCTTACTGAGTAGGAAGTTGTGGTTGCAATGTTTCTGAACAAATATTTCCCACAATCAAAGGTGAATAAAGGTAAATAAGAAATTTCTTCCTTCAGGCAGGGCATGGATGAAACATTAGGTCAAGCGTGAGATAGATTTAAATGCTCGTTGAGGAAGACACCCACACATGACTTTGATGATCCTACAATAGTCATTCTATTCCTTGGAGGTCTAAGCTCACATACTAAATTGATACTGGATGCCTCAGTTGGAGGTAATATCAAGTGCAAGACTCTAGAGGAAGCCTATGAGTTGATTGAAAATATGCCTACAAATTATAATGAGATGCATAGTGAAAGAACTCATCTTCAACAAAAAGGAGTTCTACAATTACAATCTCAAGATGCTTTGTTGGCACAAAACAAGATTATGACTCAACAACTGGAAACTTTGATAAGAAAATCTCTCAATTGCCAAGGGAGTTGCAGAACGTTTCTCAAGTTCAACAACAACTTTGTGAGTTGTGTGGTGGAGATCATATTAATGTTCAATGTGCTATACCAGAAGTTACCCAAGAGGAAGTCAATTTTATGAGTCAAGGTAATAAATTTCGTCTAGGTAATTACAATCAAGGATGGAAACCTCACCTAAGTATGGGTCAAGGACAAGCTGGGCAATTCAATAGACCACAACAGCAACAATGGTAACAACAACCCTCTTTATCTGAAAGAACTGCAAAGCTAGAAGAGACACTCCAACAGTTCATGCAAGTGTCTATCTCCAATCATAAGAGCACCAAAGATGCTATAAGGAATTTGGAGGCTAAAAAGTTGGAGGAAAAATCTGAAAAGCAGGTTGTGGCTAATACTGAAGTTAGCCCTAAAGAGGAGTGTAATGCTATCATGAGCATTAGTAGTGAGAGGTTGGAAGAGAGAGAAATTGAGAGAAAAGAAAGAGATGAGTTGAGTGAAAAAGAAGAAGAAGAAATTGAAGAGAGAAAAAGTGAGGTTGAGAGGAAATAAAAGGGAGAAAGAAAAGAAGAAGAAGAGGGCGAGAGAAAAGAGAGACAAATTGAGAAAACTCTACCTTACCCTAAAGATTACTCTAGAAAGGAAAAAGAGAGACAATTAGGGTGTTATAAGGAGATGTTCAAGAAACTGTGGATTACTATTCCATTGATTGAGGCATTGCACCAAATCCCTGTGCATGCAAATTTTTTGAAGAAGTCCTTAAAAAAGAAGAAATATTTAGATGAGGGAACAATTGAAGTATAGGGAAATTGTAGTGTGATTTTGCAGAAGACACTTCCTCCTAAAGTCAAAGATTCGGGAATTTTTACTATTCCTTGCACTATTGGGGATCGTGATGTAGGGAAAGTTCTAATTGATTTAGGGGCTAGCATCAATTTGATGCCCTTATTTATGCTAAAGAAGATTGGTGATCTTGAGGTTAAACCTACTAAGATGGTGTTACAAATGGTGGATAGATCTACCAAGAATCCCTATGGTGTAGTGGAAGATGTTGTGGTCCAAGTTGATAAACTTAAATTCCAAGTGGATTTTGTAGTGATGGACATGGGGGAAGATTTGAAGATTCCTATCATTCTTGGAAGGCCATTCATGAAGATAACTAAGGTTGTTATCAATGTAGATGATGGAGTTATAATGCTTAAAGACCAAGATGAAGAGGTGACTTTCAATGACTTTAATGATGAGCAGCCGATTCAAGTGAAGAAGACTAGTCCAAAAGCTACTGATGAAAATTTGTCAAAGACTAGTGTATCTGAGCAAGCTGCTGACTTAGTCAAGGGATGTAAGAATTGTTTCTTGTCACATGTAGAGGAAGAGGAGAAAGAGATTAAAGAGAAGATAGTCCACCAAGACTTGAAGTGTGAAGATGAGGAATTCAAACCCGGCAAACCAGTCAAGAACAAGAACATGTTATGGGTTGTGAAGGAGATTAAAGTGAATGGAGTTATTGAGATTGAAGCTCCATATTCTAGAAGAGTTAAGAAGGTGGACCGAAAGTTGTTGAAGATAAGTTGGTGTGATGAAAGCAAGAGGAACACCAACATCAAAGCTTCAAACTGAGCATTATGGCGTCAGACTCGTGACGTTAAACAAGCTCTTGCCGGGAGGCAACGTAGTATTTTTGAAAACTTTTATTTGGTTTGGTGTGTTTGTTATTGTGTGATATGATTTAGTTGCATTATGGATGCTTTTGTGGATGTATGGTTATGATGTGCATCGAGAGTTAATTATTTTAAGTGTGAGATGTTAAGCTTGAGTTGGAAAGTGAAACGTTTTGAAAGGGAAAAAATTAAAAAAAATTAAGGGTTGAAACCGAGGGCCCCTACCTAAAGACACTTAGGGCAAGCAAGAAAAGAGGGGAGAATAACCACCCCATCGCGCTCAGCGCCATCGACGCTGTTTGGACAAAATGGACTTTTAAAGCTCAGCGTCATTAGACCCAACCCATTCTTTTAACCCTAAAGGGCGCGACTTTACTCTCATTTCTCACTACCACACTTTCCAGCCACTTAAGACCTTTGCCTAGGGTTCTCTATCACTTTTCCCTTTCATCCATTCACTTAAAATCACCATTTCTACTATCTTTGCTTCATTACATCCATCAAGTTTGGGGTTTTTGGTGTGTTGTTGCTAGTGTCCATAAAAGACCTAAGTTTTCACAAGCTCTTTCTGCATTTTTTGAAAGCTTTGATTTCCACTCAAGTAAGCATCTTGCATTTTAAAATTTTACTCTTGAAAGCTTTGATTTTTGATGTTTATGCATGATGTGTTGTTGAATCTGCTGGTTAAACTTTTGGAGAGGGTATATTGTTGAAAATAAACGGTGGAAAGCCCTGCATTGAAGGAGAAAAATGCCAAATGGTCATGCTTCATTTTTTGGCATGGCGCCGAGGGCCCTTCTAGGGGGCGCTCAGCGCGAGCGTGGCTGATGCATGGTGTTTGTTTTGTGTTCTAGTGGTTTTGATTGTGTGCAGGTGTCGTTGAGGGCCCCTTGTTTGTCCCTCAATGTTGGAGAAAAAGATTTTGATGTTGATTAGTGCTTTAAATTTAAGATGCTTATGTTTGATGTGTTATGTTGAAAGTGTGAATTATGTTATGAGCAATAGAAAGCATGGTTGTAAGCACTATTGAGTATGTGTTGAATGAATTGATATTATAGATGACTCATTAGTGGAATGTATTGTGTTTGATTGTGGTGCAGATATGGCTTCATCCTCTAGCAAGCGTATTAAGACCATTGCTTCCAAGACAGACAGAGGACAGAAGAGGAAAGAACAAATATATTCTAACAAGTTCCTCTCGCACATGCATGAGAGGCACTTTTAGGCAGTACAAAACAAGAGGTTGTTGATGGAGAGAAATGTGGGATTAATACCTTCCACGACACCTGAGTTTGAGAGGGAACTTGGAAGAAGGCAATCGGAGAACTTAGCTTCTTATCCATCACCTGCCAACATAGGTATGCTGAAGGAGTTTTATACAAATGCAAAGACATTCGGTGGTGCTACTCATGAGGCATATATGAGCTATGTGAAGGGAAAAAGAATACCTTATGATGCTATCACAATCAATAGGTTTCTTGGTCACTAGTAAAAAAATAATTTTTTAACGTGCCTAATATGCATCACTTTTTACAAAACCGAAGCATATTAAAATACGGTGACATTTTTGTAATTAAGAGAAACTTATACGCCTCGGTTCATTGAAGATCGAAATCTATTCACTCTACTGCCTCGGTTATTTAAGAAACCGAGACATAAAAGCCTCTTCAAATGCACCCAATCCAACAAGACAGTTTGCAACTTTTCATCAAAGCCCTACTGCATCGGTTAGCAAATGAACCGAGTTAGTAGTGTTCTTCCTGCCTCATTTATTTGTTGAACCGAGGTAGTAACCCTTTTTACTTGTTAAAATTACTTGAACCTTTTCTACTTCCTTAGCGCGTCTCCATCTTCTTCTTCCCTACGCCTCCTCGTTCTTCTTCTTCTCCTACGCCTCCTCGTTCTTCCTCTTCCCCTACGACCTTCATCACCACTGGACGAACCTCCACCACCAAACACATAGTCCTCGCGTCCTCCATTTTGCTCGCGCAAAGAAATCTCCACTTCGCGGTCTGGTTTCTCTCGCGGGTTGCTCGTTGCGTCCACCGCTGTGCCTCCACAGTTCGTCCACCACTGGCGTCTCCATTGTCTCCGGCGCTTCCATTGTCTCCGGCGAAGTGGGGCTAGGGATTCCAATCGTGAGCTTCCCCTTTCTCACGTTGGCGAGACTAATAATTGGGCGACAACAAAGAAACCTTCGGGAGGGTTTGAGAGAAGGGTTCTTCGATTTGCAGTAGCGCGCTGACGAATCAGAGAGTTAGGTTTCGAATAACAGCTTTGTGCTGTCGGAGCGGCGATTCGCCTCCAACGGTGGGGGGTTTGTGGGAGAGAGTGAGGTTATTGGGTTTGGCTTCAGCGCGCCTGCCTGTTGGCATTAACATCTTCATCGTCTTCATAGGGTGCTCTTGAGCTGAAAGGTGGGGGTACTGTTTCTTTTCTTCTTCTCATAGACTTGTTAGTTTCAGTGTTTACATTGTTTTGCTTTGCTTTGCTTCAAATTCGATCCCAAGTTTCATCTTCTCTAACGCGCTACTCCGAATTCGCTTTTGGGCCTCTAAGGCCGCCACCTCTGAGCCCTCAACCTCTGATGGGATCACGGTCCAACAAATTTTGGCCAATAATTGGAACATTCTGGACAAAAATGAAGGCGATTGGAAGAGTCATGCCACCGCCACAGCTCAATCTATTGATTTGATAAAACGCCGCTTGTAGGTAAATACCCTGTTTTCTCTTAAATTAAACGTGCTTTGATTTGGTGTGCATACTAAAAGCTTGATGGTGGAAAACTGTGGATAAATGTGTTGCTCTGTGGTCATAAAATCCTAAAAATCATTTTTGTTCTGGACTATGTTTTAGATCCTTGGTGAATGATTATTTTCTTGCCTATTTTATGGATTCGAATCTGGATTTGGAGATGATGTGCATGAAATGGATGCAATGAACGCTCTAAATTTGTATCCATTAGATGTTTTTGTGTTATCGTAGATGCTTTCATCAACTTTTGTTTTATTGATTGGATAGTTGATTGTGTATTTGTCGTGTTATGTGAGCAGGATATATTTGGATTCAAGGCTTAGGTGAAACGTAGTTATGACAGATTTAGAAAATTTGCTCTTGGATGCAGTTGGTAGAACCCGACACTCTCGGCTAACTTCAAGAGGAGGACATGGTAATGGTGAGAATGTCTCAAGTTCAGATGATGAACATGAATATCCTGGCCCAAATCACTCTGGCTCATGAGTTCCCCTAAAGAAGATATTTGATCCAAAGGAAATATATGATGGCAAGGGAAGTCAGGAAGAAGAGGATGGCCAATCTGATGATAATGGTGACAACAACGATGAATATGATTTTGGTGATGATCTTTATAAGAATGAAGATGATAGGCGTAAGATTTCTGAGATGATTGAACTACAGAGAGAGATGATATTATCAGATAGGGCTACCAAGAAGTATGATAAAGACTTATTGGGGGAAGATATCATCAAAGTGGGAGAAGGGAAAGACAATTGTACCTGGGACACGTACTTCACCTCCTCCATCATCTCGTGTGCGGTCATCAGTCACGCGATTTGGTGTGCAAAGTAAAGACTGTGATGCTCAATAGATAACGTTAGTTAACGAAGTTTATTGATTCTATTTGTGTTTAGAGGGACGTGCAGTATTTTTATGACTTAATCAGATTCATGGTTGTAATTTGTAGGGCAATCCTTGGAAGTGTTAGTGATCACTGTGCCAAAGATGCAGAGTGTCCGGTTGTATTCGTGAAGCACCCGTAAGAGAGATTGGTTTATTTTTCTACATATTCACTCTTGATTTGAATCTGTCTCACAGATTTAATGCTCTTCAAATCAAGGGTACACATACACACACACACACACACACACATATATATATATATATATATATATATTGTAGTTTTAGAGGAGTTAGATCCTTGATACTTGTTATATTCTGTAATGCCAAAGTTGGATTTACATTACCAAATGGTTGCAACAGATTGGTGGCCATGTTGGCATTTTGTTGGCATTTTGTTGTAATCATGTTGGCCAAATCTTATAAAATGGGCTGCTGATAGCTCTATTTGTAGGATATTGTTTTTGTTATTATTATTGTTGGTATTAATTTTATATCTCTCCATAAACTATGAACATTATAGGAAGAAAAATAATAATAATAAAATGTCATTTTTGTAGTGACAACGCCTATATAAAATGATCTAGGTAAGAAACAATTGTCATTCTGATAATGCATGATGTACTTTGATATTACTTTAAAGAAAAGAAGCCGTAAATAAAATGGATTTATTAGACCTAAGAAAAAAAAGTCGTAAATCAAAGAAAGTAAGAAGTTGTGTGAGGCAGCGTCACCATCATAATTTTGGGGAGATACTGCCTTGGTTCAATAGGAACCGAGGCAAAAAGTTCTTTAAGAAAAAAAAGATATAAAAAGAGAAAAGTTGTACTGCCTCGGTTGTCTATGAACCGAGGCAAAATCCTACCTCTTTTTACCCAGGTTCAGAACCGAGGCAAAAAGCCTACCCCTTTTTGCCTCGTTAGTATATACCTCGGTTGCGGAACCGCTATCTATAAGCGAAAATAACCGATGTCGTTTCTCTTGACTGCACTAGTGGGTACTGAATTGACAGGGGAGCAGTGTTAGTTTGCTCTACAATTAAATGAGGATGTTAATTATGCTGATGTGGAGGGGACTTTGTGTATGCCAGGTTGCCAGTTTCAAAGGAATAGGAATGACACGCCAATTCATATTATTAGGAGGTCCTACTTAACTCCTTTGGCAAAATATTGGATGGCATTCACTCATGCCAATATCCAACCCTGTTCACATGTATCGAACATCACCACAAATAGAGTAGTCTTCCTCAACTATGTCCTCAAAGGTTTAAATATTAATGTGGGGTAGGTAATAAAAAAGGAGATCAAGCACTGTGCCCATTCTGTAAGTAACAAATCACCTTTAGGGCACCATTATCTTATTCGTCACTTGTGTGAGCTTGTAGAAGTGAATACCTCCACACCTCCATTTGAACGTCCAAGGAAGGAGATTGATGCCTTCTATTACACCCAATACAGTATGCTGGATGAGGCAGGAATCCCTATGCCAGCACCACAACCTCCTAAGCCTCATAGGAGAGCACCACAATAGGCTCAACAAGATCATGCCCAGGATGCTACTTCTTTCCATATGAGAGACATGTATATGTCTCTAATGGAGTCCAGGATGGAGGCATTGTACAGAGGAGAACAAGCGTTACTGATGACCCTGACTTCTGCCTTTCCTGAGAGACGATTCATGACTTAGGAGGACTTCATGGCCCATGTGGCATGGCCTACAGATCCAACTTAGGCTAGTGGAAGAGCTAGATCATTTAGACCAGCTGCTCTAGAGGAGGATGTTGAAGATGAGGAGGAGGAGGAGGAAGATGAAGATGAAGAGGAAGAAGAAGAAGAAGAAGAGGAAGATGATGATGATTTTGATGACATCAGATGTTGATTTTCTAGAGAGCATCTACTGATGGATGCTGGATATGAAGGAAAGTATCTACTGATGAATGTTGGATAACATCTACTGATGGATCCTATTCTCACAGGATTTTTGTTTTCTTTTGCTTTATTATTATGAAAGTGTGAACTTTGAAAGTGGTTAAATATGTACTGTACTTGGCTTAATGAACTATGCTTAAATGGTTTAGCTAATGTGTTTTTGATGAGTAATGTTATCTTGTTGCTTTATTGTGTTGATTGATGTTGAGATGATGCATGATGTAGTCTTATAAACAAGTGGTTGTTCATGATTGTTAGAAACAGATGCATGATGTCAATTGTGATTAATTTTTTTGGCAGGATGTTATTGAATTATGGAACTTGATTGAACCTGTGAGAGTTTGGACTCCAAAGTTTTTGATTGATTGAGTGTTATTGCTTTGGAAGCAAGATTGATTTTTCCTAATTTTCTATGATTGAATCACTTGTTTGCTTCTTACACATGATCAAGGCCATGTTTTCTTCTCCCTTAGAGCCCATGCCAATAGGTGAACCTAACAAAGAACAATGTTTCTCTTTACCCTTTGAACCTTGAGCCTAAATTTGAAAGTTGAAAAACCTTTTTGAAATCCTTGCCTTGAGTTAAGTAGAGTATGTTTATGTGGTAATAGAGAATGGTTCAAGTTTGGGGTTGTGAGAAACCGGAAAGAAATTTGTGAAATTCATTAAAGAGCATTGAGCAAGAGCAAAAAGCAAAAGAGAAGAAAAGAAAGAAAAGAAAAGGTTAAGCTTTATGAAAGGAAAGTTGGGAATGAATTAAAGATTGGTTTCTCACATAAAAGAAGAATGATAGTTGATTGTTAATGTGAATAAATGAATTGTTCACTCTCTTAACTTAAGGAACTTTGCTGTCTAGAAAAACCAATTTTCTCCTTAGCCCGACCTCAATACAAGCCTCAAAAAGTCCTTGTGATGATAATTTGCTTGTGACTGTGTTTGATATGTGGTTAAATGAAATGCAAAGTTGATTCATGTGACATTGTGATGGTAGAGTGTAAGAGTGTCACCTCACTATACACTTTTGAGTACTTGAGTGAAACACTAACATTCTTGCTTGGCTGTTGATCATTCATGAGTGTGCATTTGTTATATATTGTGAATTTGTGAGCACCATAGTTGAGTTTGAGTGGATAAAACATCAATGCATCTTGACTGATATTTTTATGATAAGCAGTTATGAGTGATTACTTGTCTTAGAAAAAAGTGCTCTTTGATATGCTGAACCATTGAAGTATTGTTTAAGCTGAGTTACATGCTGTTTTGCTTGAGGACAAGCAAAGTTTCAAGTTTGGGATAATGATAATGGTTGATTTCACCGTTATTTGGGAATAAATTTTGATAATAAATGAATCCCTTTTGACTTATAAGCTTGCTTGTTCTCTTGTTTTTAGCTTATTTTGGTGAATAAGAGAGTTGAGGTTATACTTGAAGATTTTATCACTAAATTCCCTTGATTTTGTAGGAAACTGGGATGAATTGGAAGAGGAGTTAAATGTTAATAAGTTGGAACTCAGAAAGGACGAAAAGAGCACCAAAAGAGAAGGCTGCTGAAGGTCGCAGGACACTTGGGCGCCCTTTTCTAGGGCCCTTAGCGCAAGATGTCTCGCATCCACGCCCGAGCGCCCGTTCAGGAGCGCTGAGTACCAGTCTTCATGTAATGTTTCACGCATGGGCGCCCTTCTGGGGCACTGAGTGCCACTCCTCTCGCATGCTCACTTGGGCGCCCTAAGTTGGGGCTATGAGCTTTCTCCATGACAAGGGGAAACTAAATTGAATTTGTTGTTGGGGGATGATGTAACTTTGTGAACTCTCATGTATTTGAATTGGGTTTAATTCATTTATGCTTCTTTCATTAATTGTTAGGGTTATTCTTCTTTGCTCTATGCTTGTTATCTTTAACTCATTCATGACATGATTATTGGTTTTTGTGATATGCACACATACGGGAATAGTCAAACCAATATAGATTGTTGTGTTGATCTTTCTCTCTCTCTTCTCTCTTATTGATTCATCACTTTTTTTTATTGATTTCAAGAAAGTTAAAGAGCTCATCAAGTTTTTGAAAAGATCTTTTTAAAAGGGTTAATCCAATTCACCCCTTATTGGCTTGAGATATAAGGCATTTCTACTCTTACAATTGGCACCAAAGCCGGAATTTGAAAACTACTCAAATTTTAATCGATTACTTTAACTGCTTAATCGATTAAATCGATCCTAATGGCCAATATATCTCACACCTTTGAAGAAGGTGCATCCACAAATAAACAACCACTATTTGCGGGTGAAAATTACCCTTTTTGGAAAATAAGGATAAAAATTTTCTTGGAATTAGTTGACAAAGGTATCTGGTATGTTGTTATCAATGGCCTCTTTGAACCAACAAAGATTGAAAATGTTAAGACAAAGGCTAAAGACTTCTCTGAGTGGAATGTAGATGAAAACAAAAGAGCTCACTATGATGTCAAAGCCAAGAACATCATTTCCTCTTCCCCCACCATTGATGAATTCTATAGAATTTCTATGTGCATAACTGCCAAGGAAATGTGGGACATTTTGGAAGTCATCCATGAAGGCGCGAATGAAGTCAAGAGAGCAAAGAAGAACTCTCTCATTCAAGAATTTGAGATTTTCATAATGAAGAGTGGTGAAACAAACTACGATATACAAAATAGTGGTGAAATAAACATCAAGATCTTGAAGAGCTTAAACAGAAGTTGGCAGCCAAAGGTTACTGCCATATAAAAAACAAGAGACTTGAAAACCATGAACATGGCTACACTTTTTGGCAAATTAACAGAACATGAGTTAAAGCTTGGCATATTAAAGGAGGAAGAAGAAGGAGAACAAAAGTACACCATTACCCTCAAGACAACAAGCAAGACAGCCTCAAGAAGACATGTTTAAGAGGCTAATTATGAAACAGAGAATCCAGATCTTGAAGCAATGAATCTGATTGTAAAAACGATTTTCCAAATTTATGAAATCCAGAAATAAATCAAGTTCTGATTTTGCAGGAAACTCAAGATCAAATAGGAGAAAAGGCAAAGTTGTTGTTGCCCTAACCTGTTATAAATGTGGCAATGTTGGGCCTATTAAACCTAATTTTCTAGTTTTGAAAATGAAGCAAAAGTTAGATGATAGAAGCAGCCAAGACAGCAGTAACCACAGGCAAAAAAAGGCCTATATAGCCTGGGAAGATAGTGATTCAAGCTCTCCATCAAGTGACTTTAATGAAAGCCTTGAAGAGGAGACAGACCTGTGTTTGATGGCTAGCTCAATCTATTCATAAAGTAGTGCAAGCAACTTTGGAGATGAATCAATAAAGGATAGGTATTACCGATTACTTGATGCATTTCAAGAATTACATGGTGAGTCAATGAAAATGCAATATCAAGTAAATAGGATGAAATGCGAGAAAAGAGACTTAGATAAGAGGAATGAAAATCTAGTCAAAGAAAATGAGAGCGTGAAATCTAAACTAGAAAGTGTAGAATCATCTAGGCAAGCTGAAAGGGAAAATAAAATGAAAGCTCAAGAATGCATGAACTATCCTAATTGTAAGATCAAGGAAAATGGGGGTCTTAGATATAAGGTAGTCTTGAGATTGTGGTGTTTTTGTTTTGTAATTAGTGTTCTTGAGTGTATAGTTTTATTAAGACATAATAATTATGTTAGTTCCTTTAATTATATTTATATTTTGGCCTAAAGGCAAAATAGTCTTTTACTTTTATTTATTCTGTTTAGAAATTAAATAAGGGGGTGTAGGAAGTAAAAGAGTTGGAGTTAAATAAAATAAAATTAAAGGCTAGAAAACATGAGATATAAGAGAATTCAAAATTATAGAGATGGATTCGGTTTTAAAAGTACCAGGAGTGGTACAAATACTCAATTGATTTAGGGTAACTAGAGGTTATTCGCTGATCAGGGATACTAGGAGTGGTGAACAATACTACACATTCATAAGTGGGGAAAACTAAACTACACGTAGTTTCTCAGAGGTATTGAGAGCGTCTAGGGATACTAGGAGTGGTGAATAATACTACACAATCAGGAGCGAGTTAAACTCAATTGTACTTCATTGAATATCTAACAGAATCCTATATGTTAACTTAGAGGAGAATTGGGCGTAGCCTTAACAAATGAACCAATATAAAATATTGTGCGTGGTTTAGTCTATTGATAAACGATGTAGTCTAGTTAACTTCTCCTACGCTTCCTCTCTTTGACAATAAGCATTACGCCACTTAATATTACTGCCCATATTCAAAACTTGGATACGTTGAGTTGGCCAAGTAAACGATCCCTCCAAGACAACGTATCAAGCTTAACCAATTTCAAGTATCACGTACATCACGATCATATTTGCAAGTTATGGAAACACTATTCAACCCCCCTTCCAGTGTTTCCCCACACCATCAATGTTGATAAGTTCTTGATATTAGCGAAATTCAATGTGTAATTAACATTTATCTTGCTTTGATTAAATATAAATTCTATGATAACTTCCCCAATTTTACTTTTTTTTTTTTGCAAAAATACATGAATCTAAGGAGTTAAATCTGCAAATTGAAGAAAAGAAGAAGAAATCCAACCATTTCAAAAGAATATGCCTTGCCATAGTTGAAGCGCCACCTAAGGGCTTGAGCCACAAAGAAAATCCTTCCATGAAGGTTTCCTTAAGCCATAAGCTGAAAAGCTTGAGCCTTAGAAGAATGATTTGATATTAAGCAACCTTAAATAAGTCCAGTAGTTCATAGCCTAAACCATGCAGGAAACCCACCAAGGTAGGAAACCTCAACGTAGGAGTTGTGAGCCATAATCTAAGCCATCATGCGAAAGTATATAAATATAACATTATGGAAAAATTCAAAAGATAGGTGGAGCAAGAGAGAACTAGAGAGAGAAAAGACTTCGGTCTTAGTTATCTTACGGTGATTTTAGACAAAGACTCTAGTGAGCCTCTCACACATAATCCATATAATTCATAGACACATTCTAAGAGGATTTGGAGATGTTTTCCTCCTCCTTGGTTGTACTTCTTTCCATATTCATGAGGAGTTAAATTTTCATTGTGTTGGAACATGATGTAGCATATTCAAACTCTATTGTATTCGATGACACGTTCATTTATGCAAGCTACAAATACAGCAAAATACTGACATCTAACCAAAGAACCCAATATATAGCTAACTCAATGAAATTAACATAAAGCAAGGCATTGGTTAAAGAACTTCTAATTCAACCACAATTAAAGTATTCACATTTATGCTAAGATTCAAGCTACGATCAGAACATGGTATATCTTAAGATAATACTAGGATGAAAATTTAGAATAAACTAATGTGACATTTCAACTCAAAAGGTTTTCACCAATTGTATTTCAAATTGAATCACACCTGAGACAATTAACAATTCATTGAAGAATATAATAGTCCAAATAAATATTATAATTTTCGTCAAAGATAACTATTGTCAATACTGAATTTCGTCCGGATCGGTTTTTGGACTTTACCGTAGACTGTTCTCTTTTGTTTTATTATTTCCCCTTTTTATTATTATTTTTATTATTTTATTATTTTCGTTTTATTGTTTATTTATTTATTTTCTTATTAGTTTATTTGTGTCTTTAGTTTTTGTTTTTTTTTTATAGTTTTTTTTACCTGTTTATTTTATTAAAAAAACAAAAAAAAGATTTAGGAAAAGAGGGGCGTTTTGTCTTTAGTAAAGTATACGAGAAAAAGAAAAGTGTTTTGGTTGGGTGTACGGCGTGTACGTGTGTTGGAGGGGGAGGATGCACAAAACCGTTTCTGCAGAATGCGCGGGGGTGGCAGAGACGTTTTGGAGCCATGGCACACACCCGATTTGGTACGGAATGGCAGGGTGGCACAGAAAGCAGAGAAAAGCGTAGAGAAAGGGGAGCCCCTTCATCAAGGGAAAAAAATCCATTTTGCTGGGGGACTGGACAGAAAAGAGAGGAGAGTTTGGAGGAAGAAAGAAAAAAAGGAGGATTGGGCACTGCTTCTGAGGTCCACCATTGTTGGCACCTGGAAAGACGAAGGTTAGCTTGAACGAAGGAGGAGGAGGCATTGGGTTAGCGGAGCTAACGACAACCAGCGGATCTCCGAGAGGTAAGTGTTGCCTTGCACTCCATCTTGCACATAGCTCTGTTGAATCTGCCATGCTTGCATGTGATCGTCGTTGAGTACATGTTCACTGTTGCATCGCCCTCCCCGCGTCCACTTCTATGATCCTATTTTCCTCTTCCAAACAAGCTCAAAGCAAATCCATCTACTATGTCCCCCAAGCCTCTGTTCATCTCCAATCATCAATACTGAAATTGAAGCAGTAAACACAAAACACATAACAGAAAAATCATGTAACAAAGGCAATAGAACATCAATCTTCACCCTCCCTTGACCATTCCATTCTCCACTGGAACCGCCCTCTCAACCACCGAGAACTCCCTCGGCGTGTCACTCCCCCTCACCTGCAGTCAAACTCAGAAACAGAAACAAACACAAAACCCGTTCTTCTTTTCTCTTTTCTTCCCTTGTTCAGGGAACCCTTCAACGTTGCAGATCATCTCCAATCCTCAGCAAAATAGAATCCTCAAGCAGCAAATACCACCTCTCCAACACTGAGCCGTCACCTATCCTCTGCATCTTCAACCATCTTCACCCATTTCCCTACTCCAACCTTTGTCTCCCTCCCTCGCAAGCTTTCATCAACCCCTTTGATTCTCCACTTCTCTGATCGTGTTTCTCTCCTCCAAGCAAATCCATTTCTCGACTTCACTCATCATTTTCTCATGACCCAATCAATACTCGGAGCAGGACAAACTCTTCATTCACGATTCATATTCATACGCACACAAACACATTCCAATGCATAATGAAGCTATAGAAATCCATTTTCGGTCCCCCCTTTTCAAAGACATGGAGCAGCACGAGCTCTGATTTTCCACAGTCTTCAACGTTTCTGTTCCTCAACCAATTCCACGCAAAAGCAGATTTGAAGCAGTGAATAGCAGCCAATAAGAAAACCAAGACGGAGAGGGAGGAAAGTGACACTGGTGGCGCCGGTGACGAAGCGCGCTCCAGCTAGAGGCGACGGTGGCCGGCTCTGGCAGAGGCGGCGGCAGGAGGTGCCCGAGGTGGAAAAGCCCCAACCCTAGGCTAGTGCGAGAGAGAGAGGGGGAGAGAACGCCGTGGCCGGCCGTGGTTCCGGGGGTGCTTGGGGTCGCCGCCGACGCCGAGACGGGTGGAAGGTGGTGGCGCGGTGGCTGGTTGGAAGAAGTAGGGCGCAGGTGTTCAAGGGAGGCAATCCCAGCCCTAGCTTTTCCTGGTCAGAGAGGAAGAGACCTGGGTCTCGATGGAGGGAGGCAGCATTGAGTGTAGAGTCAGAGAACCCCTAGGGGAATTCTAGGTTAGCAGCCACCCGGCTGGGCCAAGCGCAGAACGAGCGCACGTTATCTGGCCTTTTTCGAGCGTGCGTCACCAATTTCCCTCATCATCACAACGAACGCTCGTCCATAACGAGCGTTCGTCATCAATTTCTCTCATCTTCACGACGAACGCTCGTCCATAACGAGCGTTCGTCATCAATTTCTCTCATCTTCACGACGAACGCTCGTCCATAACGAGCGTTCGTCATCAATTTCCCACATCTTCCCAACGAACGCTCGCCCATAACGAGCGTTCGTCATCCAACCTCATCTTCCCAACGAACGCTCGTCCATAACGAGCGTTAGTCATTAATTTCCCTCATCTTCCCAACGAACGCTCGTCCATAATGAGCGTTCGTCATCAACTTGCCACATCTTCCCAACGAACGCTCGTCCATAACGAGCGTTCGTCATCCAGCCTCA
Organism: Vigna umbellata; assembly: GCF_029865625.1. Lineage (NCBI taxonomy): Eukaryota > Viridiplantae > Streptophyta > Magnoliopsida > Fabales > Fabaceae > Vigna > Vigna umbellata. Next base: position 27,678,428 of record NC_142165.1, on the reverse strand, counting down.
TGTTCTCAACGTCCGTTCGTCATCTTCAAAATGAGCGCTCGTCATTCTGCCTCCCTTTCCAAGCGGTCGTTCGTCAATTCCCCAACGAACGTTCGTCCACAACGAGCGATCGTCATTCAGCCCCTTTCCCAGCGTCCGTTCACCAACTCCCCAACGAACGCTCGTCCTCCAGCCTCGTTTCCCAGCGTCCGCTCGTCCCCCAACGAGCGCTCGTCCTTCAGCCTCGTTTCTCAGCGTACGTTCACCATCCCCCCAACGAACGCTCGTACACAACGAGCGCTCGTCCTTCAGCCTCGTTTCCCAGCGTCCGCTCGTCCCCCAACGAGCGCTCGTCCTTCAGCCTCGTTTCTCAACGTACGTTCGTCAACTTTCCCCAACGAGCGCTCGTGGTACTGATTCCCCCCAACGCTCGTTCCTCCTCATTCTCAACGAACGTTCGTTAATCCACCCAACGAACGCTCGTTCTTTCTCCCCACTTTCAACGAACGTTCATTAATTCCCCCAACGCTCGTTATTTCTCCTCATTCTCAACGTCCGTTTATGATCCACCCAACGCTCGTTATTTTTATTTGTTTGTTTTTCTTATTTCATTTTATTCTATTTCATTTATTTTGTCTATCTTATTTCATTTGTTTTATTTATTTCTTTTATTTTTATTTTATTTATTATTTTATTTTCTTCTATCTACTCATTCTACATATTTACTTATCCTAAAATATATATTTAATAATGCAATATTTACAATTTAAATAAAGTAATTTATCAAAATACGTTTTAAAGGTTTAGGCACATGTGTGATCGCACGCATCGTCCTTGTGCTGAAAACCTTTTCTCTTTCTTAATTAAAATTACAAAAAATACGTTTTAAGGGTTTAGGCACATGTGTGATCGCACGCATCGTCCTTGTGCTGAAAACCTTTTCTCTTTCTTAATTAAAATTACAAAAAATACGTTTTAAGGGTTTAGGCACATGTGTGATCGCACGCATCGTCCTTGTGCTGAAAACCTTTTCTCTTTCTTAATTAAAATTACAAAAAATACGTTTTAAGGGTTTAGGCACATGTGTGATCGCACGCATCGTCCTTGTGCTGAAAACCTTTTCTCTTTCTTAATTGAAATTACAAAAATATGTTTTGAAGGTTTAGGCACATGTGTGATCGCACGCATCGTCCTTGTGCTGAAAACCTTTTCTCTTTCTTAATTGAAATTACAAAAAATATGTTTTAAGGGTTTAGGCACATGTGTGATCGCACGCATCGTCCTTGGGCTAAAAACCTTTTCGCTTTCTTAATTAAAATTACAAAAAAGTATGTTTTAAAGGTTTATGCACATGTGTGATCGCACGCATCGTCCTTGTGCTAACAACCTTTTCTCTTTCTTAAACAAAATACAAAAAAAGGTATAAAATCTTCAAAAAAGCCCGAAAACATCAACAATTTTAAACAACAAGTAGTCTTGCTACCCAGAACTACGTGATCCTTGATTCTCCATCAAGATTGGAGATACGTAGGAGCAAGGCTAGTCCTTGTCAGGTTCACTCTCCCAAAAATCCAAATTTATCCATAATCATTTTCCAAACAAAATTTTCTAAACAATTTTCAAACAAATTTTCAAGCAGTTTTCTAGAAGAACTACGTAACCCTGATTTCTCATTTTGAATGAGAATACGTAGGAGCAAGGTCAATCCTTGTCGGGTCCAAAAAACTAAAAAAATATGTTTTGTTTATTTAGAATTTTATTTTAGGGGATAGTTAAACATTTTGAAAACCACATCATATTCGTGCATTTAGTTAAAGGTACTGCCTTAAGGCAGGCGTTGTAGGGTGTTAATACCTTCCCTACACGTAACCGACTCCCGAACCCAGAATCTGGTTTTCGCGGACCGTGTCTTTTCATTTTATGGTTTTTCCGTAGTTTTCCATAATAAACTATGGTGGCGACTCCAAATCTCTTTTCCAAAAACCGATTTTCTTTTTGGGATCGTCGTCCCGTCGCGATGCCGGTTGCGACAGATGGCGACTCCACTGGGGACCGCTAGAGAGTCAGGCCATTTAATTAGATGCGCGAATTTGACATGATTTTTTCTTTGTGTTTTTCTTCCCCTGTTTTTTTTTCTTTATTTGTGTTTGATAGTTGGAATAACTGCATGTGAATTGTTGAATATGGAACCCTAGGGTAGAAAACATGTTTATATCTGCCTGGGAATTTTTCTGGTTGTTTTGCAGGTGAGGGTTTGGGTATGCATTGCATTCTCCCTTCACACACACACTTTGTGCATATCATGAGTGGGGCCCTATACCCGGGTCTGAGCGCAACTTAGAATTAGAGGAGTTGTGTAGCGGTGTCATTCTGGGATGTACTTCCTGTCTGGCTATCGTGAGAACTCCAGCTAGAGTTTGTTCTCTTCACTTGTGTCTCCTCATCTAGTTGATTACTCGACTGTTGTGGAGATGCTATGAAGGGGGCCATAGCTCTAGTGACCATTGACCTCTAGGTTCAGGAGACCATCCTTGTGAGATTGCATATACTTGACCTCGAATCCAAGCCATTGAACCTTTATTAGGGCACAAAGGGAGAAACGTGTATTCTTGTAATCCTCACGCTGTTCGTTCTCTTTCGAAAATTATGTTATTGCATTTTCATACCATGCATGCATTTGATTCATCGTGTTGTTTTATTATCATGCATCATATTCATGCATCATTTAGTAACATGTTGGTTTTAGGGGAAATCACAGGTATACACTTGACTTCACACGAGATGGATGTTGACACCAGATCTGATGCTACACTGCATACCAACTCCGCCATTTTAAGAAAGAAGTCTAGCCTAAGGACACATGTTGGAAATTTGACCGGGTTGATAAATTTAGGCCGAAGACTCAAGACCATACAGAGAGAAGCCTTCGGGAGGAAATATGGGAATTTGTTGAGTTTAATGGAGGTGAAAGTACAGTTGCCCGCTATTACAGCTCTAGCTCAGTATTATGATTCTCCCCTGAGATGTTTCACCTTCCAGGACTTCCAGCTGGCGCCAACCGTAGAAGAATTTGAGCATATTCTGGGTTTGCCATTAGAGGGTACCAAGCCATATCAGCACTTGGAGCATCATGCCTCTGTTTCTACCCTTGCTGCTATAATGAAATTACAGCCCAATGAATTGGAGAACCGGTTGATAACGAGACATCAAATTCGGGGGCTGACACAAGGTTACCTTGAACAATATTTGCACGACCTGGGCGATAGGGAAGAATGGGAGACCTTCATGGATGTACTAGCCCTCACTGTGTTTGGCATTGTCCTGTTTCCCAAGCTGGAAGACTTTGTAGATTACACTGCTATTGATGTCTTCGTGGCAAAAAAGACAAGATCAGAAAACCCCGTAACAGCAGTCCTCGCAGATGTGTATGGGACTATGAGTTTTTGCCATGAGAGAAAAGGGAAGAAGATTCTTTGTTGTTTGTCGGCGTTATATGCGTGGATGACGGCACGAGTATTTAAGGGGGTAATCGATGTTAGGAGTTCACCTGAGAATCTGTCGCATCAAGGAGGTAATGGGTGGGCTCCTTTCTTTGCCGGTTTGAGAGAAGGAAACGTAAAATGGCGCCTTCCTGGGCTTGAGACTAAACCATCTATCCAACATTGTGGCAACTTCCCTAACATACCTCTCATAGGTGCTAGGTATTGTATTAACTACAACCCTATTTTGGTCCAAAGACAGTTCGGATATCCTATGAAGGGAGCGCCTTCACCAGATTATCTCACAGCCTTCTTCATCTACTATGAGGACGGACATTGTACTGAAATGTTGAGGAGAGTCAGAAGTGCCTGGGAAAATGTGGTGCGAACAGAGAAGGACCTGAGGAGTGGAGTGATGGATAGCAGGGTTAGTTACCATACCTGGATTCTGGAGAGGGTAAGAGAAGTCAAGTTGCCTTTCAAGCCCATCAATGATCAATCGGCGAGTGAAGGGACATTCCAAGCCCCAGAAAGTGAAGAGGTGAAACAGCTGAAGGTTGAGGTGGAGAAATTGAGGGTGAGGAATGCTAGGTTGGAAAATGAATTACAGAAAGCTCGCAATGATTTTGTGGATATGAGGAATGATAACGAAGAAAAGTCACGGGCTTATGAAAACATTGTCAAAAGCCAGAAGGCAGAGAGAGATTATACATTCCGAGTAAAACAGGATCTTGCGGCCGCAAGTAAGGAGTTATCCATGAGGGTGAATGAGAAGAATGTGGCTCTAGAAGAGGGCAGACAGTGGAAACAACTCTATGAAGAAGCCAAGAGGGATAAAAGGGAAGCCCTAAAAAGACTAAGGGAAGCGCAAGTCCAAGTACAAGAGTCGGGGCATCAAATGAAGGAAATGGCTACATCATTTGAAGCGGAGTTGAATCAGGAGCGCTGGAAGCTGGCAGAGGCTGAAGGGGAATATCGAGCCATGTTAAAGCAGATGGAGGATTACATCGAGGAGCAGGAGGAGCGATGGAGGTCGATGGAATTTGAAGAAAGGCATTAGGCCTTGATAAAGCGAATGAAAGAGCACATCGCAGAGCAAGAAACGGCCGTAAAGCATTGGAAGGAAAGCTTCTCCCAGTTGGCTGCTTTGGCAAATGGGGCAATTGAAGACATCCCCAGAATGGTGTCGGAAGCTGAAGCGAGTACCCACTTCTATAGCCCACCAGTAGAGATAGAGCTTTTTATTAATCACTGTAAACGGTTGATAGACGAGATGAAATCCCTCATCACTCGGGATAGGAATTGATGTATTTTGAGATCTTTATGATTTGTGTCCTGTAAGAAATGTAATGAACTTGTTTCCCTTTAAATGAAAGGTGTGGGATGTTGTTTAGCATCTGCTTGTGTTAATTTCCATCAGTAATGTCATTACAATCTTGTGATTTCCCCCTATTACTAGCATGCATCATCTTTTCTTTTGTTCAGCATGTTTCATTTCCATCTAATTAATTAAAATAATAAAGCAGTACGCGTGAGAAAAAACGACGACCAAATTTCCACGACACCCCTACCGGACCCGGGCAAACTCAAAAGCCATGGCAAGCTGGGAGGAGTCACAAGAGTCTCTCAAAACGGATGTTGGCCAGTTGAAGGACCAGATCGGCCAGATCTTGGCGACGCTTGAATCCATGAAGACTGCTGGAGAGTCTTCATCTACGCATGTTGGGGGGAATGCTCACCCTTATCCTCCAATGTTCAACGCTGCGAGCCAATCAGTTCCTTTCCCACTGTATGGTTTACCTCCGGGTTACACCCCTCCTGTAGGAGAGTACTCAGAAGTTGAGCACGCTTCATTCTCGTTTCCCGCGACTGTCAATATACCACCAATCGGCACTCAGGGACCTGTCTTAGTGTCGGCTCCCATGGTGGGCACGGGAATGAATGAGACCAACACCACTGATGGAATTCGGGTGACCCCAGTACCGCCTGTGGTTGCTAGGGAGGATTTTTCAGCCAAAGCTGCACCACATGCCACGGTGGTTGGGGGATTCGGTAGCCTCGTTGGAGCTACGGGTAGGTTGGAAAGTCTGGAGGCGAGGTTGAGAGCTGTTGAGGGAGTTGAGAGCTACGGGTTTGGAGATGCGGCCCGATTGAGTTTGGTTCCGGGCTTGAAAATCCCGCCTAAGTTCAAGGCGCCGGAGTTTGAAAAATATAGGGGTAACACTTGCCCTAAAAGCCATGTGACTATGTACTGCAGAAAGATGGCTGCGTATGCTCATGATGAGCAGCTACTCATCCACGTTTTCCAGGAAAGTTTGGCTGGGGTGGCATTGAATTGGTACACCCACCTGGAGCCACACCGAATTCGTTGTTGGGCGGATCTAGCTGATGCCTTCGTAAAGCAATATGTATACAATACTCATGTTGCTCCGGACCGTCTGCAGCTGCAGAATATGACCAAAAAGGATAATGAAACTTTCAAAGAGTACGCCCAACGATGGAGAGAGTTGGCTGCGCAAGTTGAGCCGCCGTTGTTTGATAAGGAGATGGTGTCGATGTTCGTAAACACACTCCAGCCGCCATTTTATGAGCATATGGTTGGGAATGTATCTGTCAATTTTGCTGACACTATCATCATTGGTGAGAGGATAGAAATTGGATTGAAAAACGGGAAGATAGCCTATGGCCCACCTACAGCTACAAACTACAAAAAGCCCAGCTTCAATCAGGGGAAGAAAAAAGAGGGGGAGGTACATGCTGCGTCGGTAATGCCTGCGTGGAGAGGACGAGCTCCCAATCCTAATTATCGGCCATACTTAAACCCACCTCCTTATGCTGCTAACACCACGTTTGTTCACCAAGCCAGGCCTCAACAACAACAAGCGTATTATCCACCGCAGCGTATCCCAACCGAAGCTGCAAGACCGGTCGCAAACATGGGCCCAAATCTGAATGTGGGTCACAACAACAACCCAAGGGGAAATCAATTTGTTAGGTTCACCCCAATCCCTATGACCTACACTGAATTGTTACCTAACCTAGTCAAAAAGGGTCTGGTCGCCATTTGTCCGATGAAGCTTGTACAGCCGCCGTATCCTAGGGGTTATGACGCGAATGCCAGGTGTAGTTATCATGCAGGAGGCGTTGGCCACTCGACCGAAGGATGTATGGCCCTCAAATACAAAGTTCAGGCTCTGATAGATTCGGGTTGGCTAAAGTTTCAAGAGGACCAGCCCAACGTCAATACTAATCCATTGTCCGGGCACGGGAGTTCCTCGACGAACGCCGTCGAGGTTGGAAACCAGGATCTGATAAGGGATGTGGGCGAAATCCGAAGTTCTAAGAGGTTTATCTTTGAAGCTTTGTTGAAGAAGGGCCTAGTGAAGGGCGATTATGATCTGGGTATAGCGTGCGCACTCCATCCGGAGGCCGGGCACTCTATTGAGGAATGTATGGAATTTGAGATTTTTCTACAAGACTTACTTGATAGAAATCTGATGCAAGTGTGCCGCAAGGTCAGAGAGGAGGAAGTATTTGCACAAATTGGTGGAGAATCTGATGTGACTCTACCCGAACCTTTGGTGATCCATTTTACTAGGACCACCCCTGCACTGGTAACTGAAGGAAATCCGTCTGTGGTCATCCGAGTGCCAACTCCTTTCCCTTATAAGAACGAGAAAGCCGTCCCATGGAGATATGGGGCAACTGCATTAGACGAGGGAGAATATGCAAATCCGACTGTGGAAAACATATCAGGCATTGGTGGAATGACCAGAAGTGGTCGAATCTTTACACCACCAGAATTGGCGAGAGAAAGAACCAATGATAGGGAAGCATCAATGGCTGCAAAGGCAAAGGAGTTCTTGAGGGGGAAGAACGTGGAGGCCGAGGAGACCCCCAACAAAGAGGAGAAGAGGGAAATATCTGAAGAAGAAGTTGGTGAATTCCTAAAGTTCATACAACAGAGTGAGTACAAAGTGGTGGAACAGTTGAATCGCATGCCTGCCCGGATCTCCTTGCTAGAATTACTCATGCACTCTGCCTCGCACCGAAAGTTGTTGATGAAGATACTCAGTGAGGCTCATGTAGAACAAGGTATTTCTCTGAACAAGTTCGAGGGCATTGTTGGCAACATCGTTGCTAATAATTACCTCACCTTCACTGATGAAGAGATACCTGTTGAGGGGAGAGGTCATAACAAAGCCCTTCATGTCTATGTGAAATGCCTGGATCACGTTATAGCGCGTGTCTTGGTGGACAATGGCTCCTCTCTGAACGTCATGCCAAAATCGACATTGGAGAAGCTCCCCTGTGATGGAATGCATATGAAGCCGAGCTCTATGATTGTGAGGGCATTTGACGGCAGTAAAAGGGTAGTGATGGGAGAAATTGAATTGCCCGTTCAAGTCGGTCCTTGTGTCTTTCAAGTGACCTTTCAAGTTATGGATATCCTCCCGGCTTATAGCTGTTTGTTGGGTCGCCCGTGGATCCATTCTGCAGGAGTTGTGCCTTCCACACTACACCAAAAGCTGAAATATGTTATGGGAGATAAGCTGGTGATAGTATCAGGAGAGGAGGACCTCCTTGTGAGCGGACCATCATCCTCCTGTTATATTGAAGTAGCCGAGGAAGCTCTCGAGGCAACTTTCCAATCTCTGGAGATCGTGGGAAACACCTACGTGGAGCCATTCGCGATCAGTCCACATCTGTCGCGTGCTTCTATCATGATGGCCAAAGTCATGTTAAAAGAAGGTTACATGCATGGGAAAGGTTTGGGTAGGTATGGACAGGGGCGAGCATTCCCTCTGGAGGTCGTCGAGAACAAGAATAGGTATGGCCTGGGATACAAGCCCACCAAGGAGGATAGGAGAAGGTTGATAGAAGAAAGGAGGGAGCGTAGTCTGGCTCGGATGGAAAGACGGGAGCCCAAAGTGGGAAGAATTCGTATCTGTGACCTCAAGGAGAGCTTTCGCAGTGCTGGTTGGGTTAACGCTGGCCACATAGCAGCTGTGGGAGATGAAGATGGATCGGAAGGCTCCAGTTTCGTGTGGGCCTGCTCCCCGGATGCGCGACTCGACAACTGGGAGATGCTGGATTTGCCCGTGATGCTTAATTTGAATAAGATGTAATAACTTTAATTAATCCTATAGCTTTACCTGGGGCTTTAGGATTCATGACTTACGGGTTGACGCTTTTAGTTTATTATGCTCAGCGCGATAATCAAAGTGTGTTTGTTTGTGTTTTATCATCATTTTGCATTCCTCGTCGTTTTTCGTTTATTTATTTCCTTTTCATAAACTCAAATAATGCAGATATGACAATGAATGTTTTGAAAGTAATTATGTTGATATTCCTGATTTTGGGCGCCCCGTCAATAATACGGAAGATGATTGTGATGATGACCCGGAACCCCCTCCTGAACTGTTGAGACTAGTGGAACAAGAGTGTAAGGAGATGAAACCTCACCAGGAAGATGTTGAAGTACTCAATTTAGGGAATGGGGATGAGGTAAAGGAGGTGAAGATCGGTACAGCCATGAAAGCAGAAGTGAAAGAAAAATTGCGTGACTTATTGAGGGAGTTCAGGGATGTGTTTGCTTGGTCTTACAATGACATGCCAGGCCTCGATACAGATATTGTACAACACAAGCTCCCACTCAAGCCGGAATGCCCACCGGTAAAGCAAAAGCTAAGAAGGATGAAACCGGAAATGTCCTTGAAGATCAAGGAGGAGGTACAGAAGCAATTCGATGCAGGGTTTCTAGCTGTGGCGAGATACCCAGAATGGGTAGCAAACATTGTACCGGTGCCTAAGAAGGATGGTAAAGTTCGGATGTGTGTCGATTATCGAGATTTGAACCGCGCAAGCCCAAAGGACAATTTCCCATTACCACACATCGACACCCTGGTTGATAATACAGCCAAGTATTCACTGTTTTCGTTCATGGATGATTTTTCGGGGTATAACCAGATCAAGATGGCGCCAGAAGATATGGAAAAGACTACTTTTATTACATTGTGGGGCACATTTTGTTATAAAGTGATGTGTTTTGGACTCAAGAATGCTGGGGCAACATATCAAAGGGCGATGGTGGCACTTTTCCATGATATGATGCACAAGGAGATTGAAGTTTATGTGGACGACATGATCGCGAAGTCCGAATCAGAAGAAGAACACGTCCTCAACTTGAGAAAGTTATTCGAGAGATTGAGGAAGTATAAGCTTAGGTTGAATCCCGCCAAATGTACATTTGGAGTGAAATCCGGGAAATTGTTGGGCTTTATTGTCAGCCAGAGGGGGATAGAGGTGGATCCAGACAAAGTGCGAGCGATAATGGAAATGCCTGCGCCTAAAACGGAAAAAGAAGTTCGAGGGTTTTGGGGTAGATTGAATTACATTGCTAGATTCATCTCCCACTTAACTGCTACTTGTGAACCACTGTTCAAGTTGTTACGAAAGAATCAGGCTGTGGTGTGGAATGAGGATTGTCAGGCCGCTTTTGAGAGAGTCAAACAATACTTACAAAACCCTCCTGTATTACGTCCACCAGAACCAGGAAGGCCACTCATTTTGTATTTGACTGTATTGGACAAGTCAATGGGTTGTGTGTTGGGTCAGCATGATGAGGATGGCAAAAGAGAGCACGCTATATATTACTTGAGCAAGAAGTTCACAGACTGCGAACAACGATATTCATCGTTAGAGCGGACTTGCTGCGCATTGGCGTGGGCCGCTCATCGTTTAAGGCAATACATGTTGAGTCATCCCACATGGTTGATATCCAAGATGGATCCTATCAAGTATATTTTTGAAAAGCCTGCTCTTACTGGAAGGATAGCTCGATGGCAGATGCTATTGTCAGAGTACGACATCGTATATGTCACTCAAAAATCTGTCAAGGGTAGCGCACTAGCAGAATACCTGGCTCATCAACCCCTTTGTGATTATCAACCAATGCAACCTGAATTTCCTGATGAGGATATCATGGCTCTATTCGAAGAGAACAAAGAAGACCGAAACGAAAAAGCGTGGACGGTGTTATTCGACGGAGCCTCGAATGTGATGGGACATGGAATAGGGGCAGTGCTTATCTCCCCAGAGCGTCAGTATATACCAATGACGGCAAGGTTGTGTTTTAGCTGCACAAATAACATCGCTGAATATGAAGCCTGTGCCATGGGTATTCGAGCAGCAATTGAGTCTAAGGCAAAAATTCTGGATGTGTATGGAGATTCGGCTTTGGTCATCCATCAACTGAAAGGAGAATGGGAAACTAGGGATACAAAATTAATTCCCTACCAAGCTTACATCAGGGGATTAATGGAGTATTTCGATTCCATCACATTTAACCATATACCTCGAGAAGATAATCAATTAGCAGACTCACTGGCCACCTTGTCGTCAATGTTTGAGGTTGATCAAGATGCAGAATTACCAAAAATCAAAATGAAAAGCCATGCAGAGCCCGCATATTGCCACTTCATCGAGGAGGAGTTAGACGGTAAGCCTTGGTACTTTGATATCAAGCGTTATCTTAAAACCCGAGAATACCCTGAGGATGCATCTGAAAACGATAAAAGAGCACTAAGAAGGTTGGCCGGCAGTTTCATCGTAAGTGGGGATGTCTTATACAAGAGAAACCATGACATGGTCCTCCTCAGATGTGTGGATGCAAAGGAAGCCGAGTTGATATTGAAAGAAGTGCACGAAGGTACATTTGGCACACACATGAATGGACATTCGATGGCTAGGAAGATCTTAAGAGCTGGTTACTTCTGGTTGACCATGGAAAACGATTGTTGCATACACGTGAGGAAGTGTGAGAAATGTCAGATATATGCAGATAATATCAATGTGTCGCCCACTGCTCTGAACGTGTTGTCTGCACCATGGCCATTTTCGATGTGGGGAATAGATGTCATCGGAGCTATAGAACCAAAAGCGTCAAATGGACATCGCTTCATACTAGTCGCAATCGACTATTTCACCAAGTGGGTTGAGGCTGCTTCGTATGCCAACGTGACTAGAAAGGTTGTGGTTAGATTCATAAGGAAGGAGTTGATCTGTAGGTATGGGCTACCTAACAAGATCATCACTGATAACGCTACCAACCTGAACAATCAGATGATGGCGGAGTTATGTGAGGAATTCAAAATTCACCACCATAATTCCTCTCCTTATCGTCCAAAGATGAATGGGGCAGTAGAGGCTGCTAACAAGAACATCAAGAAGATTGTGCAGAAGATGGTGGTCACCTACAAGGACTGGCACGAAATGCTTCCTTTCGCTCTGCACGGATACCGCACATCAGTACGAACATCAACTGGGGCCACGCCGTTCTCGCTAGTGTATGGGATGGAAGCGGTACTTCCATTTGAGGTCGAAATTCCCTCCTTACGCGTGTTAATGGAAACTAAGTTAGAGGAAGCTGAGTGGGTTCAAACCCGATTCGACCAACTCAACCTTATCGAAGAGAAAAGGTTAACAGCAGTGTGTCATGGACAGCTGTATCAAAGGAGAATGAAAAAGGCGTTTGACAAAAGGGTGCACCCAAGAGAGTTTCATGAGGGCGAACTGGTGTTGAAGAGGATTTTGCCCATCCAAAAAGATCATCGAGGCAAGTGGACCCCAAACTATGAAGGGCCGTTTGTAGTGAAGAAAGCATTCTCTGGTGGGGCACTAATTCTCACAAGAATGGATGGGGAGGAATTACCGTTACCGGTTAATTCTGATGCGGTCAAAAAGTTCTATGTATGATGATTCCGTGATAAGGGTTGCCGTTAGCGAATATTAACATTGCCTTTTAAATTGTTGTAATCTGTGTTATTTCATTCAATAAATACCGCATATTAATTTTTGTTCATACTTTCTGCAATTATTGCATGTCGCGCTGAGCTGTTTAGGTAAATAAAGAGGATTGAAAACGAAAATAATTGAACGAATGTCAATAAAAGCATCACGGGTATTCAGTCGGCTTAGCTCGGTCCTGGTGGGTGTCGTAAAAAAGTAAAAAAATAAAAAAATAAATAAATAATAAAAAAAAAAGGCAAAAGAAAAGACACATGTTGAATTCGTTGTCAATGAGGTTGTCAAGGGCGTAGTGTTTTCGAAAAGCAAAAGCCAAATAAATTTTGAAAATACCAAAGTTGGGTCTTCTCCTGATGCAAGGTTTCGGGGGTAACCATCGTTCTTTTCCGGCTAGAGCATCTGCATTCATACTACTTGAACCCTCAACCTTTTCATTTCCCATTAGAACAAGGGGTTGTCATGAATACAATACTGGGGCAGTGTTCATCGTGGTACACATCCCCAACGATCTGTTGATTGGGAGATAAAAAAAAATGATAAAAAAAATAATAATAATAAAAAAAAAAAACAATGAAGTCGATGTGTCAACCACTACCGAGTTTTATTCCAGGGCTAAGGTCGCGAGAAAGTAAGGTAAGCAAAGATTCAGAGTGACGTGTGGCCATTTTTTCTTTATCCAAACGTTAAAAGAAGTTTATCCAATTGCACCCCTTTTGAGCCATAAATTATATTTGTTTTCATCACCCCCGACAAGAATCATTAGCACATCGATGTCAACCTAAAGGGTACATCAAGGGCATCCGAAATCAAGGAGGGGATTTCTGAAAAAAAAAAGAAGGAAAAAGAAATAAAAAATATACAAAGTCTCAAAGAAGTACACAACAGCGACAACGAAGCAAGCGACCCGAAAGGGGAAGAAAAGAAAGAAAAAAAACAGCAATGAAAATAAAAGGATGCTCGAAGTCTCAAATCTTTAGGGATAGTTGACTCGACACCTTGCAAATGATTCTTGTTGAAACAATTTAACCGCCAAAAACTTATTTGAGCCTTCATTATCCATTTCTTTCAAAACCCTTTGACCTTTGGCCACGGTACAAGCCAATAAAAGTCCACGCTGACTGAAGACTGTTTGTCCTAATCTTTCTCACGATTTTAACCCTGAAACGAAATGATGTTGTGAATGACACAATCACTCAAAAGAAAAGAAAAAAAAAGAAGGAAAGAAAATAAAAACATCGAAAAAAAAAAGAAAAGACAAAAAATGTGAAGTCTCCCCGTCAATCAAGAATCGCCAAAATTGGGGCAATCCTTCCTACCCGAACCTTTCCACCTCTCCAAATCAAGTTTACTATACGCAACAAAGTTGGGGCAACCCTTGCGGGCCATGCATGTGTAGATACTAACAACACCTCCCAATGTAAGAAAAATTCAAATGCTAACGTTACCCACAGGTAATCATTCAACCATCCACCTTTCGTACTCATCTCCCGCACCCTTTTCAGGTTCAAGCTAGTGCTAGAGGGAATTTGAACCCCTAGTTACGTTCTCTTCCTTTCATCAAAGAACCCACTGCTTCTTGACATTATTTTGATTGAATGCATTTCGAACGTACATCGCGTTTGACGTCAACATTGACAACGGATTCCAAGCATAGAATTTTCACAAAAAAAAAAGAGAAGAAAAAGGTGCAAGATAGAGAAAGCGAGAGCAAAAGAAGGGAACGAAACCGCTGGCTCATATGCATTCATGCACCATCATAACATAACATCATTTCATAGGAAGCAAAGAAAATTGTTCAAAAATCCGTAAAGGGAAAATGAAGTGGTGAAAAAGGTTAGCAGACCTTTATATCTAAATCTCTCTAATGTTTTGCTCAGTATTTACCAATGTTTCTTCAAAAAAGATCTGAATCCCAGAGTTGTTTCTTCGATAGCACACTTCAAGGCCTTTGTCGAGCCTATTGATCCTCATTTCATTCATCCATAGGGTTTGTACACCCTCCACGAGGTTAGTACACCTCATATCATTCATCCACAGGGTTCGTACACCCTCCACGAGGTTAGTACACCTCACATCATTCATCCACAGGGTTTGTACACCCTCCAAGAGGTTAGTACACCTCACATCATTCATCCACAGGGTTTGTACACCCTCCACGAGGTTAGTACACCTCATAGCATTCTTACATAGGGTTTGTACACCCTCCAAGAGGTTAGTACACCTCACATCATTTGTTCAGGGTTTGTACACCCTCCACGAGGTTAGTACACCTCACATCATTCATCCATAGGGTTTGTACACCCTCCAAGAGGTTAGTACACCTCATATCATTCATCCATAGGGTTTGTACACCCTCCACGAGGTTAGTACACCTCACATCATTCATCTATAGGGTTTGTACACCCTCCACGAGGTTAGTACACCTCATATCATTAATCCATAGGGTTGGTACACCCTCCACAATGTCTACACATCCCAATCCTCTTAGCCTTGTTCATTTTGTTTAGATTTCCCTGTTTATTTCTCTCTCATCCTGTTTGAAATTCAGACGAAATTAGTATTTCTATCTTTACTTATCTTTTACTCTGATAATATAAAAACGTCGTTTGTCATATTATCTAGTAAAATCTAAGTAAAGAGGGGCAACTGTCAATACTGAATTTCGTCCGGATCGGTTTTTGGACTTTACCGTAGACTGTTCTCTTTTGTTTTATTATTTCCCCTTTTTATTATTATTTTTATTATTTTATTATTTTCGTTTTATTGTTTATTTATTTATTTTCTTATTAGTTTATTTGTGTCTTTAGTTTTTGTTTTTTTTTTATAGTTTTTTTTACCTGTTTATTTTATTAAAAAAACAAAAAAAAGATTTAGGAAAAGAGGGGCGTTTTGTCTTTAGTAAAGTATACGAGAAAAAGAAAAGTGTTTTGGTTGGGTGTACGGCGTGTACGTGTGTTGGAGGGGGAGGATGCACAAAACCGTTTCTGTAGAGTGCGCGGGGGTGGCAGAGACGTTTTGGAGCCATGGCACACACCCGATTTGGTACGGAATGGCAGGGTGGCACAGAAAGCAGAGAAAAGCGTAGAGAAAGGGGAGCCCCTTCATCAAGGGAAAAAAATCCATTTTGCTGGGGGACTGGACAGAAAAGAGAGGAGAGTTTGGAGGAAGAAAGAAAAAAAGGAGGATTGGGCACTGCTTCTGAGGTCCACCATTGTTGGCACCTGGAAAGACGAAGGTTAGCTTGAACGAAGGAGGAGGAGGCATTGGGTTAGCGGAGCTAACGACAACCAGCGGATCTCCGAGAGGTAAGTGTTGCCTTGCACTCCATCTTGCACATAGCTCTGTTGAATCTGCCATGCTTGCATGTGATCGTCGTTGAGTACATGTTCACTGTTGCATCGCCCTCCCCGCGTCCACTTCTATGATCCTATTTTCCTCTTCCAAACAAGCTCAAAGCAAATCCATCTACTATGTCCCCCAAGCCTCTGTTCATCTCCAATCATCAATACTGAAATTGAAGCAGTAAACACAAAACACATAACAGAAAAATCATGTAACAAAGGCAATAGAACATCAATCTTCACCCTCCCTTGACCATTCCATTCTCCACTGGAACCGCCCTCTCAACCACCGAGAACTCCCTCGGCGTGTCACTCCCCCTCACCTGCAGTCAAACTCAGAAACAGAAACAAACACAAAACCCGTTCTTCTTTTCTCTTTTCTTCCCTTGTTCAGGGAACCCTTCAACGTTGCAGATCATCTCCAATCCTCAGCAAAATAGAATCCTCAAGCAGCAAATACCACCTCTCCAACACTGAGCCGTCACCTATCCTCTGCATCTTCAACCATCTTCACCCATTTCCCTACTCCAACCTTTGTCTCCCTCCCTCGCAAGCTTTCATCAACCCCTTTGATTCTCCACTTCTCTGATCGTGTTTCTCTCCTCCAAGCAAATCCATTTCTCGACTTCACTCATCATTTTCTCATGACCCAATCAATACTCGGAGCAGGACAAACTCTTCATTCACGATTCATATTCATACGCACACAAACACATTCCAATGCATAATGAAGCTATAGAAATCCATTTTCGGTCCCCCCTTTTCAAAGACATGGAGCAGCACGAGCTCTGATTTTCCACAGTCTTCAACGTTTCTGTTCCTCAACCAATTCCACGCAAAAGCAGATTTGAAGCAGTGAATAGCAGCCAATAAGAAAACCAAGACGGAGAGGGAGGAAAGTGACACTGGTGGCGCCGGTGACGAAGCACGCTCCAGCTAGAGGCGACGGTGGCCGGCTCTGGCAGAGGCGGCGGCAGGAGGTGCCCGAGGTGGAAAAGCCCCAACCCTAGGCTAGTGCGAGAGAGAGAGGGGGAGAGAACGCCGTGGCCGGCCGTGGTTCCGGGGGTGCTTGGGGTCGCCGCCGACGCCGAGACGGGTGGAAGGTGGTGGCGCGGTGGCTGGTTGGAAGAAGTAGGGCGCAGGTGTTCAAGGGAGGCAATCCCAGCCCTAGCTTTTCCTGGTTAGAGAGGAAGAGACCTGGGTCTCGATGGAGGGAGGCAGCATTGAGTGTAGAGTCAGAGAACCCCTAGGGGAATTCTAGGTTAGCAGCCACCCGGCTGGGCCAAGCGCAGAACGAGCGCACGTTATCTGGCCTTTTTCGAGCGTGCGTCACCAATTTCCCTCATCATCACAACGAACGCTCGTCCATAACGAGCGTTCGTCATCAATTTCTCTCATCTTCACGACGAACGCTCGTCCATAACGAGCGTTCGTCATCAATTTCTCTCATCTTCACGACGAACGCTCGTCCATAACGAGCGTTCGTCATCAATTTCCCACATCTTCCCAACGAACGCTCGCCCATAACGAGCGTTCGTCATCCAACCTCATCTTCCCAACGAACGCTCGTCCATAACGAGCGTTAGTCATTAATTTCCCTCATCTTCCCAACGAACGCTCGTTCATAATGAGCGTTCGTCATCAACTTGCCACATCTTCCCAACGAACGCTCGTCCATAACGAGCGTTCGTCATCCAGCCTCATGTTCTCAACGTCCGTTCGTCATCTTCAAAATGAGCGCTCGTCATTCTGCCTCCCTTTCCAAGCGGTCGTTCGTCAATTCCCCAACGAACGTTCGTCCACAACGAGCGATCGTCATTCAGCCCCTTTCCCAGCGTCCGTTCACCAACTCCCCAACGAACGCTCGTCCTCCAGCCTCGTTTCCCAGCGTCCGCTCGTCCCCCAACGAGCGCTCGTCCTTCAGCCTCGTTTCTCAGCGTACGTTCACCATCCCCCCAACGAACGCTCGTACACAACGAGCGCTCGTCCTTCAGCCTCGTTTCCCAGCGTCCGCTCGTCCCCCAACGAGCGCTCGTCCTTCAGCCTCGTTTCTCAACGTACGTTCGTCAACTTTCCCCAACGAGCGCTCGTGGTACTGATTCCCCCCAACGCTCGTTCCTCCTCATTCTCAACGAACGTTCGTTAATCCACCCAACGAACGCTCGTTCTTTCTCCCCACTTTCAACGAACGTTCATTAATTCCCCCAACGCTCGTTATTTCTCCTCATTCTCAACGTCCGTTTATGATCCACCCAACGCTCGTTATTTTTATTTGTTTGTTTTTCTTATTTCATTTTATTCTATTTCATTTATTTTGTCTATCTTATTTCATTTGTTTTATTTATTTCTTTTATTTTTATTTTATTTATTATTTTATTTTCTTCTATCTACTCATTCTACATATTTACTTATCCTAAAATATATATTTAATAATGCAATATTTACAATTTAAATAAAGTAATTTATCAAAATACGTTTTAAAGGTTTAGGCACATGTGTGATCGCACGCATCGTCCTTGTGCTGAAAACCTTTTCTCTTTCTTAATTAAAATTACAAAAAATACGTTTTAAGGGTTTAGGCACATGTGTGATCGCACGCATCGTCCTTGTGCTGAAAACCTTTTCTCTTTCTTAATTAAAATTACAAAAAATACGTTTTAAGGGTTTAGGCACATGTGTGATCGCACGCATCGTCCTTGTGCTGAAAACCTTTTCTCTTTCTTAATTGAAATTACAAAAATATGTTTTGAAGGTTTAGGCACATGTGTGATCGCACGCATCGTCCTTGTGCTGAAAACCTTTTCTCTTTCTTAATTGAAATTACAAAAAATATGTTTTAAGGGTTTAGGCACATGTGTGATCGCACGCATCGTCCTTGGGCTAAAAACCTTTTCGCTTTCTTAATTAAAATTACAAAAAAGTATGTTTTAAAGGTTTATGCACATGTGTGATCGCACGCATCGTCCTTGTGCTAACAACCTTTTCTCTTTCTTAAACAAAATACAAAAAAAGGTATAAAATCTTCAAAAAAGCCCGAAAACATCAACAATTTTAAACAACAAGTAGTCTTGCTACCCAGAACTACGTGATCCTTGATTCTCCATCAAGATTGGAGATACGTAGGAGCAAGGCTAGTCCTTGTCAGGTTCACTCTCCCAAAAATCCAAATTTATCCATAATCATTTTCCAAACAAAATTTTCTAAACAATTTTCAAACAAATTTTCAAGCAGTTTTCTAGAAGAACTACGTAACCCTGATTTCTCATTTTGAATGAGAATACGTAGGAGCAAGGTCAATCCTTGTCGGGCCCAAAAAACTAAAAAAATATGTTTTGTTTATTTAGAATTTTATTTTAGGGGATAGTTAAACATTTTGAAAACCACATCATATTCGTGCATTTAGTTAAAGGTACTGCCGTAAGGCAGGCGTTGTAGGGTGTTAATACCTTCCCTACACGTAACCGACTCCCGAACCCAGAATCTGGTTTTCGCGGACCGTGTCTTTTCATTTTATGGTTTTTCCGTAGTTTTCCATAATAAACTATGGTGGCGACTCCAAATCTCTTTTCCAAAAACCGATTTTCTTTTTGGGATCGTCGTCCCGTCGCGATGCCGGTTGCGACAACTATGTACATAATAACATTACCCATCTAGCGAAGAAAGTTAAAACAACCTCATAAACTATATACACACCAAAATCGACATTTCACCTCATGTGTTCAAACCAAAAATTGAAATCAAACAAGGTTAGCTCCTTCATACCTGGTTCGAATCCTTCTCTTAATTAAACCCTTAACTCAAAACTCTTTGAGTGCCTATCGTTATTCACTCAACCTTCGTGCTCTCTCGTTCTCCTGATTCCACTTCGCCTCACGTTTGATGAATCATTACCTTGTCCTATTCACTTAACTTTCCGCACCGAATTTAATTAGTGAATTGTGCTTAATTGTCCATTATTTTCTCAATTTTGCTATTTAGGCTTATATTGACTAGTAATTTATATTTTAATTAATTTGAATTATTTGAGCTTAATTATTTCATTTATTATTTTCAGGGCAAACTTTTTGGAATTATATTTTAGACTTCATGAGGAGCTGCAATGTCATTTACTATTGTCCACATCAACATTTGCTTTTATTTTCTTTTGTAATTTCGTTTTTATGGTATTTTGGGTGAGACTTGAACATTGGGCCCCTTTTTAGCGAATAAGGAGAAAACCCATTTGTGGGCAGACTTGGTTGCCTAGGGTTTTGAACCCATGTAGCCACAACTTAGGTTATTCCATTGTATTGGACGTGAACAACTTCTCACCTTTGAGGTTTTTGTATTTTTCATTTTCCAATTTAAACTAAATTTTGTTTACTACTCTTGCTTAATTCCAATTTCGTTTCGAGTTCATTCGTTTTCTTGTCTCTACTGTTTCGTTCTTGCCTCTACTTTTGTGTTTCTAATTCGTTTTCCCATTTTGTTTTCTCATTTCGTTTTCTAGTTCCATTTTCGTTTTGCTGCTGTTTTAGGTTCTCGTTTTCTTCTCTAGGTGTTCGTTTTGTCTCCTTCATTCTCTGTTTCATTTTGTTGATGTTTTGCTCTGTATTTCAATGAATGATTTCGTGTTCTTCTCTGGGTGCACTTCCTTTTTAATGGAAGCTTGAAATTTGTGGGTTGGTAACTAGGGAGACTGCATTGCCTTGTTGAGATTACTACACTATTATTGTGATTCTGCTGTTCTTGCCTTGCTTGATATGTAATTTGTTTTGTGCTTGCATTTTAGTTCACGCTTAGTGGTCTAATTTTTCTTTAATCTCCGTTTAGTTGATTGCTCAATCTATAGTGGCGCATAATTGATTAAATAGGTGCATTACGTTTGCTTAATTCATTTTTATGAAAACCGGATTAATCTTCCCTTAGTTGATTGGTTCGTGTTGGATTAGAGGTGAGAGGAGCGGATAATTATTACTAATAAGGGATTAGAAACATTGCAGTTGAACTAATAACCAACCTATCCTTAGTTAGTGTTTTAATTTGTGTTTTAGTTAGTTAGTTTAGTTTGCACATTTCGCTCAACCCCTCCACTACGTGTTTAATCCTTTGATCGAACCAAAATTGTTCCTTGAGAGACAACCTAGGAGTCAATTTAATTTGCACATTCAATTTGAGTCGAGCATAACATATACATCAATCAAATCTTACAACGTAGAGGTTTCTCTCTCAATAAAACTATTACTCAGGTGTACGACTCAAACGTTTTAGTTTTTATTAAAACTAGGGTTAAATATATTTTTGGTCCCTTAACTTTAAGTGAAAATTGGAATTAGTCCCTCTTCAAAACTTTGGTCTAATTTAGTCCCCAAACTTTATTAATGTGTGAATTTAGTCCTTTTAACTAAATTTTGTTAGGTTTATTTAATGTTTCAAGTGTGTTTCATGATAGCATCTGAGTTGTTTACACCTTTTGACACATTTTTGCTTCAATGTTAACTGAGAAATGTGTTTGAAACATCAAATAAAGTTAACAAAATTTGGTTAAAAGGACTAAATTCACACACTTTTAAAGTTTGGGGACTAAATTAGTCCAAAATTTTAAGGAGGGACTAATTCCAATTTTCACTAAAAATTAAGGAACCAAAAACATATTTAACCCTTAAAACTACAAAGGACCTATTTATATAATTATTTCTATAGTTGTAAGTGTTTATACGTTAAACACTTATTTTACAAGTCCTAAGCTGCTCACAAGCCCATGATCATTGTTACTCACACCATAAAAGACATACTTAAATACAATACATTTCAAGAGAGAAATATGATTATTAGATTAAAACTTGAAATATATACTTTTTTTTTTAAGAAAAAAAAAAGTATATCAGACCTTTTTATTATGATTTTCAGTATCACATCACATAAGGAACAACACTAAATTGTTGCCAAGTGGTTGACCACTTCGCTAAAGGTTTGCTCATAAAATGATCACCAGAAAATTAAAAATAATTCTAACGATCGCGTCATTAAAGAAGTTAATTTTCGATTATCTTGTACCGTACGTAGTCAACCACATGATACGTCAGTGTGTATATGCAAGGGAAAATAATCTATTCATACTAAAATTAAAATAAAATTTAAATGTAAAGAAAACCTAAAATCACAAAATTAATTTTAACTTATTATCAATTTAAAAATATAAAAGCAATTATAATCAACAAGCTTTTTATCTGAGTTATATTATATTTCCATAAGCAAAACATTACATTTGAGTTTTATAAGTGAAAAAGATATACAATTATAAAATTTGACTCCTACTAAAGTTGTTGCTCAAATTTGATTGAAAAATATAAAAAAAACATTTTTTACTAATAACATAATTCTCAAAGAACGAAAGTTTTATAAATATTAATTGAAACAATACTAAACACCATTTGATAAATATCCCACTAATTAACGTGGATGTCATCTTGGAAACAATTCATGCTCCACCAGGTCCATGTTTAGCTCTCCACATTGTCCAATGCGAATCATCACTACCAGCTCTTCAGCTAATTTTACCTCTTGTAATTCATTTTATTCTTTGATTTCTAAACCCAACTCAAGTCTTCAAAGAAATAATTCTCAGTAATATCTCCCCCCAAAATTTCAAACCCCTAATCTTCCATAATATTGACGAACATAAATTAAATAACAATTTAATATATATATATATATATATATATATATATATATATATATATATATATATATATATATATATATATTCCTATTCTGCTTAGTTCAAGAATTTAAATCAGCCAAAGCAATTAAGCAAGTGGTAAAATGAGGAACAAACAACCTGTGGGGACATCACATTATAATGAATATTATTAATATTTAGCGGAGAATTCGTTTGTGTGTGTGTATATATATATATATATATATATATATATATATATATGTATATATATATATATATATGTGTGTATATATATATATATATATATATGTGTGTGTGTGTGTATATATATATATATATATATATGTATATATATATATACGTTCACACACATAAAAAGAGATATATCACCATCCTTCTCAGTCTCTCTCTGTGATGAATGCTGATATCCTTCTCACTCTCTCTCTGTGATGAATGCTGATTTTGCCCCGTAGTTGGTGCTCATCCTTCTGTTTAACCCTCTTCCATTGAACAATACAGACACCCAAACAAGAAAAACGGAAGTTTTCTTCATTTTTTGTTCTCTCTTTTTCTTTTTCGGTTTTGAAAAATAGTGGATAAGACCCTTCTCAATCCCCTCCAAAATTCAAGGAACTTGTTCACAATCCCAATCCTCCACAGCACCAAATCACATCCCAAATCCTCAAAAACCATAGAGCTTTCACTTTCAGTTGTGATTTTGGTTAACCTTGGCCCCCAGTTGTGTTGAAACATAGAATCAATCCATTTTGTTTTTGCGTGTCTTTGGGTCGAGAGTCATGTACTAATCCCTCCAGGTCCTGAGATCGGTCCGTTTAAAGAACCCAGCTTGTTGCTCTTCTTCAATGCATTCTTGGATGGACAATTGCTTGAGAGAGCTAGAGGGGAAGCAAGCACATGACCTTTTATTCATAGAGAAAATGAAGAATTATTCATCACAAAGTAGTAGTTGTAGTAGAGAGAGATGTGTGTGGGTGCCAGGGCCAGTGATTGTGGGAGCAGGGCCTTCAGGGCTTGCAACGGCAGCATACCTGAAAGAGAAAGGAGTTCCAAGCCTAATCCTAGAGCGATACAACTGCATAGCATCGTTGTGGCAACTCAAGACCTATGACAGGCTTCACCTCCACTTGCCAAAGCAGTTTTGTGAACTCCCCTTGATGGGGTTCCCTTGTGACTTCCCAACATACCCGACAAAGCAACAGTTCATAGAATACTTGGAGAGGTATGCTGAAAGGTTTGCCATTAGGCCAAGGTTCAATGAGAGCGTTAGGCATGCTGAATTTGATGGCAGTCTTGGGTTTTGGAAGGTGAGGAGTTTTAACAGGGAGGTGGCAACAGAGTTTGTGTGTAGGTGGCTGATTGTGGCCACCGGGGAGAATGCAGAGGCAGTGGTGCCTGAGATTGAGGGAATGGGGGAGTTTGGTGGGACCGTAAAGCACACAAGTGTGTACAAGAGTGGGGAAGAGTTTCGAGGGAAGAGAGTGTTGGTGGTTGGGTGTGGGAATTCTGGGATGGAAGTGTGCTTGGATCTTTGCAACCACAATGCTACTCCTTCTCTTGTGGTCAGAGATACAGTAAGAACACCCTTTCTCTATTTTTCTCTATTATGCCTTTTCTCTTTCTTTCCAAAAACTTGGCAAAGTGTGTACCATAGATTCACACACTGAAATTCTAGTTACATTTCAAAACATAATATAAACACCTTTAAAAAGAAAAAAAAAACCATCTAAATTTTGAGTTTTTTTGTTTTTGTGGGATCACTGATTTAACATGAATGCGTGAGAAGACGGTACCTACATAACAGCTAAGAATTATCAGAATTTAGATAGTTTTATTATATAATATATAACTTTACTACCCTATATGCATGAGTAGATTAAGGAGAGGTTCAATTTTACGAAGTATGTATCAAAAACACCGTGTTATGAAAAATAAAACGTGTTCAATGATTTGAGAAAAATTAGATTTTAAATATTGGTTATCTTTAGAAAACCAAAAACAGGAAATACAACTAATATATAATCCAATATTTGTTTGTTAATTTAATCTATTTATCCAGTATGTAAATGTAAGATGAGACAAATTAACCCTAATATTTGAATACTAGCCCCATATACAGTCATTTGACATCTCTTTGTGAAGATGTAGATCAATATTAATTGGGTGTCTACAACACATTATACAAGAAAAATTGAATGTATGTACTTTTTCATGTTGTAATTTATCCATATGATGATTTTTTTTTTTGTTTTTGGGTGTGAAGGTACATATCTTACCACGAGAGATGCTGAGAAAATCAACTTTTGGGTTGTCCATGTGGTTGCTCAAGTGGCTTCCAATTCGGTTTGTAGATCAGTTTCTTCTCATAGTGTCATGGTTCATGCTTGGTGACACCGCTCGGTTCGGATTGGACCGGCCAAAATTGGGTCCCCTTCAACTCAAAAACCTCTCCGGAAAGACACCTGTGCTTGATGTGGGTACCCTTGCCAAGATCAAAAGTGGACATATAAAGGTACTTCCCGTTTTATTAAATCAATTTCAACTTTTTTTTTTCTGGAATCCTTCAGTTTCTGTGCATCAATGTCAAGTGACAAAAATAAGAATTTGATGATCATTATTGGTTTAATTTGATTTAAATGTACGATGTATTTTAGTTTATAAAATTTTTTCTTTCTTTTTAATACATTTCTTTTACTTGAGTAGACAAGTCCTAAAGTTTTGGAGTCATAAAGTTCTTCATTAAATTGCTTTGTAATTTGGTCCTTCTAAATGACAGTAATTTGTTGTGTTTCTAAATGAATCATGGAAAAAGTAGCTAGTGCTGGTTTATATTCATGTGATAGATCATCTATACAAAAGTTAATCCTTCGGGGATGAATAAAAATTGACATTGATCTTGATAGGAGAAATTTATCAATAACACGTCCTTCTTTTTACATCTTTCTACAAATCGATCCCTTCAAAGCATCAACTTTGTAACATTTTTTTGTAATTAATTTATGAATAATTATTTTGAACACTTTGTTTCATAAAGGTATACTTTTAAAACCTAGAACACAATTAACTTCATTTTTTCTTCTTTGTGCAAGTTCATACACATTCACCCCTTAAAGAAAGTACGATGTTAATTTCTAAAACAAGTTCGCGTAATTAGCTTGTGAATAGTTTAATCACTTATAAAGACCAACTTGCGTAGTTAAAAGTTGGGTTAAATATGTTTTTAGTCCCTAAACTATTGGTCATTTCTGGTTTTCGTCCCTGTTTCAAAATAAGGTACAATTTGGTCCTCATTCTTTTCGAAACGTTCGTTTTAGTCCTCAAAAACTAAACACTGTTTAAAAATTTGGTCCTCATTTAGTAAAAAATGAGGACTAAAACCAAAATTCTGAGGACTAAAACAAACGTTTCAAAAAGAATGAGGACCAAATTATACCTTACTTTGAAACAGGGACGAAAACCAGAAACGACCAATAGTTTAGGGACTAAAAACATATTTAACCCTTAAAAGTTTTAAGAACAAAAAAAAACACAAACTTTAAGTATGTTAGAGTTAACCATCATCTTTTGATTTCTTTTTATTTAATTCTCAATTTTCAATTAAATGACTCTACTTACATGTTTTTTTCAGCGTTACTTTTGTATTGGCAACATCTTTCATATTGTTGTGCGCTTACAATCAAATCAGAAGGCTTTATAATACGTGAAATGTTACAAAAGCTAAGGGACAAAAGAATTATCATTATTATTTCAATCATGTTGTTGGGAGCGTAATTATTTTCATTAGATTGTTGTTTGTTTTGTTTGAACACAGCATGCAGTAGTAGTACTACTACTACAACACTTTCCACTCACTGAGCATGCCAACACAATATATTGCCTGCTGCAGGTGCGACCAGGCATCAAGCGGTTAAAACGTTATACAGTTGAATTTGTTGATAGAAGGACAGAGAATTTTGATGCCATCATATTGGCAACTGGTTACAAAAGTAATGTCCCCTATTGGCTAAAGGTATATTATGCGTCAATATATTCATTCTCTTCTCTTTCAATCAATTAAAACCTAAATAAAGCTAAATGCTATCTGTTCATTCTATGATAATATATGTTAAAGATAGAATGGTCATTTTCATCATTTAAAATGAAAATTATTGTCTTTTTTAATATCTGATTGTAATCATGTTTGATATACAATTTTTACTCACTTTAATCTAAATATTTTTAAAAAATCCTAATTTAAGGATTAAAGTCAGCATATATATAATTTCTTTTTGAATTTTTTTTTATTTTCAAATATTAATACAGAGATTTTCAGTAGACTAACATGCCACTTTATCCTATTTTAAAAACACTCTCTAATCCTGCTTCGTTTAGTGAGTTGCTTTACAGATATCCACATATAGAAAATAAAATATTTATGTACTTAGTTTTTATGGAAGATTATTTGTTTAGTATTTCTAAAACGAAAGGACATAAATTATTTTAACTTAGAGAAAAGTAACGCTTTCTATTTTTTTTTCTCTTATAAACAAGTTAAAATCCAAACATATAACTAATAATTTCAATAAGGTATGAAATTAATTATCAACGTATTTAATTAATATGACTTTTACAATTATGAAGATTGAATTTTCCATATATTAAATATTTATATTTACGAAATCTTACAATTAACAATTGATTATGTTTTTAAAGTAGTTAATTGATGAAAAGTTGTTTGGTTTTCAAGTATTTCAAAATTTAGCCATTAGTTGTATTTAATGAAACTCAACGGTTGTGAATGAGGAAAGCGAAGGAAAATAAAGTCTCTCTATGTGTGCAGGAAGGGGATATGTTCTCGAAGAAAGATGGGTTTCCAACGAAGCCATTTCCAAATGGATGGAAAGGTGAGAATGGACTCTATGCAGTTGGTTTCACCAAACGTGGCCTTCTTGGTACATCAATGGATGCCAAGAGAATAGCGGAAGACATCGAAAGATGTTGGAAAGCAAAGCATAGCACCACTTTTTCCCTCTCACTTAATGTTCCACGATCAAATTCATGATGTTTTTTTTTTCCAAATTAGAGGTTATAAAGAAGATGATATTAATGTTTGAGTATTGAGATTGGGGGAATTTTGTGGTGGCATCACATATGTGGACAATGCTATTATATTCTTGCTATTAGTATCAAGAGTGGTGCTCCTCCAATCCATACGATGAAAAGTGGACCAAGTAAGAAAGGAAATGGGTGGGAACATTTGTCCCGTTGGAGAGTCTTTCAATTCACATTGAGAATCTGCTACTTGAATTTAAGTCGAAGATGTTAAGTGTATTAAAAAAGAAGTTTATTTGGAAGACACAAATATCAATAAAATTTAAGTTTAATTATATAAAAAATTGACATTATTCTTTATTTAAAACTTTAAGACAATAATTTTATATAAGAGGTTTGAATTTCCTCTGCTGTCCAGAGAAAGAGGGTGGTGGAGATAATGAAATTTTTTCAACCTTGATTTTCTTTACATATTATACAGTGGGAATTTTCTTTATATATATAAATAGGTTTTACTGTGTAGAGAGCAAAGGAACCAAAGTGACCAAGAAAAGGAGAAGAAAAAAAGACTAGAGTTGAAGGAAATCCTCTGGACTAGTGTTTGATATATGATTGTGGTTTTAATATGTATTCCCATTGATTTATTTTTTAATTTTTAAATATAGAATAGAGTATGACACTGTGATGCTTTTTTGGTTCCCCTTTGAGACCTGAATGCTGGGTCAGTTGAGGTATTTGTTTTCGATATTTTTTTTGTAAAATTTAAAAATAAACAGAATAGTTAGGAAAGGAAATGTTTCTTGGTGATGGAGTGCTACAACTGTGGTAGATCATGTTCCTTGTTACTACCTTCCATGCAATTTCGTTATGCAAATGATTCTCGTTCCATGTGGGGGAGTTAGGAGTTAGGACCACCGTTTCGCTTTTCCATGGAAACTAATTTAAGAACGTATATTTCAAAACTGCCAAATTTGCAGGGAATTACAGTCCAATAGTTGCTTTCATTTATTACTATTTCCTTTACACACCAACTTCATTAAATTAAGTGTTCACAAGGTTTACATGAATTCTCTCCAAATTATTAATTCACGGGGAAAGAAGTATTTAATTCCTTTACATTTTACTACTTCTGTATATATAATTTGACTGTTAAATTTATCTCTCCAATTAATAAATATTTTAAACTTTAACTGTCCAAAATAATCCTAACAGTTTTATAATTAAGATTTTATAAATTATTCCATATATTAAATTTGGGTTATAATGCATGCTAACACAGAAAAAGGTTTAAAAATCTGCCATCAATTTCATTTATTCATCATATAGTATAATAATATTTATAATTAAAAAATTGTATGATTAGTTCTTGTAAATATAACTTTATCTCACTATAACATAATACCAAATTTAGTTTTCAAGTAATAGCGTCGGTCAAAATACTACATTATTACAATAAATTAAGTTGATTCAAATAAATTTTAAAATAAAATTAAAAAGTATAACCTTTTTTTATATATTTATATTATAAATAACACATATGTCTATTAAACTGATGCTAACTACAACTTAATCAACATTAAGCCGATATTAACTTTTTGTTAGCATTGAATTAGTGCCTCTTTAACTAACACTAATACAATTCACTTAATTTTGGACATTACTAAAGTCGATTAAGTCAAAGTCAATTCTAAGTCAACAACAACTATTTTTAACTAGTAAAAGTATTTGTTTTAGTGTAAGATAACACTAGTGCATTAAGAGGATAT